>NW_026864854.1:0-379458 GCF_026571515.1 Ruditapes philippinarum | reverse complement strand
CTAACTTTATGTAATTACTATTCATGACGTCACGCCATGAGGTCATGTTTCCTTTGAAATATCTTCAAATATATAGATTGGGAATTCTATGTCAATCCCAAAATTCAAACAGTGTGATATAACTTGTATCTAACTGTTATACATATGCCAATATTTAGACGCATACGACAAATCATTCGACGACTTGAGTTGGTCACATTGACAAACACAGGAACAGTCATTTTCATGGATAAAAGGAAATTCAAGAAATTTGAAATCATATAAAGTAATTTCTTTTTGGCATAAACTTGTACTGGTATCCCATGAGCTGAATACACTCTTAATAATTTATACTACTTGCATCACACTGCGTACAGCCCATTGAAAATCAATTTTTTTCATAAAATTCAACTTCTGACATAAATTTAATGGGATCATCTCTAAGTATCTGTTTTTCAACATTTATTTTCTAAAATACTGTCAGTTCACGTATATGATGCACTTAAATGTATATGGGACGAAATTAATTCAAAATCAATACTCAAAACTAAGTGGTATTCAGTATTATTTTATCGAGAACACCTCAAAGGCCCGTATTCAGAATCGATACTTACACTCACACTCATTGAGTAAATCCCATATAATTGCCTAACGGTCAAGATAGTCCTCAACCTTTCAGTTAAGTGGTATTCAGGTTATAAAGTAAGTGTCGAGTAAACTCAGGAAAGTTGAGATTCTGTGAGATTCGAAGGGGGCTATACCTTGAGGTTTCCTCAATTAAATAATACTGAATACCACTAAGTTTTGAGTACTGGTTTTAAATTAAGTTAGTCCAATATACATTTAAGTGCATCATATACGCGAAATGACAGTAAGAGGAGATAATTGTTGACAGATAGAGATGACCCCATTAAATTTATGTCAGAAGTTGAATTTTATCAGACATTTTGATTTTCAAAGGAGTGTGCACATTTTATACCCGGAATGATACACGTAGATGAACTCAGCTCGCGGGATACCAGTACTTATACTTATTGTTTTTGTTTATGAAATATCAAAAATAACAGTTAAATACAAGTTATATCACACTGTTTTAATTTTTGGATTGACATAGATTTCCCAATCCATATATTTAAAGATATTTCAGAGGAAAAATGACAGAAAAAAATCTAATGGTGTCATGAATAACCATGGCATACAGTTTACGTTGATGACGTCTGAATATTTTGATAAAAACAAAAATCAAAATCCACGTAGCCAAACAACATCTTGAACATTTGTTAAGTATGATTTATGTAAAAACGAGTATGGTGTTTCATTACTTTGATCCAGTTTGTAACTTTGTTTACAGGTATTCCAGCATCACAATCAAACATGTTTGTTTGTTTGTTTGTTTTTGTTTTGTTCTTTGGGGGGATTATGTACAAAATTATTGAATTTGATTTAGAAATTTTAAGATTCTATATTTGCAAATAACAACGACAAAGATTGAAATAAAACAGTCTTGTTAAAGGCACGTTATGCCTCTTTCTACTTTAATTCTTTAGAAATATAATTAAAAACTATTTAAAGTTGCACTTAGCGTATAGTTATGTCTTATGATGGTAGAAAAATGTAAACAATGTAGTATTTTGACTTCCATACAAAATGATAATGCAATATGTTTATACCCTTTGCAAAACTTGAAATTTTTAGAAATTAAAATGAAAGGATTTCTGAGGCATGATAGGCCTTTAAAATGTCATAAGATGATTAAAAAGAAAACAAAATAGTGAATTTGACATAAAAAATTTGATGCTATTTTCAAAATATAGTTTACGCTACTGAAATGAAAAAAATCAGTTCTAAATGCTTCAGTTCTTTCATTTCTTTCTTTAGCTTCTTTTTTGTCCTGTCTTTCAGGTTTTCTGAGATTATTTGCTATTCTGGCATGAACTAATTTAAAACTATTAAACTCACTTTAAATTTCTCCTCATGCTTTTGTTTAAGCGAATATAGATTTAAAACAGTTTTTTTGGGGCTTTTTTTCTTTGACATAATTAATATTTAACACATATTTTTCCCTTCGGTGAAGCATACTCTTAAACGACATGGATACACTTTTGCAATGTATATTGAGTGATGTTATGCAATAAAACCAATCGGTCAACTTTTAAAGTCTCCCTCATGAGAGGTAAGGTTGAGTAAACAAAATGAATACCACTTTCCACATTGTGAGTTACTTACCGTAAGTCTACTCAAGCGTTACTTGAGGTGACCTTTCGTGAGTTTGAGTCGAGATTGAGATTCAGTATCGTTTCTGAATACGGCCCATTGTAGCCCTTTCCTAATCTCACAGATTCTCAACTTTCAGTTCACTCGACACTTACTTTATAATCTGAATACCACTTTACTGAAAGATGAGGGCTGTCTTAACCCTTAGGCAATTATATGGGATTTACTCATTGAGTGTCGTTCTGAATACGGACCTATGGCCTATTTTGAAAGGAGTGATCACATTTTATACCCGAAATGATACAAGTAGTATATGAACTATTAATAGGTATTCGGCTCGCGGGATACCAATAATTATGCCAAAAAGAAACGAATTTATATGAATTCAAGTTGGAAATTTCTTGAATTTCCTTGTATCCATAAAAAAAAGCTGTTCCTGTGTTTTTCAATGTGACTGTCGATGATTCTGGACTCAAGTCCTCTGATAATTTGTCGAATGCGTCTAAATATAGGCCTATGTAAATATTTATGTTTTCAACAAATACCATTTAGGTTTAAGTATTTATTTTTTTGTTTATAAAATATTAAAAAATAACAGTTAGATACAAGTCATACAACACTGTTGAATTTTGGCCAATCCATATTTTTTTAAAGATATTTCAAAGGAAACATGACAGACAAAAAATTCATGGCGTCATGAATAACCACGGCATAAAGATAACATTGATGAAGTCTGAGTAATTTAATTAAAAAAGAAAATCAAAATCCAAGTAGCAAAACAATATCTTGAACATTTGTTTAGCATGATTTATGTAATATACACTTTACTAAACGAGTATGGTGTTTCATCACTAAGATCCAGTTTGTAACATTAATAACAGCCGTATAATGTTTTACGGGTATTCCAGCATCACAGTCAAACAGGGCTGTTGTGTTTGTTTGTTTGTTTGTTTTTGTTGGATATTATGTACAAAATCATTGAATTTGATTTCAGAAATTAAAAACTTAAGATTAAGATTCTATATTTGCAAATACTAACGACAAAGATTTAAATAAAACAGTCTGGTTAAAGGCACGCTATGCCTCTTTCTATTTTAATTCTTTAGAAAAATAGTTAAAAAACATTTAAAGTTGCACTTAACGTATAGTAATGTCATATGATCGATGGTTAACACTGCGAAAAATATACTGATATACGGGAATATACGGTCCCGTATTTTTGACATATACGGGCGTGTACGGGATGTATTCATCGAATATACGGACCAAGTATATGAGTCCGTATAGGAAACACCGGGTATACGGGAAGTCCGTATATGCATCAGGCATATACGGAATTCCGTATTCATGTACGTATATTTGTTCGTACTTTTGAAGTATACGGATAATAAAATCCCGTATACGGACTATATTAAGGTTGTTATCCCTAGTATACTATAAATATACCAAAGATATACGGGATCGTATTTTCTACATATACAGAGGATATACGGACTCGTATTTTCTACGAATACAAAGAATATACAAAACCGTACATTCTACATATACGGAGGATATACGGACTCGTATTTTCCACATATACAGATGATATACGGAATCGTATTTTCTACATATACAGAAGATATACGGAATCGTATTTTCTACATATATAGGGGATATACGGAATCGTATTATCAATATATACAGGGGATATACGAAATTGCATTTTTTTAGTTGTCCACAGGGAATACAGACCTGTATTTTCTTGATAAAAGAAGATACAGATAATATCAAAAGCATGCATTTACATATAAGTGACACGTATACATGACCGAAATGCAGACTTGTACAATAGAACATGTTTTATTACACATTTTGAATGGGAACTGTAAAGTCATATGCTTAAGAACTTTATCTTCACAATTGGAGTATTTCAAATAATAAAGTAAAAACCAAAACGAGTCACTCTTAAATAATTATTATTTCATAAACATATATTTAATATGTATACATATATTAAACAAAATAAACATGTCTTCGCTACAGAGGGACAAATTAATGTAGCGTTGCAACAGAACGGCGATATACCGGTATGATGCGATACAGAGTCATGAAATACGAATCACAGTGGAGAAAATCCGCACTGCGATATTTTCTTTAGAGATTGAGTGATAGATGTACATGTTTCGATATTTTCAAGCCGTAACCTTTATGAATTGCATGTTGTTTAAATCTAGAACAAACTATACCAACTTGAAGTTCGATTCTATTTATGTAAACAATGATTTTTATGAGCCACTTGTATTACGCCCATAAATTATTTTAAAGATATTCATATCATTTGTTCGTGTTAACATTCACATATTATTTTAGGAAAATGAGTTCATAGCACAAATTGATTATTAAAGAAAGTTTTAATAATAATCATTTAAACTAAAAATCCGTATTCACAGAAATCAGTCATTCAAACACAGTTCTTAAAAGCACTTAAATATATCAATCATCTATAGGAATGTTACGTAGACCAGTGTGACGGTGTCTATTTCGTGACGTAGGAAATGTTATCTCCAGATATTACAATCTTCTTCGGTATGTGTGTATCTGAAAAAGAGAGTTTAAAATCCTGTTTAAATAGTGTCATGAAATAGTTATCACAACTTTCAAAAAGACTATACACAAGCATTTTTTAAGCGTATACATATATACATTTCTAAATTATTTTATATTATTAGGATAAAAATGTCAGTTATAAGCAACCATTTACACAGGATTTAAATGAAATGATTAATCTATGACGGATGATAAGTTATATGTTTTTGTTATAAACCCTTTATATATACCTGTAATATAAATGATAATGGTATCTTTGTTCTATGTAAAGAGTGTTTCATTGATTAAAAATATATTAATAAAAAATAGCATTGTATTGGGAAAAAGTGCTGACAAAATCTTTTTGATCGTTTTACGATATATATTAGCATCGTAAGTAGTAGTCAATTCGTTTGAAAAAAGGCTTCAAAAGTACAGATAGTTGTTACTCAGATGTAGATCCGTGTTTGCACAATGATATCCAGTTAAGTTAAAGGCGGAATACCCAGCTATACTTCTCATTTAATATATAAAAACGTAAATCTTAACAAATTTGGATTATTGTTTGTTTCAATTTCAATTGTTTCAGTATGATAATTAAATGACGAGGTGGTGAAGTCCACTATCCAGGTGTAAAACAGCTATCGTATTGTGTTTATTATCTTCAAACAGGCTAGCTATATAAATTAAATTATCAACAAATTAACCAACTCTCAGCGTAATGCAGTAGGTAAGGTTGTGGTAAATATCAATGCAAGACAGCTAGGCTCGGATTGCACCTTTTTCCCAAAAATATTGCTTTATAATTATCAATCAGGTAAGAAAGTTTTGTATCATTTATTGTAAAGATTATAAATGCTGTGATATTTTCTATTAACTTCTCATTTTGTTTTAAATGTAGCTATATTTAGCCCTTTTTAGCAAGTTGGTGCAAACTTATACGGAATGCATGATACTGTACACAGACTGTTTCAACTATAGTTAAGTTTGCACGAAATACTATTGCACTGCAAAAGTACTATGACTAGTACATACTACACACTATACAGGATAAAAATCACTATCATCCGTGCATGTAAAGTATATCTAAATTATTAAATATCATAACAAAACTGCCTTTCTATCCCAATTAATTTTTCTAATGTAAACTTTAAAAAAATATATGGAAAGAAAAACGCAAAAAAGTAAGACAACTTGTGAGGCTCGAACTTGTGATAAAGTTTAATGTGTATGACATTCTAACTTTTCCATCAAGACATTTCAAATTCTGTTTCTTATCTGACATTATATACGCTTTGAAAACCCTGTTTTACCTATTCAGACAATTTTAGTGTACATGTACACAAGGAAATGTAACGTCACTCTCACATTTTCAAAGCGGCGTACTTATCGCTTTACGCACGTAGTAACTAAAAAAATACTATCCTTAACATATATAAAAGTGATTAAACTGTAAAGAAATACATATTTTTTGATACAGTAATATGTTTAAGAAAAGAAAACTAATTTAATAAAATAAAGTCGCATGCACAGTGCATCTTTATCAAACCATTTTGTTTGTTCGAGTTAATTCTTATATTTTATATATTTGCATATTTAAAGCAAGTATGTTTTAGCATTTTAAAATGCGCGACAAAATGCTTATATCATAAATGCCTTAATTAGCATCATTTTATGAAGTGTGACATCATATCGCCTAAGAATTGATTCTAACAAGATATAAAAGAGAACCAATGTATTTATAACTAACCACATTTATTCTTGTCAAAATAAATGCATGTAATTAAGGAAATTTGACTTTGCATTGAGAAAGAATAAAACACATGATGTCAGTACAGAGTGGAATATATGAGTCTGGGTAACTCTTCTTTACAGACAGTACGTCCGTGTAATTGTCTTATTTTATTTACAAAACACAACAATGTATATACGTGAACTTACATCTATATAACTTGCTTCCATACTTTGCTTCATCTACAATTGCTGTAAAGAGGGCACAGCTGAATTTCTAGAAAATTTAACTGTCCTGAAAAACCATAATATAACTTCAGCATAAAATGATAAAGAGCACATTGAAAATATTTCATAAGTGATCACATGTGCGAAAGTGTTAATACTTTAGGAACGTGTTCACTTTTATGTGCATGTGTAGTTATGCATTTTGTGTGTTCGTGCGTGCGTGCGTGTGCTTTCATATTGCTTTATGTGAAATATAAGTCAAAATATGGAATGTCGAATGGAATGTCGAAAAATGTATGATGTACAAAGGCTCAATACAGTTTTTCAAGCGTTTAAATTTATGTATAATGAAATATTGAATAACTTTTTCCTCAAACAGGTGCGTGTTTGTGACTGACCCATGCGATATCACCTTATGCGTAATGTTTATCTTAAACTAAACAAAGAGTTTTAATTATAATAAGAAAAAAATATTTAAATTTTAATTTGTCCAATAAAAACCCATTGTAAATGTCGAAAACTCAGTTCATGTATATACAATTTAAAATCTGGATAATCCTGAATAACGTAGATAAATAACCAAAGATATCAAATGAAAACCAAGAGTTGTCTGACCTGAATTCTTACACCGACAACATGCTCCTGGTCTAAGCTTCGTATCAATGTAAAAATAAACATATGAGCCGAGTCACGACAAAACCAACATGATGGGTTTGCGACCAGCATTGATCCAGACCAGCCTGCGCATTCGCGTAGTCTGATTTGGATCCATGCTCGAAATGAATGCTTGATCCGGCTTGAAATGAAAATATTCATATCCACATATTAAGTAATAATCAGTAATGAAAAGTAAAAATAGTAATATCATTTTTCTGCTGAAACTTATTTATGACTGACTGGGAAAAATCTTCAGCTTCATTTATTATGATGAAAATGAATTCTTGAAAATAAGTCTAAATAATTGTTTTTTAGTTTGATTCTGTTTTTATTGTTATTGTTGTTTTGACCTTATATGTTTCTGTATTACTGAATATTTACGGTATTCATTTATTGAAATTTGTTTAATTCCTAAAGTAAACTAAATAATATGTCCTGTCTGAGAGTCATAAATTAAAAAAAAAAAAAAAAAAAAAAAAAAAAAGTTAATCTTTAAATTCGACCTTGTGCTGCATTTGTACTGTATCAAAAAATAAATCATAAATAGTGTTTTACATGTTTAAGATATGTTTCGCGATTGTGTAGGTTTTAAAATAAAAAATATAAACTACAATACATTAAGGAATGTGCTGTTAAATTGATATTCATAATAAAGTTTTGTCAAACACTTAAATAAGTTTGTATTTACTTTTTCTTATAAAACTTCAATACAATTGATGAACCAGCTTCAAATGTAAATATTCATATCCACATAAGTAATAATCTGTAACGAAAAAGTAAAAAACGAAAACTCGTTTTCCTCTTCAACTTATTTATGATTGACTGGGTAAAAAATCTACAGCTTCTTTTATTATGATAAAAATAAATTCTTGAAATATTACTTAAGTATGGGTTCTTTGTTTGTTTTCTGTGAGGTTTTCTTCTTTTTATTGTTGTTGTTGTTGTGTTAGAACACGCATAGTAATATTTTCAAAAGCCGACACTTAAGGAATATTTGTAATAATTTTATGATTCATTACTAAAAACGGTATGAAATTAACAATATCACACCATATTTTAAGTGTTTTTTTAGTATAATTTTAAGAAAAGATGCGCCCTTGTACTGTTTTCTTAGTGTGTTTTAAAGATAATATTTGAACATTTATTTGGAAATGTCGTTTAAAGTTGATCAAGTGTGCACTTCTTTATTGTAATTATTATATTAGTATATTCTATAGAATACTTATCAGTTTAGGTAATATTCACCTTTGTACTTGAACTGTACAAGATTTTTAATTTGTAAATGCATGCATTAGTTTTTTATAAGTAAGGGATATGATTTTGATATTATAAATAAGGAAACTGAATAATAAATAATTATGAATGAGTGTACGGGATTCATTGATTAAAACTTCTTTAATTCCTAAAGTAAACTAAATAATACGTCCTGTCTTAGAGTCATCGTTAAAAAAACTAAAAGTGGAAAATTGAATTCCACCCTGAGTTGTATTTGCACTGTATCATCATCAATCGTGTTTTATATGTTTCGCCATTGTGTAGGTTTTTATTAGTTTTAACATTCAAAAAAATTGATAAATCAGCTTGAAATGTAAACATTCGTATCCACATAAGTTATTCAGCTACGAAAATGTAAAAAACAAAAAATAATTTTCCACCTAAACTTATTTATGATTGACTGTTAAAATTCTACACCTTCATTTATTATGTTAAAAATAAATTCTTTAAACTTCGTCAAAATAATGGGTTCGTAGTTTGTTTGTTGTGAGTTTTGTTCCAGTTATAGTTGTTGTTATTGTGTTAGCCTGATGCATAGCGATATTTTCAATAGCCCTAAGAAATATTAGTACTATTTTTATCATACCTTAGTCATAACTTATAAAATTAACAAATTCAAACCCACTTTAAGTGTTTTTAGCATACCCGTTTAGGTAATATTCGCCTTGTACAGGATTCTTTATTTGTAATTGCATACATTCGTTTTGATAAGTAAAGGATAAAATAATAGTCTATGGGCTTCATCAAGTAGGTGAAACGTATTATAGCTCAAATTATAAATATACAAAACATATACCATAGAACGGAACGTAGTTATTTTTTTAGTCATTTAAATTGGAAAGAAAAGCATCAACAACATTATACTAAACAGTCGTTGGAATGAAGTTTAAAATGTTTGAGCCAATATCTTGATATTTTAAGAAAAGGAACCTGAATAATAACTAATTATGAATCATACCGAGCCTGCAACATTTTCAATTTTGCCGTTTTGGGCTTTCTTTAGGGATTCCATCTTTTCTCTATTTATAATATTTCTATAATTCATTACTGATAAGGGTAAAGAATTAACAATATCATACTATATTTTAAGTGTTTTAAGTATAATAATTAGAAATGATGCGTCCTTGAGCTGTTTTTAGTTCATATAAGCGCATTTATTCAAAAGTAAAGTAAATAATACTTCCCGTGTAAGAGTCATAATTAAAAAAAAGTTGAAAATAAATTGACCTTCTGATGTTTTTGTACTGTATAATTTACAGGTTTTAAGATAAAATTCGCCATTGTGCACGTTTTTATTAGTTTTAGAATTCAATAAATTTGATAAATCGACTTGAATTATAAATATTTGTATCCACACAAGTAATTATCAGTAACGAATAAGAAAGATCATTTCCACTTAAACCTTGAAAAGAATATAAAGCTTCTTTTCTTATGTTAAAAGTAAATTCTTGAAAATTCCTCTTAATAATGGATTCTTAGTTTTATTTCTGTTTTTATTGTTATGGTTATTTTTATCTTGTTTTTTTTTTAAATGTGTAGCCATATTGCTAAAGGAATATTTGTAATGATTTTATCATTCCCTAGTGATAAAGTTATAAAATAAACACCATATAACATTTTATTTTTTTAAGTATATCTTTAAGGAAAGATGTGTAATTTTTCTGTTTTCTTAGTTTGATTTTTAAAGATGATAGCATCGCATTTACTTAACAGTTGGTTAAAAGTTGATTTATCGTTCACTCCAAAACTGATCAACATTTTATGTATTTCTTTTTTATAATTCTTCAAAATATTTAAAATCAGTTTTAAAATTTATAGTTTCTATTAGAGAAAGTAGAGATTCGCCCTTGCACTAGATTCATAGTTTGTTATTGTGAGTGAGTGTTTTAATAAGTGAAACGATACTATGCCAATCGAAAGTTAACATTAAGTTAGTAGGTGAAAAGTATTTTGACTTCTTTTTTCATGATTCAAACTATATACCTTAAAACGGACCTTAGTTTTCCTTTTGGATCATTTTGATTTGGAAAGAAAAGCATCAACAACATTTTACTACACATTCGTTGTTAATGAACTTCAATTTTTTTGAGTCAATAAATTGATATTACAAGAAAAGGAACCTGAATAAAAACCTATTATGAATGTGTGCACGGGATTCGTTGATTGAAACTTGTTTAATTCCTAAAGTAAACTAAATAATACCTGTCTTTGAGTCAAAACTGAAAAAAAAGTTGAAAATTGAATTCGACCTTACTCTTTCTACTTGTTTGCTGTAACTTTTCATGGAGAATTTGATCTTTTTTTTCTTCTTTTTTTTTTGAATTTTTTAAGAATAATGTTTGACTGTGTGAATTTTTTTTAAAGAGCAAGAAAAAGATATAAAATATAAAAGAAAATTAATAAAACGGCTTGAAACGAATCTATTCTCTTCCAAATAATCATATAAGTACAAAAGTCAATAAGTAAAACCTTTAATGTTATAACGTTATTTAGATGGACTGAACAAATCTGCAGCTTCAAATTACCTGTTTAAACATGAATTTGTTAAGAAAACCTTTGGTGTATTTTCAGCTTGAAAATAGTCGAATTCGATAAAACGGGTTGCATGGGAACTTTTCTTTTCCGTAACGAAATAGTAAAAAACAAACTCAAAATATTTTTCTACTTACACTTATGTATAAATGACTAAAAAAATCTATATTTTTGTTTCCGCATAGTTATGTGAAATGTACTATTAGTGTTTGCTTAAGGAATATCTGTAACTTTTTTGATAAAGTTATTGAGTAAACAACATCATAGAACATAAAAGTAAATCTTTAAGAAAAGATGCACCTTTGCACTGCTTTTTAAAGATTTCATTTTGAAGTTTTTGGGAGTTTATTGATTGTGCACTTCTTTACTTAAAGTGTTATAACTTCAACTTGTACGCCATTTTTGTCATCAGTTTGAATATTTGTATAGTAAAGAGTGCGCATATCGTAAAGAAAAATTCGCCCATATACGGGATTCTTAGTACGCATTTTGATTCGCCTTTGTGCAGGTTTATTTTTGTAAAGAAATTAAGAAAGTTAGAACAGTTGTTTCTCTTTCTACAGATTAGTTGTTACTTTTCATACGAATTCGTTGTTTTTATTTCTATTTATAATGTTTGTTTCATTAACTACATTAGAGAGAACGAAATCTTATTGTTCTTTTTATTATGATTTTTTTTTCTCATTTACTTTTAGTATTTAAGCAAAATAAATTCGATAAAAGGGCTTTAAACGAAAATATCCTAATCCAAATATGGGATATCTTTAAGTTAATTTTATATGTTTTAAAAGGAATCGTTTGAAGATAAAATTCGCCTTTATACTGGGTACTTAGTTTTTTACAGACTAATGAGTATATTTTCTAATATTTAGCCGTGTTACGAGTAGCTTGTTCTTTAACAAATAAAACATGGCCTTGGGGGCAATATGAAAGTTTATGGACTGGTTGGTAAACTTGAATTTGGCCCAAAATACCATGTTTTATTTGTTATATTATACCGAATCTAAAACAGTGAATATAAATGTGTTTCATAATAACACAGTTCGCCTGCATAAATAGTTCCGACTTTTCTCATTAAACTTCGTCTTTTTTGTTGAATTGTTAAAGTGAAAATAGACAATTCGAATGAAACTACTCTTATCCACAAAAGTAATAATCAGTTATGAAAATGTCAGAAGTTTAAATATTTGTAAAGTAAAGAATGCGCATATCGTATATGATCCAGATGAAGACTTGCATTTTGAGTTAACAACAATGCCTTTATTTATTTCAAGAATAGAAGGGGGACAACTTCACATAACTTCTCTTGATGCCTAATGGGTGGTAGTAAATTTCAACAAATTCTTTACTGGTGTTTAATCTCGCCAAATAGAGTTTGGTTACAAAGCTGACATAAAAACAATTATGAAAATGTCAAAATGTATAACATTTTGAGTTTTAAACTGATTTATGATTGACTGAAAAATAAAGTTACAGCATAAAATTTCATTCTGGACGATTCGCCTTAATACTGGGTTCTTACTTTTTTTTCTGTGATTCTAATAAACATGCATGGCATATTTCCATTTGATGTGCTGGAGAAAATATCCATCATGTCATTATCATTCTTTGCGATAAAGTTATAAAATAACAAAAGCATCACACGACACTTTTAGATGTTTTTTTAATAAGATACTCGTCCTTGTACTGTTTTCTACATTTACTTTAAAAATTTAAAGGTTTTTTTCATATAATAATTTCGAAGATATTTAATGCAATTTGTAAATTATGCACTTCTAAACTGTCAGAAAATCAAAAATTTATGTGAATATTTTTATAGTTTCTACAGCAAACTTGTCATTAGTTTAAACATTATCAGCGGGTATTGCTCGTAGATAATATTCGCACTAATACTGGATTCCTAGTCTGAAAATGTAAGTATGTGTATAAACAATCTTATCTATTAACATCAAGTGGATAGGTAAAAAGTAGTTTATCTAGTGGATATGTCAAAAGTAGTTTAACTCGCATTTCATGATTCAATATATAATTAAATACATATATCTTCTTTTATGTAAGTGTGTATTCTCTCACTGCACAGGGAAATTGAAATTTCCATGGAATTTTGTAGAAATTTTAGTTTGTAATTACAGATATCACTAAATAGAAATAATAAAGTCTGTATAAATCAATGGAATCAAACCAAAGTGAATGTTAATTATTGATCGTGTTGACCTGATTCAATAATGGTAGTGAAAATATGATTCGCCCTTGTGTATATTTTTGAATATAATTGATCAACACAAAATCAGTTATCACTCTTTCTACTTGTTTGCTGTAACATTTCATAGAGAATTTGATTTTATTTTTGAATTTTTTAAGAATAATGTCTGTGTAATTTTTTTTAAAAGAGAGCATGAAAAACATATAAAATATACAAAAATAATAAAACGGCTTGAAATGAAACTATTCTCTTCCAATAATTATAATCAGTACAAAAGTGAATAAGTTAAACCTTTTCTGTGATAACCTTATTTTGATGGACTGAAAAAAATCTGCAGCTACAATTGAATTGTTTAAACATGAATTTGTTAAGAAAACCCTTGGTGTATTCTCAGCTTGAAAATAGTCGAATTCGATAAAACGTGTTGCAAGGGAACTTTTCTTTTCCATAACGAAATAGTAAAAAACAAAATCAAAATATTTTTCTACTTAAACTTATGTATGATTGGCTGAAAAAAATCTATATTTTAGTTTCCTTTAATAACATATGCATAGTTATGATAATATGTACTATTAATGTTTGCTGAAAGGATATCAATAAATCTTTTATCATTTCTTTATGATAAAGTTATGAAGTAAACAACATCATAGCACATTAAAGTATATCTTTAAGAAAAGATGCGCCTTTGCACTGCTTTTTAAAGATTTTATTTTGAGGTTTTTTGGAGTTTATTGATTGTGCACTTCTTTACTAATAGAGTTATAACTTCAACGTCAACAGCATTTTTTCATTATTTTTTAATATTTGTATAGTAAAGAGTGCGCATATCGTATAGTACAAATCGCCCATATACGGGATTTTCAGTACGCATTTTGATTCGCCTTTGTGCAGATTTTTTTTGTAAAGAAATTAAGAAAGTTAGAACAGTTGTTTCTCTTTCTACAGATTAGTTGTTACTTTTCATACGAATTTTTTTTTCATTTATAATGTTTGTTTCATTAACTACATAAGGGAGAACGAAATCTAATCATTATTTTTATTATGATTGTTTTTTTTTTTTCTCATTAAACTTCTCCCGTTTACTTTTAGTATTTAAGCCCGATAAATTCGATAAAAGGCCTTAAAACGAAACTATGTTAAAAGTCCTTTGAATCTGCTGATATATATTTTTAAATCATGTATCCCAACCTTGCCAACAAGATCCTTATTTAATTCGTTCAATTGCTTTTTTGTTTTGTTTGATACTAAATGCTATCAAATGATTATTTGTATTACAGATCTTGTTGGCAAGGTTGGGATACATGATCCGATATTACATATCAGCAGATTAACATAGTGTTCTGTAGTCTAAGAATACTATTATTTATCATATAAATGTTCACTAAATCACTAAAAACTGTAACAATATTTCTTTTCAAGCAATATTTTAAAAGAATGTGTAAATGGTATTTTTGTTTTATCAATCTTTGAAATACATAGAAAACGTGTCCATTGTATATCATGCAACATATATGTATATGGATTATCAAGTGAAAAAAATAACGACAATAACTTAATTAGATAGGACAGCCTTATTCTACAGACTTGTGTTTATGTTATACTGGCAAGTTCATGTGTATGAAATATCGCAATACACTGACGACGCATGGACGGAATGTTCACCTTAGACAAGAATTAGCAATTCATTTTGCCATCCTCTTTGCGGTGTGATATTTATCTTATAGTACCAAACATTATTTTAAAATAAGCGCCCAAGGCATCAAAACAAGGGAGGTAACTGATACAAAAATGATGTAAGTCCGTTTGGTAAAGTAAGCAAGCAAATAAATGATGTTATAAAGTGACACTACTGACTGTTGCCCCATGACGCTACATTTGGCTAGAGAGCAAGTAAATAATTTGACAAAGTTATAATATTATGATTAAAGGGAAAAGCTCCACGTCTTCAGGCCTGCAAAACTTTTACAAATTTATATACAACATGTTCATATGTACCATAACATACATAACATAAGATTGTTTAACTTATTAAATAATTCTATATTGAAAGCTTTGGAATGTTACTGCGATGTTTTGTATTAACTCTCTTTTATTTTTCTTAAACTTTACGTATATGTAGCCGTTATTTGAGCATCAAGAAGATTGCATTCACATGCTATTAATGCATCATTAAATAGTAATCAATCTTAAGCATAAACTCAAAGTCATTAAAATATAAATGGATTCACATTATCAGTTACCCATAAGCAAATGTTCACATAGTTTTATTTCAGAACATTTAAATGTTATTTTGTTAATACATGCCACATTGTGTCTTGATTAAATGAGCTTCATCTTTATTTTCTTTATGACTAGTATTTTGTATACTATTTTCTGTTCTTTTCCTTTGTTGTTGCTGTTGTTGTCGTCATTGAAACAGGCAATTTCCTTGTATTGTGTTAAAAGTTGAAACCATACCAGTTTAATCTGAAATAATTATTACATTTGCTTCAAATTTATTGCTTTCTGTAATAACAGAACCTTAAACGGAAGCTGTTAATAAAGGTATAGACCACAATAATAGAAATTATTATCATCAAATGTCAACCGGTCATAAAATAGCAATAAGGAAATATTTGCTAGACGTTTGATGTTTGTATTGGTCGGAAGGAAAAAAATAAAGTAAATCACTCTCTAAGACAAAATAAATATAAGTAGGGAGTTCTAAGCCAAAGATCTATATCATTTAAGTTAAAGATGTAATATATAGAGAATAGTTTATTATACCAATAAAATTTCTACTTGTTATCAGAAAGAGTGGTATATTAAGAAGTATACAGACGCATTACTTCCTAAAAACATACATGTACCACAAAAATGTGAGCTTTTATATTGGTTGAATTATAACAATATGTACAAGCTGGTTAAAAGTCTTATTAGCATGTATGCGATTGTATTCGGCTATTATATGTCCACTAGAAATGCAAAAGTCCTTTGATATACTTAAGAATTGTCAGTCTCATATTTTTATCATCTTGTGTGGACAATACGTTACATAATATGTGATACAGTTTGTAAGCACGACTTGTGCTCAATTTCGCGGGTAAATGTGTCTTATCATACAACAAATAGATACAAAATAGCATTCGATATATGTATCTAAATTTCGTATCTGATATTAAACCGACATGACTGACAAACAGAAAAAGTAATGTAAATAATATTGGATGAAAAATAAATAAAAAGATAAATACATATTTAAGTGTTTTTGTAGAATTAAAGAATTTTTGTATCTTTTATTTCTGCAACCAATTGTCGTTTTTTGTTGTTGTTGTTGTTGTTTTTTGTTTTGTCTTAAGGTATTAGCACCCTAATGCATTACCTCCACTTTGAAGAGTATTCAAATAGGCTAGAACTACTGTTAACTACATTGAAAATGAGGGCCATGGGTTCAATCCCCAGAAGGGTCAACTTTTTATTTTCTTTCTTTTTTTCTTTTAACATTATTTATGTATCTCTCATGTCCCATTTGGAAAGAAAAAAGTGTTTAATTTTGATTTTTTAAATTTATATAGGTATTTATTGGCTAAATTATGCTAAATATAGTATTAAATATGGTACCTGATATTTTCAAAGTGTAATATAATCAAAACTAGACGGTAAAAGTATTTCATATTTTACAAGATCAACCAATATACTTTTTTAAAAATTTAGGGAAACTTTGAAAACGGTCACTCATTTGGGTAAATTTTAAGAATTTTTTAAATTAGGCTCCCTAATTATAAAAATGGTCAGACACGTGGTAAAAATAGGTGGGGTTGGGTAACACTTTTATACAGATTTCATAAATTTTAAGTAGAAACTATAATTTTGCTTATTTGTTGTTTTTTTTTTTGCTACACGTTCTTATAAATTGCAATGATCACATTTTTTCTTATATCTGTTAAATGAAAAAGCGTCAACCTTCATATCCGACATATTTTTTGAATAATTTAAAAACAAAACCACGTCTTCATATGTGACCGCTTACAATCGAGATAACACTTCCCAGCGCTTTACAAATTCTATTTACTTTGTGTTTATATGATACATTCTTAAATTTATTATTTAAAGTTATTGTGTCTATGCTATGGTGCATAGAATAAATTGTTGCTCATATGGTACTCTTGCTTAATAATTCTAAGACATTTATAATAAGAATGCTAATAAAAGTAACGACGCGGGAAATGGTTTTATAGGAAGAGAGACAACTAAGGTAATCAGACATAAAGTGGTGAACACAAAGTTAACAAATCTACTGTGATGTACACATACGGGGTATCAAATAATTCAATAAATAAAGCATTTCGCGCGTTAAAGAAATGCTTAACTTGTTTTTAGCAACTTGAATAATTCATCATTTCATCACGCAAAGACTATATTTAGTATTTTATTATTCATCATTGAGCAAACGTCTCATATGTATACTTTATATGCAAAACCACGGAAATTGCAAGCTTTATGAGAAGACAAGTTGATTTATTGCAAGTCAAGGACAGATCACTATCTAATAAGAATAGCCGTTGATAAAGTCACGGCATATAAATTGATAACGCAATAATGCAGAATGTGTTTAGTTCTTGAAAGTTATTTTCTAGTGACAGAAGCAATTATAAGAATAAAATCATATACATTTACGTTGCGTAATTTATCCAGTAAGTGAACATTCAGAATGCAGGAGTTTTGAATTGAACGCCGCCTTTCCTTGATGATCTTGTTTATCATATTTCATTTTTTGAGTTATGACACCGCAAGCAATGCATCTCGAAATAATCTAAAATCATTCAACTGACTGTAATAAATCTTATTTTCTGATATGATTTTCTATTATTTACAATGAATGGCCTGTCTAAGATATACAGCTATCTATCAGATTTGAAACGTAACAATTAGTTACAAGAAAAAAAAGACATTGTATCAATAACTGTCGTTTAGGACTATATTTAACGTTCGTTTCAATTTCTCATCAATAATGCGACAATGTACAATAACATATGTTATTATAGTGTACAATAACAACTTTTTGGATAGCAAGTATAGCATATCAATTTATCATTTCATTAGCAATAAAATTTATATGAAAGGTACAAGGAAATCAATTTAATATTTGATGGAGGTATTTGATGGAGGTTATAGTCATTATCAACACTAAATATTCCATGTATTAAACACATTTGTATAAGTATTCCATAAAACATTATATTAAACACATTATTAAGAATAAATACTTCATGTATTAAATGCATGTATTTAGTATATGTATTCATTGCATCAAATACAGTATTAGGTATAAATACTTCATGTGTTAAATAAATTTTATTTGTTTAGTATTTATTGTCAAGGACAGGACTAAAAGTGGAATAATCATGTAGAAAAATACCTTCTTAGAAATGATTCAATACTTTATACTCATCCTAAATAATAAAAAAAAACAAAACAAAAAAAAACAAAACAAAAAAACATGCCATCAAAAGCATTACACCCTGAGATCTCAAATGTTCCCTGCTAGTATCCTTTCGAAATCAAAATAATGTATCAATATTTGCTTTTGCACTCGCTTTGTTGATATATTAGGAATATCGTTCCTTTTATTTTGCGTATGTACCATTCCTAACAAACATGATATTGCTTTTTATAGGGTATTCATACATTGAATCACATACTTTTAGGTCTTACAATATGTGACAAATTTTGCGTAATAATTCCAATAAATCAGTTTCATGAAAGTTTTATTTTGTGATATATACTATCCAAATGTAGTGAAGAATAAAAATCAACGATAAGTGACTCCTATTGTATTTACAGTATAACATTAAGGGAAATCGTCTCTGTGGCGTCGTTCACTTATAGAGAAAAGATTGAACCTTCAAAAAAATGAGTAATCAATTCTACAGTCATTCCCGAACGGATAATATATGACTTCATGCATTTATCAAGTCTTTGTACCTAATCAATCGCATGTCTATTGAAGCAGAAGAAACTGTTGATATAGTGAGTGTAATGTACGATACTGTCAATAAGTTAATGATAATATATGTAAACATCACTTTTAACATAAGGCATTCTGTGTTTTCTTTGTGTTTTGTCTCTCAAACATATTGATTTTATTTAACGCACCCAAGCCAACACATTGCAACGCATTACTCTTAAAACTATAAGTGTTTTGTATCTTTCGTGAAACTGCACTTTGAAACACCAAGAAGCTTGGACGCAAAAGTTTATATAGAAAAATATAACACAGAGAAAAAAGACATTAATTTCATTTCATATTTGAAAGTAACGAAACAAATTTTTAGTCGGACGAACAATTGTCAGGAAAATGCATTAAAACTTTTCAACTGGCGTCTGCAGATATAATTTTCACCGCAGTCGGTTGCATGACTTTAGGTAATTATTTTGCTGTGCTCCTAGCATAAATTTAAAAATCTTCATTTCCTTGTAGACGTTGTGAACTAGAAATAAAGCAAAATAAAAATCACGTTATCTCTCCGTGCTAGATGATATTATAATAATGGGACATGTATGCGCACCCTTAAGACTAGTTTACAAAAAAAGAGGTTTCTTAAATGGTCAAAGCCAAATGTAAGCTAGTTCACACCATCACTTAAATACACAGGTTTGTGCCTTAAACTATTACAATGATTATTACAATAAAAATATTTGCCAACCAAATATTTTTATATGAAACATTTAAAAATGCCTTTATTGTCTTTAGAAAAAATATTATTATAAGGCGGAAGCCTAGTTCTATATTGCAAGAAATGCCTCAAATAGTACATACCATAGGGTAATCAACTGAATTTCAGAGTCCCTAGGCATATAATCTATATTGTAAAGATATTATATGGAAGAAAAAGAAAAGGAGAGGCATTTTTATATTCAGTCTATATGGGTAATATCCAAACAATTGACAAAAAAAATGCGACAATATTAAATATATTTCAATTTAAAATATAGTCTCTTGTGTTCCAAAGTTTCAACCCATGTTTCCAATTGTTATGCTATATAATAATGAATTTGGTAAACTGTTGAGTATAAGCATAGATTTACCATAATATGTTACTTTACTACTCACCGAAAAATTTAGATATTTAATTGAATTGATTCGTATGGGTTTAAGATATATTTCATATATTCTATTCATTACTGAATAAAGCAAACATTATTATCTTACACGTGCAAGTATGTTTAAAGAATTCATTCTAAGTTTTATTCAGTTATTAATAAGCCCGTTTTATGTAGCTTATTCTTTACTCTTTATCATAATTTCCGAGTTCAAATTAGACTGCAAGTGATTACTGTTAAAATTTCAATTTCTGTTATATAACTGGTTATTATTTACATCATAGAACAGTTCAGTAAGACAATTTCCCAATCATACTATTGTCATTGTATTACTTGATGTAGCACTGAATTAAAATACACTTTATTCCGTAAATCACTACATGTGCTGCCTTGGCATCCGTTTTCTGTCTTATGGATTGCCTTAAAGTAAAATTTTTTATCTTAAGTCATTCTTCACGAACGCATATTCGTATTAATTAGATTTCTACATTTTTGAAGATAAATCCACAGTGTCACAAATATACGATTTACGGAAACACCTTTTTTTGGGACTGATAAACAATTATTTTGCATTTGGTTAAATTCTTAATCAATTCACTAAAATTTCCCCTTTTACATCTTTTAGAAACACATTCAAACGCGAAATTGTAAACTATTTTTAAACGATTCGTGTTAATTGTAATAAATGCATTAAAATAAAATACAATTTGGGAAGCAATAATGATAAAATCAAAATTCCTCATCATGTTATTCGCGTGACGTGGAACATTTACTTTACTGGATGTCAAAAGCAGTATTAAGGAAAAACGCGACACTATTCGAATGGAATATAAAATAACGTACTTGACAACCACTGATAGCAGATACTGAACAAATATAAGGTGCTACATTTCACTTGCTTCATTTCAAATGATTAATATTTGACTCCATGTTGTTGCAGCACGATTAAATGACACTTACCAGGTTATCTAATAAATCACACAATATTACCGGCGCAAGTGATGACATATTGCTGCAGTGATGATAAAAATGCTTAAATTTACTGGTAACTAGTAGGTTTTTTTAACTAGTTTCGTGTATTTATATTACACAAACAATGTAAATGCAATGGTTGTCTTTCGTTCAAAATATCTTATAAGCTTGAAATGAATAAAGCATTTCAAAAACATAATTTTATTTCATGCATTGTTCTTAACATTATGATAGTGTTGCTTGGATAAAGAGTACTTATAGACTTACGTCCATTTAGTTATGTTTGATACCCTAATAATCTTATTGATTAAAAAAAGTTCGTATTTATTCATTTGTTAAGAATAAGAATGTTAAATGAAAGCATTTTATGTTTCTTACATCTATTACTCAAAAGTGAAGATGTTATAAGACAAAACAAAAGAAATCCAACAACGATATGAAATATTACTCTAATATGTTACATGACATAGCTGTCTATACAAAAGTAAACGGGAATTGTTTTCCGGACATTTGAAGTTTGCGTTATTGTGAAAAAAAGTTAAAATTAGTTAAAGATACCGTTAACCGGCATGCTTTAATAAATATGTTATTACAATGCGTCTGCATTATATTCTCTAATAAAGTTTGATAAATTATAATACTAGTATTGCTATTGTATGTCCTTTTTATCTACTTATTTTTATTTGTTTATCTACGCATTCCGTAGACATTTCTTAATTTTTGCGCACTCAGGTTTTGAACATAATATTTCAGCCAAGTCACGACTCTCTAAGTTGATAATCAGTCATACTGTAACTAAGTTATGTAATAAAATAAAGAAAGTATAATAACTCATCAGTGTTCTTCCCTGGCTCAGATATTATACAGACATGTCTAATGAATATAGCAAGTAATTATGTACCTTTCAAGACATTATTTTACTCCTAGAAGTCCTGCATGTCGGTACTATCATCTCTTAAACGTGTTTGGTTATACTTAATAAGCGTATTTATTAAACCAAATGTGTATTTTGCTAGATGTTCTTTTCAATAATATTGATATATAATTATATACATGTATTTTCACAGTTTTATTCATGGCAAACGTTAAAAGCATAGAAGTCGTTTGTAGGTAATTATCCTTATTATTACTATCGTTTGTACTATCCTTTCATTTTAAGTAACACAATATTACAGGGTCATATTGAACGTCATTGTAACAGGATTAACACTATTCAGTTCTTTGATAGATGTAGTGAATCAAGAAATTAAAGCGACTTTTGAGCGAGAGCCTGTGTTTATATCTATACATTCTTCAATTTAATTTATTGTAAAATATAGTTTAGAAAATGAAAAAATTTATCTAACATTTATCTAACACGTTGAGAAATTACACTGTACACTGTGACCTACTACGACATTTCTGATAGATGTTATCGAAAAAAAAAACGACAAAAAAAACCAACCAAAAAACAAAAAAACAAAAAAAAAAGGATGTCTGTATGAAGATTTAGAAAAAATAAATCTGATGTTATCTTCCAAATTATTCAATAAGCTCAATATTAATACTCAAACCGAGAGGTAAAATTGAATGATTTTGTCTGCTGTTTGCTTAGTTAATCGTTTGATAGTATTAAACAAACACGTTATTGACTACAGATTTAGAAACGTTCTATACCTATATATTATCAGCGGCAATTTATAATGCAAATATATACAAATTGTAAGCTTAAGTTCCGTCTGGAAAATCACTTCTGTCAAAACGATGAATAGATTCTTTTAGATAATCTAACAATTAAAATAATAAGCACGATTGTTCGATAAGGGTTATAAAGATACTTTTAGACTGTTAATAATGCTAACTCGAAGCTTTCATATAATGTGTCAATAATTAAATTATTGGTAGTAAAAAGTGAAACAACCCTCACGCGCCTAGTACTGGCTTTACCGGTTATACATTTTCAACACTTCAAAAAGCTGAAAGCAGTGTCCCCAAATGGCCAGTAAAAAGTAACAACACCGAAGCGAAGCATGGGGCATTGTTGCACAGCTGTTCCAGAAAATTGTATTCTTATTGACTCAAATAAGGATGGCTTCGAGATAAATTGTGTACAAGCTTTTGATGAATTACAACATACGACGATCACAGCTAAGTGTGTCAACTGCATTGGGTAGTTTATTTCCCATAATTGTGCTGTTTCTTCATACACTTCATACATTATATGTATAATTTTAACTATGTGCCTCTGTTCCAAAATATACACAATTGGTGTTTATTATATTATGATAATTGTATATTAGTTTTATATAATTATAATAAGCAGGAAATCATATGTATTACATCTTCGTCACTGATATATGTAGGAGGTTGAAACGGTCATCCTTAATATGAATCGGAACATCTACTTACTTTTCTTCAATTTCAGACTTGTTTGTTTATTCATCTAGATTTCTTTGTGTTGAACTACATTTTTGAACACTGTGTCAGCCCATTATCACTCATCAATAAGGGACTTAATTCCTTCAAATGCGAAGGAGCAATTTAGCTAGAATTTGGCAGGTCGATAATGGTTATCTTTATACTTAAAATAATGAATAAATTGACACCTTGTTTTTCTCCATTAGAGAAACTTTAGCTGTGGTAGTAATCATACCGATATGAATTAATTCGACACCAAAACACGATACTGCTTTACAACTTATAAAGACTTAGACATTTAGTGCAGTGTGAAACAGTTCTCATAAGATTTTAAAATCCTATGAAATATGTTATTGTGAAAGACAAATTAAAATAGTTTAATATGATGCCATTATTATTCAGTCAGTTATTTTGTGTTATATTCGTCACGTTTTTATCGAGAATGAGGAACATAAATGATTGTAAATTATATTATTAACATAATTGAGTTTTTTACCAAGTGTAGGCATTTAGTGATCTTGAAACCTTTGTTGCTCTGATATTCGGTTAGCAATCAATGAAAAGTTTTATAGACAAGACAGTATTTGTGACAATATTTATAGAATAATGTAAATACATTTGCATATCTGTTGTTATATTTGTTATTATATAATTTTCGTTTAAATTATACTTGTTTATTTTCTCTTTTTGATCATGATAATTACAACGTTTCTAAGGTAAATGAATTAGTTTGTTATGATACACTCAAAATAAAATATTTTATTTAGTAATATAATGGCCCATTTAGATAAATAATTTTCCTTGTCATTGAATGCATTCTAAACGCATTGATTATGTGTTGTCGTGTCTTGGCCCTTCATTCAAATATCTACAGTCTAATGTTTTGCTTTAAAAAAAATACGATGACGCTACAAAGACCTTGCTTACTAGCTATACAAACATGTTAAACTGTTCATTAAAAAAAAAGAACATACAGTTTTCCTTAATAGACTATTCATTGAACATTATATCAAAACATTAGATATTTTGAAGTTATAACTCTTGTTTCCACTTTTACAGTAAAAATCAGGTTACATGTTAAAAAACCATAAAATAGCATTTCATCGGCGACAGTTACATCATTATTTCCTCAGGGATATGGTCTTGTAACATGCAATAACATGCAATTTACGCTCATTTTAGGTCACAATATAAGTTGGAACAGTGCCATTCTATTGTAAACAGCGGTGATATGTTGCTTCAAAAGCACTTAATAGTCATGAACCATTTAGACATTATTCCACATGAACAGAAATATTAAAAAGCAGGAGACACTCTTATTGTTAGAAGATAATATTAAGGTTGAAACAGTAAATAGTAAGCACCATACAATGTAAGAATGTGATAAATAAATATCAAATATTTTTCAGTAATTTCAAAATCATACTTTCGTATTTTTGAAATTACTATTGAAAATAAGCCCAATGTTAAACAATCCACTTTCTTAATGAGCTTCCGGAATGTGCTACTGGTTTTTTTGTCCACTTTTTAAGTCTTTTTTGCAGGTTTACTTTGCACCAGCAAGGTAGGAAGGGTCTTTTGTCGGTTTTCCAGCTTTACTGGTGGAGAAAGACCTCAAGTGTACAACCGTGCATTATTTCAGGTGTGAACGGGCGCCTGAGTAGACCCTTCGACCTCCGTGAGTTAGATGGACAGCTTCCTAACATGAAATATTTTAAATAATCTGGCGGGATTTGAACCCACAGTCATGAAGGAAAAGTGGTTTGCAGTCACTGGCTTTAAACACTCGCACATGGAAGGATGTGATGCGTTACATACATTATTTAATTCTGAGATTTAAAATCAGTCTACAATATAAAACAATTAGTCAGCATTTGATGTTTGTTGTATATTTAAAGGCGTCTATGCTTCTCTTAGAGTTTAGAATTATTTAAAAACATATAATTATATCTTATATGATTTAGAATAAGCAACGGGATACGTTAAAGCCCAAATATGCCTCAGAAATGCTTATTTGTTTAATTTCCAAACGATTTATATTTTCAGTGTACTTTTAAAGTACCCAAAAGGTTATCAATAGCCCAATTGTTCAATCTGTTGCTTATGTTGCTGTCCGGCAATACGTACTGTTATACTGATGTAGTATTTTGTATGAGAGTCAAAATACCACTTTGTCTAACATTCTGCTACGTTTATGACACGGTATTTCACATTCATCGCTATACAAGTATCTTACATGCCCTTACACCATTATTGAAATTTAATGAAATTCAGTTTTATCCTATCTAAAGAAAAAAAGAGATATTTCATTTTTGAGGCATGATGTGGCTCAAGCTTATTCGGAGCTCACGTTAAGGTTATTAAGATTTTATTATTTGAATGCGTTTCGGATAAATGATTGACGTTTCGTTGTTCTTACTGCACAATGTCTTTTATCTATAACTCAGCAATACGTGTGTGCTTGATAAATGTCGTCAGTATATAAATTATATGCGGATGACTTCCTATTTTTTTTAACTTAACGATGAGTAAATCGTAGGCCAATATCCAAACGCAGATGTTTTGGCATGTCTTATACACTAATAATGCCAGCGTCTCCTAATATGAATGGGTCCATTAGGAATATTTTATTGGTAATCGAGAGTAAGATCTATTCTTTAAATGGTTGACTAAACATGTTAGGTAATGGGATAATGACTAGGTTTTTTTTTTATATTTTCCTTTTTGATATATTATTATGACTATAATTAAAGTGATTAGGAATTATATTTCTGTCATTTCTTCCGACAACAATTGAAATACTAAAATAAAAAATAAGACATGTTTGATCATTAATACGTTAATAAAAAAGTTGTATAATAAACGATAAAAGTATACAGGCTTTAAAGGCCTTTATACTAGTTTATATTTTTCATTCTATATATCGTCTGCCGGCAAGCAATATTTGGTTTTTTTTCTAGCATTTGTATTTTCGTAACATCTAATAGATATCTTTTTTTATAGTATTTACAACAACATAAATAACTGATAACGTCTAACATATAACATATATATAATATAATATAATATAATAAAAATGTTTTTTTTTTACTTAATATCTTGTATTACAAAAAGAGTAATAAAAATAGTCTGCTTCATAAGATTTTTACGTTAATTTGAGGATAAAATGTAAAACAATATAATAATGTTATTATCCCTTGAAAACAATCAATCGGGTGGTCATTTCCCTTTTATCTTAGTTATTTATAATGATGTTATGCAATTTTAGTAGATAACGTTATTAAAACTAGAATATTTAAGAGGACTGATAATATTTATACCTGATATTTCCAATGTGAATACAAGGACTAAATTAAGTGGTATGCATTTTGAAATCCTTTATGGCTCGTTAAAGGAAATTGCTTTCAAATCTCAAACAGCAAATAAGTCTTAAATCATATTGATTGACAAGTACATGCACATTCATATGTAAAGTTTTGGACGTTCTTTAGGGATTCTTTATTTCCTCTATTTAGGGGCATATAAAAATATAAATAATTTATTCATACTCTGTGTCTGTTTTGCAAAAAGTTCTTTAAGTTATACATGTAATATTGCTTTTTTTTTTTAGATGGTTTCTCACTTGGAAGTTTTTGCTATGAAGTGGTACAATAAATTGAGAATCTGTCAAGGTTATAAAAGTTGTAAGATTAGTGTCATTATCCGGTAAATATAATGTGTGCACTTTTATTCTCTAGTCATATCCCAGGTGGCAAAGTAAATCTAGATTTCTCACAATATTACAAATTGTCAAGTGACTTGTGTGGTATTCCAATTCTTGTATTAAGAAGATTATCCTGTGACTTACTTGAATAAAATTGTTCTTTCTTTTATAATGCAGAGTCATCTTGAAAACTGAACGTTTTACTGAGTGTGCAAAAGCTTTAATATGTTTCAAACACTTGTTATATAATTTCTTATTGACTGACGTCCAAAATTCTAAAAGTTGTGTATATTAGAAATCAACATTTAGCTTCTACTAGTTGTAAAACATTAAGATGTTATATCGACCATGGTTCTGAAATTATTGCTTTAACCCTAAGCAAGTCTGTTAATTACAGAGGCGACATTGCATTGTCACTTACTTCACGACAGCCAGTTAAATCTGTGCATTACGATGCCAATCGATTTTTACTAAAGTAACAGCTGATCACACAGTTGGACAAAACTGGTAATCTGTGGCCTTTGCATTTTTACAATAAAGAAATTACAGGAAACAATCTTGAAATAAATCCATGAACAAAAAAATAAATTTACTAATTAAATGTAACATTTAATATGAATATTGAAAAAACAGCAAGGTGTCATTGGCTTATAATATAAGGAATTCGTTCTTCTAAGACAAATTTGTTATTAAACAATGGCACATTAGCTTCCGTAAATGAATTAAAATACATCAAATACTCAAAATTTTAATCTTTAAATCATACTGTGTCGGCAAGTTTCATTAATTCGATGTATCATCCTTTTTTCAGATATCTAATGTAAAATAGTAAATGACAGCAGGTTAAGTTGCCATACATTGAGTCATCTTTATATTATAATTATAGAAACAAGTTTTTCATATTCTTGCACATGTGATAATACACGATCATTAATCGTTCAGATGATCTATGATTTAATTTGGCTATTTTTTTATTTTATTCATACGCACCTTGACCCACACCTTGCAACGGATTACTTTTGTTTGTTTGTTTGTTTGTTTCATTTTACGCCTTTTTCAACAGTATTTCAGTCATATAGGCGGGTAGTTTCCTAACCATCGTTCCTGGAGAGTTGTAATTATATCATGTTTCATTAGTTTAACGGTGTTTTGTAGGCACACGAACGGCAGAACTGTGCTTTGAAAGATTAAGAAGCGCAGACCCAAACACCATTATAGCACAGAACATAGTACAAAGCAAAAACACATACTTTATATTGTAATTATTAATTTTAAGTAACGAAACCGATTTTTAGACGGACACATAGTTGTCAGGGAAACATATTTAAATTTCTACTGGCGTCTGAAAATATAATTTTCACGGCAGTCGGTTGCATGAATTTTGATCATTAACTTGCTATGCTCCAAGCATTTATTTTAGACATATCTTCATTTTCTTGTAGACGCTGTGAACTAGAAATAAAAAAGAACAGAACACACTTCATATCTCCGTGCTAGAGGATATTTTAAAAATGAGACATTTATGCACACCCTTAAGATTAATGTACAAAGAAGAGGCTTCTTAAATGACCAATGCCAAATTTTAGCTAGTACACACCGTCACTACAGAACATAGCTTTGTGCCACAAACTATTACAATAATTATAATGAAAATAGTTGCCAATCAAATATTATTTTTTGAAGTACATAAAATTAGAAAAAAAATGTTTTTATTGTCTTTAGAGAACTTTTATTATTAAGCTGAAGTCTAGTCCGCTATTGCATGAAATACATCAAATAACACACACACAGTACGGGCAATATAGCTGAATTTCGAAATCCCTCGGCGCATAATCCTTTAAGTTATTGTAAAAACACTAATTGAAAGAAAACGGAAAGGAAATGCATTTTTATATCCAAGCTATGTGGGTAATATCCACAGCAGAATACAAAATTTTAGAAAAATATCAATAAATACATTACGTTCAAAAAAGCATACTATCCTGTGTTTCAACCGATAAAGTAAGTTAGGTTGGCCAACGAACAATACAACTGTTTTCGTAACACGGTACTTTATTTAAAGAAACATACTGTCACACCAATGTTTCATATTGTTATGCTATCTGAGAATGTATTGGTACATTTTTATAAGTTGTGAAGTATTAGCTTCTTATTAACCTTTCAACAAACCGAACAATTAAATTAAACTGTAAACCGTTTGATTCGTATAGGTTTAAGATATATTTGATATGGTTTATTTATAATTGAATAAAGTAAACATTTAAAATCCTTCAACCGCCAGTATGTTTACAAAATTCATTCTCAATTAAGCCTTTCGTTTTTTGTAGTTTTAACTGGCATCTTTCTACTGTCACAGTTAATTTTAATTAGAACATTCTTCGCTCTTTTATACCAATTTGAATTTCAAATTGGACTCCAAGATGAAGTGATTACGGTTACAATTTTAATTTCTCATTTACAACTGGTTTTGTTTGTGTGTTTGTTTTTTGGGGTTTACGTCACATCGACACAGTATAGGTCATATCGTAACGTTCCAGCTTTACTGGTGGAGGAAGATCTCAGGTGACCTTCCGTGCATATTTCAGGCACGAACGGGCACCTGAAAAGAACCACCGACGTTCCGTAAGCTAGCTGGACATTTATAACTGGTAAAAAATTATATCAAAGAAATGGTTATTAAGACAATTTCCTAATTTACGATTGTCATTGTATTTACTTGATGAAGCACTAAATAAAAAATGCACTTAGTGTTATGAATCGCTACATGTGCTGCCTTAGCAACGGATATTGTAAAACATCTTTAAAAGGTTCGTGTTCATTGTAATAAATGCAATTTTGTCAGCCAAAATGATAAAATCTAATTCATCATCATGTTGTTCGCGTGAAGTTGAACATTTACCTTAATGGGTGTCAAAAGTAGTAGTAAGTGAAAAACACGAAATCATTCAAAACCATTAGAATGTAAAACAATGCACTTGAAAACTTCTGATAACCGATACTGAACGTATGGATATAAGATGCTACATTTCATTCAAAACACGCATCACTTGCTTCATTTCAAATTATTAATGTTTGACTCTGTTTCAGTTACGATCAAATAACACTTTTACATGTAAATTGAAATATCACATCCTTTTGCCAGCGTCTTTGATGTCAGATTGCTGCAGTGGTGATAAAAAGGTAGAATTTACAGATAACTACAGGTAGGTTTTAAACTCGGTTGGTATATTTATGGTAAGCAAATTTAAGGTCAAATTTATGGTTAATATCAAAATCTGAAAACATAGTGATCCCTCGGAAGCATAAATCACAACAAAATTACAAGAGAATTCCAGAATCGGTTCAACCCAGATTGTCTTTCTTGATAATTGTACAGGCGTCCAAACTATCTCTGTCGAAGTGCAAGTGCTGCAGTTTAGGTACAAACTGTTTGAGCCTAAAGTGTCTTTCTCAACAAAACCAGGAACCTTCCCCTGATTTGACTTGAACCCAAACATCCAGCACTAATTAGTTTACTTGTACGAGTTGTTTGATCAAATTTAATTGACAATGTGTATTTTACCTACTGGAACAGTGATGTATTATACAGTATAGAGACAAGTAAGACTGAACATGAGTGCAGTCTGGTAAGGCTCCATAGTGTTGGCTGATATCATTAAATTTCTATTTTGATAATTGCGGATTCCAAACATGTAACCTTGATATATCCGTTTCACAAATTCAGCAAGTTAAGGATTAGGCAAATACGTACAGTTTTATCAGTGTCAGAACTGTCGGCTGCTAAAGTACATGAATTGTATAGTGTATTATTTCTTACAGCCCAATTATCTTTGTCTATCAAAAGTTGTAAATGTCAGAGCAAAACCGAACAGAAAAGCAAAGCAGCCCAATCTTTTAAGATTTTGTAAAACGGCACATGATTTTCCGCGGAATGACACGATTTACTTTGGGAGCCGTCAATAAAAAAGTATATAAAACATTCACATTCATCAGCTTCACACTATAGGACCAAGTTAAAATCTCTTGTTTTGTCGCAAAACATTTTTCTCAAATGGAAAGACAATATTTTCTTATCTCCGTGTACAAATAATGGACTGTGCAACTGCCGTAATTTACCAAAATTAAAATTGTGGAACCAGGTTAAAATTAAATAATGCATAAACACATTATTATCTCACATTACATGTCCCACTCCTTTCTCCTTTATGCCCACTCCAGTTTTTTGTTTGGTGCTTTCTGGGTGCCCTACTTAGGTGTGTCGGGTAGGGGGTGCGTCCTGTGAACGTTACCTTTGCCTTGTTGATCTTTATTCCTGTTTTTATCTATAAATAGCCCTTCGGTTATCTCAATAGGTAGAGCGTAGGACTGTGAATCGGGAGACACGTCTCCGATTCCCGGACGGTGCAGGTCACTTTCGATGTGATTGATCATGAAATCTGAAATTTCCAAACTATTAGTTAGCAAGGGCACAGGTTTGTTTTGATGAAATTTAAATTAAAATCTTTCTTTTTAGATGATTTCGATAATGCTGTGCGGCTCAAAAACTTTAATAGTCACCTTTTATATAGTAAAGCGAGGTCACACGTGCATCATTTTCATTTTGGTTAGATTTTGGTCTGATGTTTTTTAATTTAATTAAAAGCACAGGTCATGTATCTTATACATATAATAGACAGAGCAGACACTTAGAGTTAAAACAAAGTATACATATATAAGACATTCATGTGCTTACTTTGCAAACGTTTATGTATCGTTTAACTGGGATAAAATTAATTATGTCAAAGTCATTAGGATAAAACAGAGAAAAACAGAATCCCTAAAGAAAGCCCAACACGGCAAAATTGAAAATGTTGCAGGCTCGGTTTGATTGAGCCTGTTCATGGACGGTACTGGAAATTGCAAGTTACCGTCCACGCCCCCTAGCACCGGCTTAAGCAGAATTCAACATTTAACACGAACTGGTACAATTTGGAATTTTGAAACATCCGCAGATGTAAGCCATTATGAGCGTGCCTGCTCTGCCCGTATATAAATGAGATGCATGGTGTGGAAATCCTGGCACAATTCGACTTAATCATACCCGTCATATCAATTATAAAACGAGTGCTACTACTACTAGAACGACGTGACATAATTTTCGTGTGTCTATCAACTTTAATATTACCAAATGCAGACAGTCTACCTGACATTTATTTCGGTTATTCTAATAGTATGCAGTGCAACGCTCACCATTCCTTCGCGGCATTTTTACGCCTGTTGTATATCTATGTAAGTGTTAAGATTAAATTTAGCGTCATGTTTCACACATAGAATTATGAAACTGGTAGAAAATGTAATTAACTTTTCCAATAATTAGTCAGTTAATATATAATTTATATGCAAGGCATGCAAATGTCTGGCCTTTAAGTGTAGTCTGGAAAACTACTTAAGACTTTTTGACTTAATGAAGAAGTAAAGTATTGCGTATTTTTTATATGAAGTTTTGCAAAAAAATGAAAAATTGCATTTCGTCGCAAAAACAAATTATCAAACATTTCAAGTGAAAATAATTAGAATTTAGATTGATGTGTATTTTTCCCCTAAGTGCATGCTAAAGTCATCAAGTTTAATCAGAAGCTTTTGCGTGAGAACTCGTGCAGCATAGTATTAATTCTTCTGAATAAAATCATATTAAACATGTTAAATACCACTTATTTATGGAAAGAAACGGATTATTGTCAAAACGAAGTCGGTTAGAGACTCTAACCTTACTTACATTATTATTATTGATGTTCATCCGTATGGAAATAACAAACTCAAAAGGTTGGTTTTGAAATTCCCACAAAACATTTCGGGCATTTAGAAATTATGTATTAACTAAATGATTTTCAAAATGTTTAGTCTATAAAGCGTATATGTGCTAAATTTGTTATTAGACAACATAAAATAGTATGTTCAGGAAATAGCACATCTCTTTGAATGTGAACTATTTCACAATCATACATTTTGTTGCATTAATATTATAATGATCTAACTCCATTTCGACCATTTTGAGAAAAACGCATTCAAACATTCAAGATGTCCTCGGTCATTTTTTAAAAAAAAGAACAGGACATGTATATAATGTATATTAAAGGATAAAATATTTGTTCAATCGATAATTGATTTATGTACGATTTAAAAATGGAGATAGCTTCACGATATAAAAAACCAGAAAGTTAGCCCACTATAACACTAAGGCGACGATTTGTTACCACTGTATTGCGAGACAAACTTTTTAAACAAAAGTTTGACTGCGTGCAATTTAAGAATAAATCTTAAATATTTTGATGCACTAAGGTCTTTTTTATCCAGATCTCTGGACAATCGATATTCCGTTACGGAACTGGACAATGAAAGATCTACTTAAACTTTGGTGACTGGCCTAAATTTTCCCCTCATGCATGTGCACATCAGATTGAAACATACCGTTTTGTTTTAACATGTCTAATGATGTTGCAACGTTTTCTCAGTGCTATTACAGTCCGAATACACACATTTTACTAGCAAACAACCCGTCCTTATATGCATCGATTTTTTAATGCAAAAATAACAGTTACATGTATAAATGTGAAACTAAGCAAGCTTTATAAGACACACAGCAGTTGTTGCCATGTCAATCCATCAGAAATTTAAAACATACAAATTAATATTTTTAAATTGGAGTGCATACAAATGGACAGTTAATGATAACTCATTTTCTTAATATTATATTATTTAATGTAAATGGACAGTTAATGATAACTCATTTTCTTAATATTATATTACTTTAATGTTTTCCTTAATGTTTGTCAAAAATGGAAAACACAACTACGTTAAGATTGTCACTACAAAGACAGCCATTATAATAAATCATAATTATGATATTTATTTCAACCTGAAAAGTAACAGCCCTGTCGTCTGCTTTCCATAGCTGCACATGGAAAATGTCTAAAGATTTTACAAAATTGTTTCTCTGTTCGAACGAGTATCAATTTATGTCAGCGGAGCCATATTATTACACCGACTGTTACATCAAAATCACGTTGGTTGGGAAAAGAGTCATTTTATCTAAAACAAAAAAGTGACTATTATTGTCAAATTCATGACTGATACATAGTAAAAAATAGAGTGTATTGAGATGCAACTTTTTCTATTGAGCACACTTTTAATTAATATATAATATTATATTTTCAAATAGATGATATTAAAAAGCAAAAGACAATACAAAACAATTAAAATACGAAACAGTTATTATTTCTTATATTAATATATTCTATTACACACATATCTGCAACCTATATATTATTTGTGTTGTTTATTTTATCCGATTCTCACTTTGCAATTATTGTGAATACTTTATCATAGTGCTCAGTCTGGCTTAATTGTTATATAATCTTATCAATTATTCACAGTTTTTTTCAGTTATGTGGTTTATATGCAAATCCATGCAAATTTTTGGCCTTATGTATAGTTTCGAGAATAACTTTTATATCCTTGATGAATTACCTTTTCTTCAATACAATAATACCTTTTTCTTAATTTTCTTGTCTGAAATTTCAAATCTGCGAAAGCCGGTGCCAAAAGGGCGTCGCCGATAGCTTAAATTTCCACCGCCGTCCATGAACAAGCTTAAGAAAATCGGGCCTCAACAATGTCAAATGTTGCCATTCTGGGGGTTTTTAGGGATTCAGATTTTCTCTATTCAAATGCACACACATTTTATTGCCGCAACAAAACACCTTTAAAGCAGCACGCCTCCAGATTCATGCAAATTTTCATGAAAATTTTGAAAATGTGTTAAAAAGTATTAAATAGTGAAATACATGTAACCAAAAAGAAGCAAGTTACACATTATCAATGGCAGTTACAACCCACGTAAATTACTAAAAAAGGAAACAATATGCCAAAAATCCCTTACTGCGTTAGTAACGCAGTAGAAATAAAGTTACAAATTCTGAAAAAAATCAGTCACTAATCGCACGTAACCTGTAAATTATTACTCAAATCTTGAATATCTTTACTTTTCATCAAATCTTAGTATATTTTTCTCAAGTTTGATTTTATTGAAATATTTTCGCTCATCTGGAGGCATGCAGCTTTAAATATAAACATGATAAAATGTTATAATTTAATACACATTGGCATGAGAAAAAAGGTGTAAGATGATAATAATGTAACTGAACAAATATCAAACTAGACATATTATACGTTATTTTAAAGGTTTAAAGCTTTTCTTCCAGAATTTAGAAGATAGCTTTTAAATAAGGCATCTCTAGTGACAGTTATTGTATCTGAATTGTCTCTTCTTCTACCATGCCCATAAGCTAACTTATTATCATATTAAAGTATTTTTTTGATATTAGTATGTTTTATCACCAAAGTTTTTATTAAACAAAAACCTATTAAGTGAACGAAGTACTAACCAAAATGTATATATAGAAATACTACTGACATTTCAAAAGCCCAATGCCACAAACAATTGATATGCATTATTTTGTTAACTATTTTACAAAGAGAAATGTTATTTCCTGTTCACAAAAAGCTTAGTCGACTCTAGGGAAGTTATTGGTTTGATCTTAATTCCTTGTCAAGATGCAATTTAATTGGAAACATATAATATCAATTTTAAATTTTTACGACAATGTATCCAATAACATAAAGGTTAGAAATAAAATAGGAAACATTTTTTTCGCCTCTCTGATCACTATTTCCTAGGCTGAATATAAAGTCTCTTTTAGGACATGATCATCTTTCATTTGCTGCGTAGTTGATAATTTGCGTAATTGGTAATTGCTGGTTATTTATTTTAAGTGGGCGTTTTGCCGAGATATGGCCATATAAGCGTAAATAAGTCGGCGTAAATGTAAATTCAAACAAGCAAACTAATAAACAATTCGTTAAGTTTTAAAATGCATTCAGCGATAAAAACAATATTAGAATAAAGAATAAAATATATGAATTGTCAATGACAACAACGTGCCTATAAAGATATCATATCTATAGATACTTATAATTCTGTAATCTGAAATATGTAATCCATTAATCAAATTAAAAGAAAACTTACATCTCGAGTTAATTATATTTTTACTTTTGACAGGAACACATAAAAACGAATCGTTGAAAAAAACCTCGCTCTCTCTTGAAAAAAAAACAGGCACGTTTTTCATTGTAAATACGTGACAGTCACAAAGAAACAAAAACATGTGATAACATTTTTAGAAATACATTGAACCATATGTTATGAAGTGAAGTTGTCAATCAGTGACATCTTAAGTATACGTTACTCTATCGATCAAAAGTAAGGATATTATTATAGCATTTTTTTAACCGCAATGTGGTGATTAATATTTTCCTAGAGGGAATACATAAAAAGCAAAATAAAATACAATATCAGTAAATCTATGGCTTATATTTTCCCTTGTTTCTAAGTATTTACATTGTATTAGAAAGCAATATGTAATACTAAGTATAAAGGGCGAAAGAAATTCACAGCGCTTTATTTTAAACAAATATTATTATGTATTATATGATCTAAATATAGGTGCAATCTCATTGGTCCAAACAGTAGTCCACATAACATTTTATAAATCATATTCATTGGCTGAATTGGATTTTCCCTGATTGAGCAATATGCCATATTCAATGACTGTTATTCACGCGGGCTTATTAAATAATAATTGTTGCGTTTTGTTCTTTATGGCACATTGCTCGATTAAAATAGTATTACTTTATGATAATAGTAACTGTTAAAGTTTAAAATGATGAGTTTAAACTTGAATTACTTATGTATGCTCAGCGTTCGCGTAGTTGTTGTACGCCTGACACGTGCGTCTTTTTCCCCGCGATTCAACGATACGGGAAAAGGTTGTACATGTATAAGATTGTCACTTTCTGTGAATTTTTCAGATTTGTAAAGACTTTTTTTTCATAATAATAAAACAATTATTGACTAGTGTGCCATTGAATATGTTGTGATATTCACCGACCGAAATATCCTATTGACCTCGACTATCGCCTCGGTCAATATGTCATCTGCCCGTGAATATCACATCATATTCAATGGCACACTAGTCAATAATTGTATAATAATTTTTGATCTCGTTTTCCACATTTATGTTATTGCAGCAAGTATCCTGCATGTATCCTGCAAAAGAGAAGATTATAGAGATCATGAAGAACAAAGAATAGAAAACAAATGTATAAACTCCGTTAAATGGATTCTGTCATAAAAAGTAGCAATATCTCCCAAGCATCTAGCTTGAAAGCATTTCCAAGTTCATTGAAATGCATGTGATAAAATAAAAATACATTATTTATATACTTAGGAAATCACTTGCGATTAAGGTGATAATAGCGTATTGTTTTGTTCCCCTACTGAAGACTGAACAACCTCGTGTATATTGTTTAATACAAATACTAGTTCTATAAAGAAATATGAAAAACGTGCCTTTTTTATTTGTTGCATAATATAGTCTAACAATTTAATCGTGTATCAAGAATCAAGAAGAGATACTGTTGTAATTGCTTAATTGTTAAGTTGAAGCATGTTTTAAACCATTCATATTTATTTCAAACATTTTACTTCGAATAATAATTGATCGTTAAATAACGATATCAACATACAATTTAGCAAGACGCACACAGCAGAAAACATGTAAGAAAGCAATATGTAAAAGTCAGAATGCAAGATGTACAAGTCAAAATGCAAGATGTACAAGTCAGAATGCAAGATGTAAAAGTTAGAAAGCAAGATGTAACGTAAGAAAGCAAGATGTAATTTTTGCGTTAATACCCTTCCATAAATCTTGGCCTTAATTTTAACGAACTGCACTTCTGTATTAATATTTGATGAAATTATCAGCAGTTTGATACTGATTGGGGCTACAATGATATATAAGTATATTAAAAGACAAGCAGTTGTCTTATATAGTATTGAAAAAAATTGCCATTTGCTACAATTTCCTAAGGTGACAAAGGAGCATAATTCTATCTTAGAACTTAAATATTAGAACTAAGACATTAGAACTTAGTTCTTAGAACATAGACATTAGAACTTAGACATTAGAACTTAGTGATTAGAACTTAGTTATTAGAACTTAGACATTAGAACTTAGACATTAGAACTTATTTATTAGAACTTAGAAAATCGGTTTTGAAAGAGCTAAAAGAAGGAAAAATAACTCCGTTTTGAATACATAAAATTTTATTCAAGTTACAGTAAACTGCAAAACATGATACAAGACTTTTATCGCATTTATCTCAATCACAATCTCGACAAGAACTTTTCAATAAATGATTAATACTAACAGCTCTGTTACAATAATATTTATGGTAAAGATCAATGATATATGTAGGTCTACATTGACTATTTATAGAAAAAAAGAAGTTCCTTTGATCTCAGAGATACAATGAGACAAAAAGGTCAAGAAATTCAAATGTTATGGTAAAATCCAATAAAATTTATAGTTCTAACAGATTTCCCCTATATTGAAGAAACTCCAAACCAAGGTTGTAAAGTGTACGATGTTTGTTCTTAAGCATGGTTCAGATCAAATAAAACATAGAAAATAAAGAGTTTACTTAACAAAATTCGTATTTTCAAACGTTTTGTTAAAAGATTAAGAAAATAAAGCGTTTCTTAAAGTGATACTCAGGCAAATGAATGACAAAAATCTAAAAACTATCTTGTGTACTCGAATCAAGCTATAATGACATTTGTAAAGGTCCTAGCATGAACTTCTGTATAAATTCTGTATATTTTGGGGTTGAAGCGTAAATATGTCTATATATGTTGAACGAATTTTAGATGCCGACAGAATCACCAAGTTTAACTAGTCATGTGACTTGAACAAACCAGGAGGTTACAAAAACAGATATTGTGAATGCAGTATGGTTGAAACAAACCTAAATCATTCATTTTACATGTTCTTTAACGTTTCCAGAGTTCATTTTGGCAACTATTGTGAAATCTTGAAGCTGTAACCTGACCCACGTGGGTCAGGTTAGGAAATCACCATTTTATTCTTTATAAGGAGAAAACTTTTGTTCCTGTGACTGCCTAGTGTATTCATTTTGAGGACATTTACAGATTAATGAATGAAAAATTCAAAACGAAGAAATGAAAATTTTGCCTGTGTCTCCCTTTAATCCTTCAGATATTCAAAAATAACAAGAATAAAGATCATCAAGGCAAAGGCAACGTTCACAGGACGCTGCCCCTGGACACATCCAAGTAGGACACCCAGAAGGCACCAAACAAAAACCTGGAGTGGACACAAGGGCGAAAGGAGTGTGACATGTAATGTGAAATAATATATACAAAAACGGGCCCATAATGGAATTAAAGGGAAAAGGGCTGTACGAGTGAAAAGGTAGGGGGGGGGTAAAAATGGAAGAGGGGGGGGGAAATATCGGGGGGGGGGGAGAAATATCTACCGTTAACGACAATCTAACAAGACAGACATCACAAAACATGTAAAACATACATTTGAACTTGAAATTAAACCAGACCAATGAACTAAGAACTTTGATAAACATTTCTGTATAATGCCTTATTCGTTTAATGTGTCAATGAACTATGACGCTATCGTTGCAGGCAATTTGTTGCTGTTTGATACTTTGAGGCATAAAATGTGTCGACTGTACTCGTCTATCGCTCCGTGGATGCAGGATCCATATGGCTTTAACTTTTCGTAACAATTTACATGCCACACAATGTAAGGACCTTTTTAGACACATCTTCGCTGAGATGATCAGTGGCTTTGCGTTTCTTAGTTCCTTCGGGATCGATTTGTGGCATTAGCCTCATTATAGAATCCGTAGACATTGCAAGCATTAGTCAGTCTCTAATTTGTGCAACATCGATCGAAACTAAAACACTTGACACTCCTCAGGATTACTACAATAATGGGGTCCCTATCTTCGTCCTTATAGCTGTACGTGTTTTGCGTCGGACAATATTGTTAGCCTTGTAAAATTAACTATAAATAAGTAATTTGTAATCAGTTCTAATCTTGTTAAATGTGCCCCTCTGAGAATGATAGCTAAATCCATGACACTAGATACTGGTAGATACTGGTGTTATAACAGCCAATTCAAAACATCAAAACAAAACATCCATACCCATGTAGACACCATTTTCGTCTCCTTAAAGGAATAAAAAAGATTCTGCAATTAGAAAAATAATCAAATTATTTTTGTTCATATTACGACACCAACCAAATTGACAATTACACAGTTTGAAATAATGTTCCATAGTTGGGGAATTACACACTAAGACAGGCAACATATATCAGTTTTGACGCTTGTGTCCCTCATCGAAGGTCTTTTTTGTTGCAAGGTTTGGCTAAAATTGCTACAATGGGCTAAAAAGCCTTCCTATTTAAATTGGTTTAAATCGCTTTTTAAGTTATACAGATAAGAACACCTAATGCTTTAACATAATAGCTATATCTATGCATTTCTTACAAAATATAAATTAAAAAATATGATTAGAAGTTTACCTCACATACATTTTCATGTCTATCTTGCATTCAATATGGCGTTTTCCCGCCTATACGGAACCTCTTGTTCTAAGAACTAAGACCTAAGTTCTAACTTCTAACTCAAAACGGCCTCAGTGGGCTTCCGTATACATGGTATAAAACTGATATTAAGATTTACCTATTATTTATCAACGACCATTAAAATACATTTGGTCATCTATGGTTATGTAAATGAGGCTGCTTTTAATATAATTCCAAGTCAAACTACATAGTTTGCCGAGAGAGGTCAATAATTGTATAATTAATGGAATTTGCAATAGCTCAACATTCGTGCAAAGATGTTTGAAATGAATCCCAGTTGTTCTATCGTTTTTTTTTCTTCAAAATAAGTGACACAGTCCATTGTTGAAAATTTTATACTGGTGCTCTGAACCCAATCTAGTGCTATGAAGAAGTGCTAGTGCTATGAAGCGTGTGAGATATTGAGCCGACTCGGCGAAATCGCTGACTGAATTTTGTTTAATTGTTCTCGGGAGACAACCCATCACAGTCAAGAATTTTAAAACAATTTTGACGCGGATCGATTACATGATATTATACAAACATCACGCACGCTACTGCGTATGATCTAATTATATTGTGTATATAAGAATATAGCCGGCCGTTAATAAATACTTATTAAAGAACTGATATGTAGGCTGAAGATTTTCCACACATTCGGCATTATTCCTGACATTTAAAATATATTATCAAACCAATATGCCTTTGTGTAGTTTGCTGCATAGTGCTGTCATATTTACTGAACTTCATTTCATAATGCATTTTAAACGTGATGTTAACAGACAATATACTTGAATCGATTAATGTTATGTCCACTCTAATAGACTAAGTACATGTAAACGGAGAGGACAAAAACATTATTTGGATAACTAAAATGTTGAAATTAATCTCAGGGAAAAGTTTTATTTTATTATTTTGTATGATGTAAAGCATTATTCATGTTTCATACATTTTTACATACCTAACAGTATTCGAAAAGTTTTTAATTGCGATGTAAATATTTATTTAAATATTAATTTATAATACGTGTTCATTGTTCAGACTGACACATTGTTTTAAAAACAAAAGTAACAATTTGACTGTAAAGGTTTTATTAAGTAAAGCTATGGTTTAATTATATGGAAGTTATCGTTGAATTAAAGTAAAGCTATTTATTCTAATAATGTACCGCTCACCACGGCAAAGTATTTTGATGGAAACAGCAGATTATTATATGTTCCTATAGCAGTTAATTTAAAAAGATAAATTCGTAAAATGTTACATACAACATGACCCATCAATCCCGCAAAGATCCAAAGCAAAGATGCAAAATAAGGTTAAAATTTGTTTGTAGCAGAGCGAAATGATGTACATGTATATATCAAAGTGTTCCTGTTTGGAATAAGTGAAACATGGAAATGAAGAAGGAAATGCCTTCCTTAATAGATACTTTACATAAGTTTTAATTAATAACATTGTACATGTATCAGCAATCAATTTAGAATAACGTTCATTGGGGTATGTTTGATATATTCATAATCTTATTGGTTAGGAAATTTCGTTTTTATACATTTGTTAAGAGTAAAAAGAATGTTAAAAGAATGCATCTTATGTTTTCTTACATCTATTACTCAATATTGAAGATGTTATATGTATATATATTAAACAACGATATGAAATATTACTCTAATATGTTACATGACATAGTGGTCTATACAAAAGTAAACGGAAATTGTTTTCCAGACATTTGGAATTTGCGTTATTGTGAAAAAAAAGAAACAAACAGACAAAAACTAAAAAGTGTCTCAATTTACTGAGACAAACAAAAATTGCTATTTTCTCTAGACTAATGATTAATGCTAATATACCTAAAATGAAGTATATATTTATTATATCAATAAGATTTCTTCCTGTTATTTGAAATAGTGATATTAAAAGCTGACAGACGTATTTATTACTGTCGAACATTCATACATCTTCATACAAAACAAAAGAACAGACTGTATACTATAATTATATAATTGTATTCACAGACATAATTTAATTTATAAATTCAAAGTAAAACAAAGTATGTCTGGAATGAAGACGTAAAACCCCGTATGTTAGTTAAAAAGACCGTGTACCGGCATACGTAAATATGTTATTATAATGCGTCTGCATTATATTCTCTAGAACTGTAGACTAAATTAGATAAATTATAATACTAATATTGCTTTTGTAAGACCATTTATTATTTACTTATTTTTACTTGATTATCTACGCAAATTGGTAGACAGTTTGTAACTTTTGCGCACTAAGTTTGCTATAATAATATTTCAGCCATGTCACGAATCTGTAAGTAGATAATCAATCATCCTGTAAAGGAGCCTTATTAATGTATTAAAATATAGAAAGTATGAAAGATACAATAATTCACCAGTTTTCTTCCCTGGCTCGGATATTATACAGACATGTTGAATGAATATAACAAGTAATTATGAACCTTTCAAGACATAATCATACTCCTAGACAGAAGTCCTACGTGGCTGTATTATCATCTCTCAAACTTGTGTGGTTATAATTAATAAACGTATTCATCAGGCCAAGATGTATTTTGCTAGACATTCTTATAAATAACATTGAAAAAAATTAACAAGTATATTCCTTGGAAACGTTTAACCTTTGTAAGTAAGTATCCTTGTTATCACCATCGTTTGCATTATCCTTTGGTTGTCATTAACACAATACTACAGGGCCTAAACTAGCATCATTGTAACAGGGTTAACAATGTTCAGTGCTTTGATAAATGTATTGAATCAAGAAAAGCGACTTTTGGGCAAGAACTGTGTTTATATCTATGCATTCTTCTATTTACCTTGATGTACAAATTTTTTTTAATATAGTTTAAAAAAGTGAGGATTTCCAACAATTATTTAATACATTGTAAAAGTTAAACTGTGATCTATTACGATTTTTATGATAGATGTCATCGGGAAAAAAACAACAAGATGTCTGTATGAAATTTTATAAGTTTAGAATAACTTTTTATACTATCCTCAAAGTTATTCATTGAGTGCAATATATATACTCATATCAAGAGCTCGAATTAATTTGATTTTTACCTAATGTTTGCTTAGTTAATCGTTAGATTGTATTAAACAAACAAGTTATTGGATACAGATTTGCGAAATGTTATATATCTTTATAGTATTACGGTAATCTATATGCAAATATATGCAAATTGTAAGATTAAGTTCCGTCTGGAAAATCAGTTTGGTCAAGACGATAAATACATTGTTGATCTATTAAATATAAAAATCATAATTGTTCAATTAAGGTGATAAAGTATTTTTTAGAATTTTCTGAATTGTGCATTTGCGTGAAACAGCTAAATTGGAAAAACTTCATGCAATGAGCTTATAAATCAACTTTTTGGTATTATTTTCCATATTTTCAAAGAAAAGTCTTCATGATGAGGGACCTTGATCACAAGTCATATGAAATATCAGAGAACGCAACAACAAAAAATAAAATAAAAATAAGATAAAGTGCATACACATGTCGCATTGTAATAAATTACCATCGATTTAGGCTTTCTCCCATAAAACAATTTCAAAATATATATTTGTTGTTTCTACTTTGCCTGCCATAACTAACTTTGCTGCAAATAGCTATTTCCAAATATCCTCACTTTTTCGATAGTCAGATAAATGGCAATTTTCTTTTGGTTTGTCAACTGAGTGATGTAGCAGGTTTATGATAAACATAATTTTCTGTAGTACAATCAATTCATTTCAATACTAAACATACATTGTGAATAATAAGATTGTTTGTAAGATTGAAGTATTAGTATACGATTTTCATTTCTCTAGGAATGTTTTATTAAAGAGATAATTTTTAAAGTCGCGTGCAAAGAGATGCCTGAAACGCAAACATTTTGTTCTTTATACTTATTGCAAACGTTATTTGTACATGAATTATGCAAATTTATATATTTAATATGATAAATTAGATAATTCTTACTCACCTAACTAGCTCATACTATCTGTAAAACATAAAACATAGTTTCCGGCAAACAAACCCTACACCATATCAATAAGTGCCTAATATCAATCAAAATAATGTTAAATAATTTATTTATTATCTTATTCAGAATGATTGTTTCTATTGAGTTCCAAATGTTTTATATCAGTTATTGTTCTTCAGCTTCATTTTTTTAAAAGTATCTTTGCTCGCTTTATAAGCATAATATAACTGATTACTAATTTACTAACGATTTATACCCATTAATAATTGCATTTAAAATGATCCCAAGAAATAAATTGTTGATTTGAGTCATCTTGGGTAAAGCCAGTAAAATAATAATTATTCAAATATATCGTGCTTAAGTGTCGATATAATTTAGCCTAAGGGCGTTTTATTATTCTTATTACATTTTGCTAATCTTTTATTCTAGTTGACACACACTTGTTTAAGTTTAATTGACTAAATTGTTTTAGTCTTATTGACTCAATTGTTTTAGTGTAAGTATTGAATATGGAAAACTACGTACAAAAGGGTGTGGTGTGTCAGAGAAGTTGTCAAGCCGAGTATGCGAATCTGCAAATTCACTTATTCCGTTGTTTATACTCTCGTGGTATATCGCCTTTTTTTAACAATTTTACGAGATGTCCGTTAATAATTGTATGTTGAATTCATGATTATATACATCTTCGTTTTATGCATCAGGTTTTAGTGACCCCAATATGGGGGGGGGGGGCATTTAGATTTACCCTTGTCCGTCCGTTCCCTTTTTGTGTCGCACGTAGCTCAAAAAGTAATTGACCTAGAGTCATGAAACCTTACAAGAATGTTGCTCAGCATGTAAAGTTGTGCATGTGTGTATTTTTGTGTGGATATTTGTAGTATTTTTAGAGTTATTGCCCTTGACTTAGTAACAATTTACAATATTTAACTTGTGTTGCACGTAACTCAAAAATTGTATGACCTGTTGCTCAGCATGTGTACTTATGCACCTTTGGGGTTTCTTGTGGATTTATTCAGTATTAGCTCTTTACTTAATAAAATATTTTTAGTTTTCAACTTGGGCACATGTAGCCAAAAAAAATTATCTAGAGACATAAGATTGACAAATCGGTGGAGTGTGGGGGCACCCTTGTTATGGACACATTTCTAGTTTTTTTTATAAATTTTATAAGAACGCAGCCCAACTAAACCACGTATCATAGAATGATATTCATAACGGGCTGAATAAACTTTTTTTAAAAATTTTGTCATTTTTTTCGTCAAAATCTCTGGATTTTTTTGATATATCAATAAACTCTTTTTGATTTGTAATCATTTCATTCTTTATACTCCCTTGAATATATCAGCAAACCAATGTTCGTCATTTGTTGAGTTGTATCTGGTGAATGCTGTCATATTTCAATTATATTTAGATAAATTTATCTCAGTTGAACATTAAATGTAAAGTCGACACACACGAATCAATTAGTTATTTAAATATCCGTTTTGTTAGTATAAAGTTTCAATAAAAGAAGAAAGAGACAAAGAATTCATCGGAAACTGGAATGCTGGTATTCACCTTAGGGAAAAATTCATATTATTATCCTATTATACGACGCAAAAACAAAGTAATATAAAAGTACCATACAACATATTTAATTGCATTGTAAATATTTAATTGCTCATATCCATGTTTACACTAAAATGTTTTAGTAAAGAATTAACTCTTGCATATTACTTAAAGTGATGATGGAATGCTAAGTTTATTATGGTGACTACAATCTTACAATAAGTTTATATTATTATTGAAAAACTAAGTAAATTAAAAAAGAAAGGAAATACAAACAAAAACAATATCGAGTACGTTGTTTAATCAGTTTTTGATATGTTATCAAAATCGGCAAAACTTTTGTAACAACTTCACGTCATTCACTGTCGTCAAATATCTCTAAGTTTAAAGGGTAAACAGATCATGGTACTTAATTGTGAGAAAATATAACAATGCATGTTTAATGTAAAATTCTCTTAGGTGAAAATAGTTAAAACAATTGCAAACCTTGACAATTTACTCTGTGTTAATATTTTGAGTACATAAGAAATAAAGATACAATATAAAGATCTGGAGAAAGGGTGATTCCTTGGAAGCAATCCTCGGAACAAAATTACATAAAAATTGCTTGCTTGGTTTGATTGTGTCTGAACGACATGAGGGATAATGAAAAAAGTGCAACATCTCTCACGCCCCTAGTACCAGCTTGAGCGGTAATACATTTTCAACACTTTGAAGTGCTTGAATCAATGATCCCAAAGGACCAGCAAAAAGTAACAACACTGACGTGAAGCACGGGGCCTTTCTTTCACAGTTGTTCCATAAAATTGCATTTTTATTGACACAAATAAGAATGGCTTCGAGAAATTTGTATTAAAGCTTTTAATGAAAACCACAATTCAGTGTCTCAACTGTATTGGGTTATTTATTTCTCACGAATCAATTTTTCTTCATACACGTCATACATTATATTATTAACTATGTGCCAATAAATATAACCTCTGTTCTTAATACACTCAATTGTTTTTTATTAAATAATTATTGTATTATAATTTCAGATAATTATATTAAGCAGAAAAAGATATGTAAAAGATCTTCTTCCCTGATATATGTAGGAAGTTGAAACGAACATCCTTTATATATGCATCAGAACATCTACCTCTTTTCTTCAATTTTAGAAGTGTTTGTTTCTTATCTAGATTTCTCCATGTCGAACTACCTTTTTGAACACTGTGTATGTCCACTGTCACTCATCAATACGGGATTGTATTCCTTTAAATGTGAGAGAACAATTTAGCTAGAAGAAGGCAGTCGCTAATGGTTATTTTTAAGCTTAAAATTATGAACAAATAGACATTTTTTCTCCATTAGTGAAATGTTAGCTGTGATAGTAATCATACCGATGTGAGTTAAATCGACACCAAAACACGTTACTGCTTTACAACTTTTAAACACAAGTGCAGTTTGAAACATTTCTCAGAATATTTATAAATCCTATGAAATATGTTATTGTGAAAGACAAATAAAAACGATTTAATATCATGGGAATATCCTTCAGTCACTTATTTTGTGTTAGATTCATCATGTTTTATCGAGAATGAGGACCCTAAATAATTGTAAATTATATTATAAACATAATTGTTTTTTTTTTTTACCAAGTTTAGGTATTTAGTGATTCTGAAACTTTGTTGCTCTAATATTTATATTGTCAAAAGCGGTTAGCAATCAATAGAAAGTTTTATATACAAACATAGGTGTTAAAAAGTTGTTTCTTGATGATGTATCTATAGAAATAAAACCAAAATCCATTAGGTAAATATCATGGAAATGTCAAACTGTCTGTGAGCAACTTTTGTTTCAATAGATATACTGTGGTAATAAAATAACAATACCATATAGTAAATTTGGCCTATAATGTAACTGAATATTTTAATGCATCTTTATGGATGTAATATCAGCTGAACGCGAAATGTAGCTTATTAGAGACAGGCCTATAGTCATCTACAGATATATTTGCCGTTATGCTTTCGATAATTGCAGAATTTCTCCAAAATGTAAAATTTCAGCAAAATTAGGATATTCTATTGATTTAAATGACTGTATCTAATGCGTAATAAGGAAGTGAAACTACTGTATTTTATTTGATTACACGTGTCCTTAATGCCAAATGTATTCAGTTGTTAAATGCATCTAGAATCTCATTCTCCCTATCACAGTGTTACTAATCTAAAAGATTTGTGACAGTATTAATAGAATCATTTACATTTGTATACGTGTTGTTAAATTGTTATCAAATAATATCTGTTGTTATATTTGTTATCATATAAATTTCGTTTTAATTAAACTCGTTTACTTTCTCCTTGTCATCATGTCAATTTCAAAGTTTCTAAGGTAAATAAATAAGTTTGTTATTTTACACTCAAAATAAATAAATCATTAGTAATATTATGGGTCATTTAGATAAATAATCATGTTTTCATTGCCAGTGCTTGCATTCTTAACGTAATGATTAAATGTTGTTAATCATCGGTCTTCAATCTATGTCTATAAGTTTTGCCTTTTTAATATGATGTAACTACAAATACCTGGCCTACTTGCAAATGATACATGTGCAACAAAAATGTTAAACCGATCAGTCAGAAAAATAAAATAAAGAAAACACAAATGTTTCCCATCCTTGTTTGTCTGTTCTCAAGACATTAGATATTTTAAAGTTGTTACTTTGTTTCTATTGTTACAGTATAAAATCAGGTTACATGTTAAAACCCATAAAACAGCATTTCATTGGCGACAGTTACATCATTGTGTCCTCAGGGACATACAATAACATACATTTTTCGCTCAATGTAGGTCACAATATCGGTTTGAACAGTGCACATTCAATTGTTAACAGCGGTAATATGTTGATACAAAAGCAATAATTTAAATTTAATAGTCATGAACCATTTAGACATTCTTCCAGATAAAAGGAAATATTGATCATAGCAGACACTCTTATTGTTAAAAGATAAACACCGTACAATGTACGTATGTGATATTAATTGCGTATGGAAATATTTTTTATCAAATAAGTACTAATGATATAAGTTATCGTACAAGAAACTTTGATATGTCTTTATCGTACTTTGTATCATTATAGTTTACTGTTTAGACTAAACATACTCGTCAATACATATTAAGATACGACCCTGCAGAGAGTTGCTTTTATGCACAATTTTATATGAAAAATCCGTATTCTGTTCATAATCACTAAATATGTTATTAACTGCATAATATCAACTCGTACAAGCCAAAGATAAATATTTCTTTGCATATTAAATAAACAATAATGTCATCTCCCTTTGTATATAATTTATTTCGAAGTCAATTCTGTTCCTCAGAATATTTTCTTTTAGAGACGTAGTTTCAAATAAAATATATTAATTTGCTGTTTTCCAGTTATGTACAAGTTGCTTATTCAAGACATTCATGGCATTTATGGAAGTCACATTGTGTAGATAATTTTAATTTATCTTTTGTCTGATTTGAAAAAAACGAATGATAAATCTTGTGAAATTACGGCTGCGCAATGATTTTAGCAGATTCTTTGGTAACAGTTTTACTTATAATTAATATAAGTCTACCAAAATATGAATTACTCAGCACGGAATGTTTTGTTTGTGATTGATAACTATTACTTTTCTGAACAATGCTGAATAAAAATGCTTCATAAAAATAATAAGAAGTTAGTTTCTAACGTTGTTTCTGCTGTTTTGATCTTAAAGAAATGTATTTAAAGGATTTTGAATAACCACTTGAGAATTATATTGCAATATACATATTGCTACACTTTAACAAATAATAATATTACCATCCTATTTCAAATTTATCACCTTTAAACTGTCTTTTTTATTTTGAGAGTAGTTTCCTGATTGGGTATATATTGCAAACAAATACGGTGTTTGAGAAGAGAAATGTAGACTGAATTGATATTTATCAATAAAAATTGATATATACAGAAGGCAGCTTATTAGTCTGTATCAAATCATTTGCCATTTGTAAACTGTATGTTTCATTGATTCTGAAATTGACCAATGACTGATGCATATATCAATATATCAATTGATATTTAAGGTCAGTATTCTAGCGGTGTTTCTGTAATATTTGCAAGAGAATTTCACTGATTTTTTATTCTGTTTTCTATTTGATATTTAATATTTTTATAGTTTTAATGTTTTAATCAAAGGTCTAAAGGAGTCTTAGAAGTCTCAGTTTATTATGATAATGATTGCAGTATCCTTCTTGATTGTCTTGAATAATTTTTGCTAATGTATGCTCATCTTTCTGTTTAAGTTCCAATGCAATTAAACATCCACTTTTATATTATATATAAATATTAAAATCTATGGTCAAAACTCATTATCTTATTCGCCAGGACAATAAAAAGATGGTCGAGAAAATGAAATGTGGAGATACACGTATTAGGGTTGAAATCAATCAAAAACGAATGTTTTTATCACAATTTTATCTTTGTCAAAATTCACGGAATTAAATGTCCTCTTGTTTGGGTTTCTTAAGACTTTTAAGCAATGATTAGTTGACAGCTCTTTTGTACATAGTTTCCAAAACACGATCCACAAGTATTAAGATGGGTCTACCTATCATTTTGATACTTGATTATCTCTTGTTTTATACTGTATAATAGCTAATATTTTGACAAATATATCATGAAACAAATATTAAATCGTCTGCAAATCGTCTCCCAAACTGTAAAAATAAATTCTAATAAAGTCTTACAGTAATACAGTGTATATCAACTATCACTTTTTCAATCTGTATAGATTTAGCTAATAACATTTCGCTGTTCTTAGTAATTTTGTCTTATTAGAAGTTTTGTTGCATATGAATTATCAAAATCTTTCTCAAGAAAATGTGAACGCCTAATTGACTTATGCATCAATGCTGGTACGTAAACAAAGTGGTTGTCTGCAAGTATTCAGTATATTCTGCTGTTACGATACATTATATCTTTTATTGATGCCATATCATAGCCCCAAGTTCTTAATAATATGGAGTCTTTGAAATTACATTTGACTGGTAAAATAAATATATATCTTGACTACTGATCGTAGAAATGAATAATGGTTTTGAGGATACAATTATAATTAAAAATTCTGTACCATGGCGGAAATTTCGAAGCTAATTTAAAACATAATAATTACCAATAAAATGCCAACTTGAAACGGAGATGAAAACAATAATTTGGTCTTGAAATAATTATCTAATGATGTTTTTGGTAAGTGTGAGATGATCATATATTTATACATCTATGTAGCAGATAGTAAAGTGTTCTAGAACATAATATTATTGTTCAACATGAAAAAAACAAGAGCCGGTTGAACCGGGTGATGCTCCCCGAATAGGTGTTGGGCACAGGAAGGTATACCTCTTGTAGTGTCACAGACGAAGTTCAAAGTGTAAAAACAACCCAAATGTTGTGCACGACACATTGTCTCAATATGGTGATCATCTCTGTGAAATAGTTGTAAAATCCGACTTCAAATAACAAATTTATGGGCCGGACACGACTTTGCTGCAAGGTCATGCTGTGACCTTGACCTTCAAGGTAGCGACCTAAATGTTACATGTGACACGTCGATCATCTCTGTAAAATATTTGTGAAATCTGACTTAAATAAACGAAGTTATGGGCCGGACACCATTTTACTGCAAGGTCATGGTGCGACCTTGACCTCCAAGGTAGCGATCCAAATGTTACGCGCAACACGTCGTGTCTATATGGTTATCATTTCTGTGAAATAGTTTTAAAATCCGACTTCAAATAACGAAGTTATGGGCCGGACACGATTTTGCTGCAAGTTCATGCTGTGACCTGGCCCTTCAAGGTAGCGATCCAAATGTTACGCGCAACACGTCGTCTCGATATAGTTATCATTTCTGTGAAACAGTTTTAAAATCCGACTTCAAATAACGAAGTTATGGGCCGGACACGATTTTGCTGCAAGGTCATGCTGTGACCTTGACCTTCAAGGTGGCGACCAAAATTTGCTCGCGACACGTCGTCTCAATATGGTGATCATTTCTGTGAAATAGTTTTAAAAACCGACTTCAAATAATGAAGTTATGAACCGGACACGATTTTGCTGCAAGGTCATGCTGTGACCTTGACCTTTAAGGGAGCGACCCAAATGTTGCGCGACACGTCGTCGCAATATGGTGATCATTTCTGTGAAGTAGTTTAAAAATCCGAATTCAAATAACAAAGTAATGGACCGGACACGAATTCGGGACGTACGTACGTACGGATGGACTGACGGACGGACAACCAGACGACTATATGCTTCCCCGAAATTTTTCGTGGAGCATAAAAATGTGTATGCTAAATCACTTAAAACGAGATTGACATTTCATTTGCTCCAGAAATGTGATGTAACAGTATCAGAATGATACTTACCTATTGTTTTATATTAATTATATTTTAAAAACATCTTGAAAAAAGGCCACTGTATAACAATCCATTTTATTATTCGGCTGCTGTAATGCGCTACTATGTTTGTTTCTTGGGATTATTTAAATCCACAATCATGAGGGGCAAGTGGTTAAAAGTCAACGGCCTTAACCACTCGCCTACGGGAGCCTACAATGTACTTATGTTTAAAGGCCCATATGCTACACTAACAGTAAATGATTCATGAAATAAGCAACGGGACACGGTAAATGCTAATTCGGAGTACATGTTACTGTTATTTAGATTTTAGTAGTTCAATGCGTTTTGGATAAATGATTAATTTTAAGTTGTTCATGCTACACACTGTCTTTCATCTATAATTCAGCAATAAATTTCGGATGTGCTGGATAGTAGATGTCGTAAGTATATAAATATATATGCGTTAGATTTACTTGCAAGAAAGTTATTTTAACGAAACAAAGAATAAATCGTAGGCCAATATCCATACGCAGATGTTTTTGCATGTCTTAAAAACGAATAATGTCAGCGTCTCCAATTATAAATTGGTCCATTAGGAATATTTTATTAGTAATCGAGAGTAAGAGACATTCTATAAATGGTTGACTACAAATGTAAGGTAATGGGATAATGACTATAATTGTTTAAAAGTTGTGATTTGTTATATATTATTTTAACTATAATTGAAGTGATTAAGAAATTTAATTATATCATTTCTTCCGAGAATAATTGAAATACTTAAACATAGACATTTTTGACATGTGTCGGCAAATCATTTATACTTGAATAAAATGTATGTATAACTATAATAAACGATAAAAGTATACATGCTTTGAAGGCGATAGTCAATATCATTTATTTTATATATCTTCTCCCGAGATACATATTGTTGTTTTTTATTAGTGCATTTGTATATTTCAACATCTACGTCCTTTGTTTTTATGAAAAATCTAATATATATTTGTTAAAATATATATCGTATAAATACATTATAAATAGAGTAATAACACTATTATGCTTCGTATGATTTTTCATTTATTCAATTTAATGATAAGAGATACAGAAATTTAAAATACTTAATGTAAAACAATATAATATTATTTTCCCTTGAAAACAATCAAATTGTTGATAAAATTCCTTCTATATTAGTTATTTATAATGCTGTTATGCAATTTAAGTAGAATAAGTAGATAACAATATTAAAGCTAGACTATTTAAGAGGACTGGTAATACTTATACCTGATATTATCATTGTGATAACGTGGTATGAATTTTGAAATCCTCGATGTCTCGTTAAAGGAAGTTGCTTTGTCATCTCAAAATAGCAAATTAGTCATAAATCATATTGATTGACAAGTACATACATATATAACAGGTTGGACGTTCTTTAGGGATTCTTTTTTCTTCTATTTGGGTGGAATTTCTGCTAAATTGTTATATGCATTATCTTATATCATTTTTCTTTATCTCAAAACATTTTCTGTATGATAGGTTGAAAACAAATAAATTACATAAGTAATATATTCATATCCTGTGTCTGTTTTGCAAAAAGTACATAGTTATAAAATTGCTTTGGTTTGAGATGCTTTCTGACTTTGAATATTTTGCAATGAAGTGGTAAAATATTTTAATGATTTGCCCAGATTATAAGTTAAAAGTTGTAAGATAAGCGTGATTATCCGGTAAACATCAATATGTGCACTTTTATGCTCTAGTCATGCCCCAGCTGACGTAGTAAAGCTAGATTTCTCACCATATTACAAATTGTCAAGAGACTTGTGTGGCAATCTTATTCTTGTTTTAAGTAGATTATCCTACGATAACTGTTCTTTCTTTTTAAGGCATAGTCTTCTTTCAACAAACTGATGTAAATGCAATTTTGTAGCGTTAAATATTAAAATTCCGCTTGATATATTGACTTTTGGCAACGTGTGACATTGTAAAAATTGTGCTTATTACTCCGGCTCAGTATAAAACAATTAAATCGAACTAAACATATGGTTATAAACAATGTCGGATGTATATTGTGTTATTACCAAAATAGCTATAAATTGAGTTAGTGTATTTACGACATTCGTACATGTATGCACCTTAATTGAATGGTACGTTAATGTCGAGAAAACAGAACGAAATGATATTAATTTAAAAATAATATACCTTTTAACTATCTTAGCTTTAATGGTGACATAAAATCATAATTAAGACTGGTTTGAGATTCCTGTCTGTTTTGCAAAAGTATTGACTATCATACATAGATTTCAATCTAAAATGAGACGATTGTACTTGAAAATTCGGGTAAAGATTATTAGATTTTATTACAAAAAAAACATGTGAAAACGTTGTGAACGACATGCTGTGAATACACTGTGAATATGCTGTGAACATGTTGTGAATACGCTGTGTGTACATGATGTGAATACACTGTGTGCACAAGTTGTCAATACGCTGAGAAAAGACAGTAAATATGCTATGAATACACTGTGAATATGCTGTGGGAGGCTTTAGTCTGGTTATCACCCGTGAACTTTAACAACAACAATGTTGTTCTTAACCTTATAAATGTTCAATGTCTTTACAATTACATATATGTTCTTGATACATTGAAATGAAGGCGTTAATTCATGGCAAACTATTTTTCATGTGCTTTATGAGTGTCAGTGCCTTCAACAAAAAAAGAGAAAAAAACACTAAAGTGCATACATTAATATCTATGACATCAGTTATTTCTTTGTCTACATACTGAATAAATGTATACCTTATTATGAATGTTATATACAGTGATGTAAATTAAATAGAGAAAATCGAATACCTTAAAAACGCCCGAACATGACAAAATTGAAAGGCTCGGTTTGAAAATACTTCCTAGTTCTAGATATGTTAACATAAATTGCTAATTGATAAATTGTTTTTTCCAAAAGTATGACTTCACAATAAATTGAGCCTCCCTTAACTAGTACCTCTCATTAACAACCATATCATTTTATTATCTTGGTGGAACTTGCAAACGCAAAAAGAAACACCAATTTAACTTAAACACTTTTACTTTGATATTGCAACAATTTAAAAACAAAAAATACTTTAGTAATTATCCCTTTCAATTTGTTGATGAAGTACATAATGTGAAAAATTAGATTTTAGAACTAGTTTTTCGTTTTTAATCCTCTTCTTTGAATATTGTCAAATTTTGTATGTGTATATATTTCAAATGTTATTATGTACATATTCTGAGAATAAATATGTTTAAACTAGTAACTAAAAATTAGATTTAACGGTTCGTGTTTCTAGAATATACATGCTTTTTTTAAGCATGTCATCTAAAGTCATCGTGCTCGTTAATCTGTCTGGTCCTTGTTTTATATTGACAAGTGAAGATTTCTCTGACCCAATTGTATCATTTAACTTATATTTGGTGATTAACTTAACCATTTAAACCTACGTTTGACGTCAGTTGCTTTTTGGTAAAGCTAAGTGTTTAAAAGTACTGTTTCCAATCGACGATTTTTGTCCTAATTAATGAATATACAATAAATTTGTAGAACGAAATATTTTACAAATCTCCATTTTTTGCCTAATGCATAGTTTATTAAAACACAATTGGCACAACTGTTTTTGGTAAAAGTGAGTTTGAATACAAATAAAAAAAGTATTTGTGTTTGTCTGTCTTCAGAAAGGGTAAAATGTGATCAGCAAATACTGTTGCTGATGAGACTAATCGTATTAAAATATGTCACACACCTGGACAATAAGTTTTAAAAAAGACATTTGTTCCTATTATTTCTTACCATAATATTCCTTAACATAATATTGTCGACAATTGCTTTCAAGTTCTGCTGATTTGTAAATGACCCAATTAAGAGACAACCACTTATTGATCATATGTAAAAAGGAACCAATTAGAGACATATGACATTTATTATAATTTGAAATGATATATTGTTCCGTTTTATGATTTTTTAAGTAAGGAATTGGAATATGAAATAAAAAATAAAGAATAATACCTCAATAAAATGAAGAATAAAAGAATAAATCAATACCAAACCAGACATGAAGCTACAAAATAAAAGTAACACAGATCGTTGACTTTTGTCAAACAAAACAATGCCAAATGTTATCCAAAGTTGACGTTCACACAATAAGATACATAGAGTTGTTTAACTAAATATTTAATAAATAAAGTATATTAAAAGCTGCGCAATGTAACTGCGTTCTATTTTGATAAACTGCCCTTTTATTTTTCATAGCCGTAATTTGAGTATGCTATTTTTGCATCATTAAATAGTTTAATCGTAAACTCAATGTCAATATGATATATCTGTTAAGGAGTCATATTAAACAACAAATATTGGATATATGTATTTAAGTTTAGTACCTGTTTTTAATCAGACATGACAAACAAAAAGACAAATAAATGTCAAAAAATAAAAGAAAAAAAAAAATAATTAAGAAGAAAGAAATCGTTGTAAATGTTATTTCAACAAGTAGTTTTCGTTTATCTTAAACTTATCAAGCACAAATGCGTATAAAAAGCTGCCCTAAAACAATATGTTATCACTGTATGTTGTTTATAGTAAATAAGTCTACAATTCAAACGACTACGTCTGTCGATTATTAATTCAGTATTTGTTGGCACATTACTCTGGACAGAAGACCTTCGTAAGGAATTTTACATCTCAAGTTATTAATTGTATGTATCAGACACAATTTGTATTCAAATTTGCTAGACGCTCTTATAAATTGCATTGATCACATTTGATCCAATATCTGTTTATTGAACATTAATGATTGAGCATCCTATTATCAACCTTTATATTATTCTAAATATTAAGACAATACCACGTGTTCTTATTTGACCCATCTGAGCTGAGATAACAAATGCCAGCGCTTTTCAAAATCTATTTAATTACAAAATGTAATTTATGAGCAATGTTACCTTTCGTATATCGATGGATTCTTAAATTTGATATAATCGTGACAATAATATCTATGGTGCTTAGAATGAATATATCTTGTCTTTTTATTGACTTCGGATACTCTTGCGTAATAAGTCTAAGACATTTATAATTAAATGCTAACAAAAATAACGAGAATATTTGAAGGAAGAGATACAAATTAGGTAATCAAGCAAATTGATGATCAAAACAATCGATAAGAATAAAATACGATGTACACAAGCAGAGTATATACTAAATTCAAAACGTTAGCCTTACATATGTTACAGAAATGCTAAAATTGTATTTAACAACTTGATTAGTAGTGTATAATTGTATATATATATTATATATATATATATATATATATATATATATATATATATATATTATATATATATATATATATATATATATATATATATTTTCACTATGGAGAATACGTCTAACAAGTATAATTAATATGCAAATCCATGGAAATTGTAAGCTTTATGAGTAGACAAGTTGATTAATGGCAAGTCAAGGACAGATCACTACCTAATTAGAATATTGACCGTTGATAAAGTCTTGGCATATATAGTGATTAGGCAGTTTCAAAGAATGTATTCAATTCTTGATTAAAATATAGCCGAAAGTTATTTTCTAGTGACAGAAGCAACTACAAGTATCACATCATATACAATGATGTGGCTTAATTCATCTAGTAAGTGAACATTCCGAGTGCAATGGAGTTTTGAGTTATGACACCGCAAGTAACAAATTGCAAAATAATCTAAACTTTACAACTGTAATAAATCTTTACTTATATGTTTATCTAGAAATATTATTTTATAATAAATGGCATGTTAAAGACAATTGCGGCCGATTATATTTTAAACATAACACTTGTTTTACAAGGAAAGGACATTTTGTCAATAACTGTCATTTTAGGACTATATTTAACATTTGTTTGAAATGCTCGAGCAATTACTACCTCTGAGTAGCAAGTATAGCATAGTAATTTATCATCACTTTAGCAATAAAATTTATGTGAAATGTACAGGAATATCTATTTGATATGTAGATTTTAGCCATTATAAACACTGTTGTAATTTAAGTATAAATTTGAAATGTATTGAATATTTTTTTTTAGTAATTTAGTATTCCATTTATTTAACGGCAAAATAAAAATAATTGTCAAGGACAAGACTTAACGTTGAAAAATCATGTAGAATAAAAACACTTTTCTCACAAACGACATTTGGATCATAGCATCTTTAAATCTCAAATATTCCCTGCTATGATCTTCTATAATTTAAAACCAAAAGAATGTTTATATGCTTGATTTTGCCACCACTTGATGACCTAAATTGATAAATATCTCTGGAGTATCATTCATATTACATTGCATTTGTGTCATTTCTTAACAAAACATATTGCTTTTACGTGTTATTTATTTATTTATTCATTAATATATACATGTATTATCCAAATGTTTATCACAATGTATTGAAGAAAAAAATCAACGATAATTCACTTCTATTGTATTTAAAAGTAAAATATTTATAGAAATCGTCTCTGTGGCGTCGTTCACATATTGAGAAAAGATTGAACCTTCCAAGAATATGACTAATGATTCTACAGTAATTGGCAAAGGACTTATGTATGATCATATGTATTTATCAAGTTTTTGTACCTCATTAATCGACTATTTTCTGAAGCAGAAGAAACTGTTGATATGGTGAGTGTAATTTATGACACTGTCAATAAGTTAATGATACATTTGTAAACATCAAGAAGAAATGAATCATTTATGGAAATATTGATAATAGAAAACATGTCAATAAAAATGATGATTTATTGAATTCCATTACGAATAATCAAAGCCATACACACAATATATAACAGCGCACAATAATTTTTCCTGTGCATCAAGTGTACATTTCAAAATAAGTTTTTACACAAAGTTCAGAAAATAAAGTAGCAACAAAATGAATAGAAGCAAGAACACCTCTTCACAAGATGGTGAACTTGTGAGCACTTGTAAACATAATATCTTCAACGGCAAGGTCATAATTTTAAGATGTTTTGTAAACTTCAAGACAATTGAACGGCAAAACTGTGCTTTGAGAACACAAAGAAGCCCAAGCGCAAACATCATTATAGAAAAATTGTAACACTGAGCAAGAACACATAAATATTATAATAATTATTATTATTTTAAAAAAACGAAACCAATTTAAGACGAACAAATAATTGTCATGAACATACATTAAAAATTTCAACTGGCGCCTGCAAATATAATTTTCATCGCAGTCGATTGCATGACTTTAGACTATTATTTTGCTTTGCTCCTAGCATTAATTTGTGACATTTCTTCATTTCCTTGTAGACATTGTAAACTAGAAATAAAGCAGAACGGAAGGCACTTCATATCTCCGTGCTAGGTGATATTTTAATAACGTGACATTTATGCGCATTCTTAAACTTGCATACTCGTATTAATTTACGACGAAATGGTCACGACAAAATTGCAGCTAATTCACACCTTACTTCATTGTATGTTGGAGATAAAATATAAGGTTTTTGCATTAAATTATTTCAATTATAATGGAAATAGCTGCCAAATGTTTTGCCTTTAAGTTTGATCATGAAAACTACTTTTAAATTAGTCTTGTAGACTGATTGCAGAAATAAAGTTTTGCCTATTTTTTATCTGAAGTTTTGCACAACAGTATTGAAAAAAAATGCAATCCGATACAAAAACGAAATCTTCAGACATGTCAAGTGACAATAATTGTATATAAGATGTATATTAATAATTGTATTTTTTTTCCTAAATAAATCATCGAGTGTCAGAACACTTTTTGATATTATTTTATATATTAATAAATTCCTTTAAACACATATCTGCAATCGATATATTGTATGTATTTATTCTATCCACATATTTCTTTACAATTATTTAGAATACTTTATCACTGTGCTCAGACCGGCGAAATGTTCAGATAATCTTATAAATTATTCAAAGAAGTTTTCAGTTATGTGATTTATATTCAAATCCATGCACATGTTTGGCCTTAAGTTTAGTCTCGAGAATAACTTGTGTCTCCTTAATGAATTTCATAATCATTTTTTCTTCAATATCGTAATGCCTTTTCTTAATGTTTCTTGACAGAATCCTGTCTTGAATTTTAATGCTGCTTAAGCCAGTGCCAGCGGGGCGTTGATGATAGTTTGCATTTCCACCGCCGTCCATGTACAAGCTTAATAAGACTGGACCTCAACAATTTCAAATGTTGCCGTTCTGGGCGTTTTAAGGGCTACCGAAAATTCACTATATAAATGCACACAAATTTTAAACAACATATTACGTAAACGAAGTTACACCATTAATTACATCAAGCCAAAATGCATGTATAGGAATCCTACTGACAAATCAATTACTTTAATGTACATGTTCGTCTACTCTACTGAACAAATTCAATTAAGATGGCAAATTGTATCGTTTGCACTGATATCGAATTTATAGATTTTGAGTGCACTTACTATCAAACGATATATGTAGCCCAACGCTACAAACAAAATTACTTCGGAAAATGTTTAACAAAGAGAAAATGTAATTTCCTGTTCACAAGAAGTCACAAGAAGCTTAGTCGACTGTAGGGAAGTTATTGGTCTGATCTTAATTCCTTGTCAGGATGTGGTTTAATTGGACATATATATCAATCTTAAACATTTACGACAATATATCAAATAATATGAGACTTAGAAATATCACAGGAAATGCCTCCTTCGCTTCTCTGATCACCATTTCCCTTGTTGAATATTAGGTTCCCCTTTTTGACAGAGAAAAATGCGTATCTCAAATTATCAACTCTGTAAAAATATAATATGAAAATTTTATTAAAAATAAATGTTTTAAGACACAATACTTAGTCGTCCATTTGTGCGTGATTAGTAATTGATGGATATCTATTTTTAAACCTACTGCCGAGAACGAAAAAGGAAAAAGTTCAAGTTGGCGTTAAAAGTAAAGTTGACAAAACTAAACAAAGAACAAAGAATCAACTTTACAGGAAATAATTGATTATATGACAAATGATATGGTATTTACTGTATGCTACAATATACTTGTTAAGCTTTAAATGCATTCAGCCATTAAAAATATTAGTAATAATTAAATGTTTAAATAACTATTTAGGCAGGGATTCCATCAACACATCTATTATAATCATAGTGTGCGAAATGAACCTTTATTTATTTACTGAGCTCATGTTTTGTATCACGATTGCTAATATTGCATCGCTAGCCATTCTTCAAATTTAGGATATTTTAGATTTTACTCATGTATTTGCTTGTATCTCTGAATGGCAGTCAGCAGAAGTTTTCTTCCAGAAAGGCATAGTGGTATTGCACAATTATGACCTTCAATTAGTCGGCATGAACCCAAACTAGCAGTCAACTTTTCATGGATTTTATAAAATAGACATTTTGCTTCATACCCGAAGCAAAACCAAAACATGCATATCTAATATTGAAATACATACTATATTAAAGTATTCTGTTGATGTTTGTTTTTTTTCTTGTCTGATAACAAATACAATTTTGAAATCATTATTGAACTATGGGCTTCATAATATTAAGGATCTAGTATTCAAATAAAGACAAGAATTGTTTTTAAAAATTAAAGTAGTTATCTAATGAAGGATAATAATATGAATGTCGGCTTTGGTTTCTTCTCCATAGTTATTGTAACAACTATTCTGCAAAAGAAAAATTATTAAGATCATGTAGAACAAAGAATAGAAAAAAACAGATGTATAAACTCGGTTTATTGTATTGTTATGTAGAGACAAAATAGGAAAATAGCAATATCTCTCACGTATCTAGCATGGAAGCATTTGCATTAAAATAAAATGGAATTGTAACATTATTAAGAAATCACTAGAGATTAAAGTGATGATAGCGTGAGCATTATGTCTACTACTGAAACAACTCCATGTGTATTATTTAATACAAAAACTAGTTTTCAAAACAAATATAAACAACTAGCCATTTTTTATTCGTAGCATAAAATATTCTTACTATTTAATCTTAAGGACAGTGGCAATTGCTTATTTTTTCAGGTTGAAACATTTTTAACGATGACATTCTAAAAATATATATTTTTATTAAAACATTTTACGTTGAATTATATATATCCACTCCTTCAATTCTTGTCAAATTATGTATTATAATAATGGGATCTTATGCACACAATCACAAAAAATATTTTGAAACAATTTTTCAAAGCTGCATGCCACTAGATGAGCCAACATTTTTCAATAAACCTTGATGAAAACGTACTAAGATTTTAAAATAGTAAAAATACTCACAATTTAAGAAATAAGTTGAATGTTTATCTATATAATGTATGGCTGGTGTTGCAGTATTTATCACCACGTTTCTACCGTGTGACTACCGCAGTAAGCGCAGTAAGATCTTTTATGCATGTTCTAACATTTTTTCTCTCTCAGATATTAAGTGCTGTTTCATGTTTATTTCACAATATTATCTCTGTAATATACAGCAAGTTTCTGAAAATCTTCAAGAAGATCATAATTATACATGTTTACTACATGATTCTGACCTGTGAAGATGTTTTGTTTACGAGCTTAACACTATACCTTAATATTTACACATAAAATCTACTTAAACTACTTATCTATATGCATAAAATATAGAAAATGAAAATATATTTAATATCAAAATGTACATAAACCCGCTTTATATGCTTTACTTTTCCATCATGTTTTGAAATATAATATAAAAGCAAACCGTGTTTTCACATCTTGCTGTTTAATGACTTGCTCATAAAATCTTTGTTGAGTGAAAGATCAGGGTGGTTTATAATTTTTATATCAATACATCACTTGTGACTTCTTACAATATTATTTGGTCTACAGTCCTGATAGAAGGCTAAACGAAGTTTATGAAAAACCATGTAATCTTAACAGTTCCTCCTGTAAGAAAAATAATATACTTAAGGTTGATAGTGTGAATTTCCTCCAACACTCGTATACTAGCACTTTGCAAGAACAACGCAATCACACACCAAAATCCCCTGAGTACCATAGCTCAAAGCGTCTCTGACTTGTATTCACATTTGCCAATAAGTTTTCTAGCAAGGTCACATAGATGCATAAAACCTACTACAAACTTTAATGTGTGTGGGGTTTTTTTTGTTGTTGTTGGTAATAATGGAAGTTAAAGACATTAACACGTTAACGAAATAAGTAAAGCAAAGTAAAATTGCTATAATATAGTTCATATGATTGGTATTTTGACTAGCTCATTATATATACTTGTAAATCATAGTTTTCCGGCAAATATTTTCATACAAACTATAAAATCAAACACAATTCACGTGATAAAATATGCTTGTCTTCTGCAAAGTTTTCGTGCTATTCATACTATGTTTTACTGTCTTATGTTTTGTATTCTTACTTCTTAAATGTTCGTCATTAAAAAGTTTATTTGATCATCTTTGGTTATGTAAATGAGGCTGCATTTAATATAATTCCAAGTAAAAATTCATAGTTTAATGTAAAAGGCTTTTTAAGTGAGGTCAGTGAATTGTATAATTACAAACTCCTCACACTGATTACCTCCCTTAGCAGAATTGTAATCACTGCCTTCACAGACGTCACATGATGATGAAAGTCGCATGACGTAACGTCGAAATTCAAATGTAAATATCGACCGTTACATAGAAAATATTACGTCATTTTTCTCTTTCGATTTTATTTTTAACTTTTTGTACCTACGATCGTTATATTTTATCAAACAATTATCAAAAGTATACAAAATAATGAAAAATAAATTAAAAAGCTACAAAATATAAATATCCAAATATTGATATTTCAATGTTTGTGATGGCAGAGATCTCAGTACTGATAAGGGGAGATCACTACGTAGGAGATTGGTATAATTAATGGAATATGCAATAGCTAACAATCGTGCAAAGGTGGTTTAAATGAATCGCATTTGTTTGTTTTCAAAATAATTGACACAGTCCCTTGTTGAAAATTTTATACTTAGTCTAGCGCTATGAAGCCAAGCTAGTGCTATGAAAAAGAGCTAGTGCTCGGCGAATTCGATGGATTGTTTTCGGGAGACAACCCATCACAGTCAAGAATCTTAAAACAATTTTGACGCAGATCGATTATATGATATTATTCAAATATCACGCACGCTACTGCGTTTGATCTAATTGTATTATGTATATAAGTATATAGCCGACCGTTAATACATACTTAATATGAAAAAGGCAAAGCCTCAAAGCGAGCTCGATGTACTTTTAACGTAAAATAGTATGAAATAATCGCTCATTTTTATTTCAAATGCAGTGATGAGTGCGTGTGACGTCACACGTACTGTGTTAAATATGGCCCCGCCCCTGTCGTTAAATGAATAACAAGTTTTGAAAACGTTGATAAAACAATGTTTGTTTATTTTATTTCACTCTATATTTTTTCAAGCGAAATGAAGATTATTAAAAGTGAAATAAATGTAAAACTTAACACGTTTGCGACATTAAAATAGCGTACTTGATTTGATTGTTTTGCACGTGCTGTTTGGCGCTACATTGTGACGTCACGTAAACAATACTTTAAACGTTTGTACAGCGTTAACGACTGAATAAAAGATATTGGTGTTCGGATTCATTTTCTTAGTTAGACCATTTTCTTTCATTCTAGATAGTTTTCACAATAAAATTCGACAAAAAATTGTTTTTATTTATCAGATTGTTCAAACAAAATGGCGCCTTCAATGTGAAAATACATGGGGAGATAATAAGAACGGCGAGTGCATTGTCGAAGAATAATGCACGCTTATGGCCTTCTTAGTTTTTATAGAGAAATTTCCGATAGTGTTAGAATGTTTTGTTTCTTCAAAAAGAGGAGGTAAATGTACATTTAATGAAATCAGGCAAAACCTATGTACGGGAAAAGTCGGTTAAAATAATCGTTCAATTTTCATTTTACATTTTCCGTTTTAAAACTGTCATTCGATATTTTATACACAGCTTCCGTTATTCTGGTTCCCTGTCCAATTATGGTTCCCATAGACGTGCGCGGGTGACCAGTCTACACATCCGTTTTCAGTCAGAATTCCTCAGTTTTTATCGTTATCTTTAAATTCGAAAAGTTGCGATGTGTCCAATTCGGTACTTCGGACGAAAGTTTTCAAAACCATCACTTAGCAGGTACACGCGTGACCGTAAAGCTCGCTTTGCGAACAGGCCCTTCGGGCCAGCTCGTCGAGCTCACTATAAAAGAAATGATATGTAGGCTGAAGATTTTCCACAAATTCGACATTATTCCTAGCATATAAAATATATTATCACACGAATATGCCTTTGTGTAGTTGCTGCATAGTGCTGTCATATTTTAATTCACCGAACTTCATTTCATAATGCATTTTAAACGTGATGTTGACATACAATATACTTGAATCGATTAATGTTATGTCCACTTAAATTGTACATGTAAACGAATTGGACAAAAACATTATTTGGATAACTAAAATGTTGAAATTAATATCAGGAAAAAGTTTTTTATTATTGTGTATGATGTGAAGCATTATTCATGTTTCATACATTTTTACATACCTAACCGTATTAGAAAAGTTTTTAATTGCGATTTAAATATGTATTTAAATATTAATTTGTAATAAGTGTTCATTATTCATACTGACACCTTGTTTAAAAACAAAAGTAACAATTTGACTGTAAAGGTTTTATTAAGTAAAGCTATGGTTTTTTACAGTAAAGTAATCGTTGAATTAAAGTAAAGCTATTTATTACATTAATGTACCGCTCACCACGGCAAAGTATTGTGATGGAATCAGCAGATTATTTTATGTTCCTGTAGCAGTTTATTTAAAAAGATAAATTCGTAAAATACTACATAAAACATGACCCATTAATCCTGCAAAGATCCAAAGCAAAGATGCAAAATAAGGTTAAGATTTGTTTGTAGCAGAGCGAAATGATGTACATGTATGTACATGTATATGTAAAATTGTTCCTGTTTGGAATAAGTGAAACATGGAAATGAAGAGGGAAATACTTTCCTTAACAGTTTACGATACAAACTATACAAAACGTTTAATTAATAACATTGTACATGTATGAGCAATCAATTTATAATACCGTTCATTGGGGTATTTTTTATATATTCATAATCTTATTGGTTAGGAAATTCCGTTCATTATACATTTGTTAGGAATAAGAATGTTAAAAGAATGCATTTTATGTTTAATTTCTTACATCTATTACTCAATAGTGAAGATGTTACATGAATATAAATTAAACACCGATGTGAAATATAAGTCTAATATGATACATGACATAGTGGACTATACAAAAGTAAACGGAAAATTTTGATTGTTTTCCAGACATTTGAAATTTGCGTTATTGTGAAAAAAAGAAAGAAACAAACAAAAACTAATAAGTGCCTAAATTTACTGAGACAAAAAAACTAATTGCTATTTTCTCTAGACTAATGATTAACTCTAATAGACCTAAAATGTAGTATGAATTTATTGTATCAATAAGATTTCTTCCTGTTATTTGAAAAAGTGATATTAAAAGCTGACAGACGTATTTATTACTGTCGAACATCATACATCTTCATACAAAACAAAAGAACAAACTGTACACCATAATTATATTATTGTATTCACAGACATAATTTAATTTATAAATACAAAGTAAAACAAAGTATGTCTGGAAAGAAAACTTTAACCCTGTGTGTTAGTTAAAGATACCGTGCAATGCCAAACGTTAATATGTTATTATAATGCGTCTGCATTGTATTCTCTAGAACTGTTAACTAATTTTGATAAATAATAATATAAGTATTGTTATTGTATGCCCATTTTTCATTTACTTATTTTATTTATTTATCTACGCATTATGTAGATATTTCGTAACTTTTGCGCACTCAGATTGCGAACACGATATTTCAGCCATATCTCAAATATGAAAGTAGGTAATCAGTCATTCTGTGAAGGAGCCTTATTCATGTATTAAAATATAGAAAGTAAGACAAGTAAATAACTCATCAGTCTTTTCCTCTTATAAAAAGGCGCAGATATTATGCAGACATCTCAAACTAATAACGTTCAAAGATCCGTTGCTGATTACAACGAAATTATAAATTAAAAAAATAAAGCCAAGATCACAATTTCATGTAAAATAATGCATAAATAAGACACTCAGTACAGATTATATTACTGCTTTATAAAGTCCTTTAGAAACAAGGTTGGCAGTTCTAAAGTAATCAACTGGAAATAATACAAAATGAAAAGAAATTGTTACGATCAAATTATATGTGTTATTCCTGAATTTTATATCATTCATTTACAGAAATGAAAACTCACTAAGTGAATAATTAAATAGTATTAAATAGAAAACATACTTATTAATCAACTGAAAGAATGGAACGGATGACCGACTGTAACATTCTTTTCTCTTAAAAACGTCTTATTAACTTCGTTGATCTACCGTTTACATGCTTATACAGACGTGACATTTTAATGAATAAATTGTTTTGCTAACTCCTGGACAAATGAAAACAGTGACAGTCTTAACAATTTATTGGAACAAAAGATAAAAAGGAACGTTCAGCTGTAACAATTTGCTAATCAATGTGCCTCTTTTTATTGAACTTGTACTCAATCTAACTTTTTTCTGCTGGACATGTTGTTCTAAATTATTTTTTAAGCAATCAATTTACTATACTTATATATCGAAGGCAATAAAAAATATTTGATGTATTTCTGCAGACATCAAATTATAAGTCGGGTCAATCGTGTTGTCTTACGGAACAAATGCTTAAATTAAAGTATATATGTGAAACAATGTACGTTACTTAGAGTTATTCGTGTAACATATTACAAGCGTTTCATTAAAATGCGCCCATTTTGTGCTCTAACGTAGGTCATAAAAAGGCGCAACTTAATGAAACACTTGCCATTTGCTACAAGCGTAACACTTAGTAACACATATGTAACGCTTATATATTCAGTTACATTTGTAACAATTTTGCTTGAATTTCTTAGCTTACATACTGAGCACATTATATATATATATATATATATATATATATATATATATATATATATATATATATATATATATATATATATATATATATATATATATATATATATATATTATATATATATATATATATATATATATATATATATATATATATATATATATATATATATATATAAATCATTCGATTTTGAGTTGTATCTGCTGTCATATTACAATAATTTATTATATTTAGATAAATTTATCTCAGTTGAACTTTAAATGTGAAGTTAACAGACTAGAATCAATAAGTTTTATTTATCCGTTTTTTTTAGTATTAGTTTTCAATGAAAGAAGAGACAAAGAATTCATCGGAAACTGAAATGCTGGTATTCACCTTAGGGAAATTCATATAAATATATTATTACACGACGCAAAAACAAAGTCATATAAAAGTACCATATAAAGTATTTAATTGCAATATAAATATTTAATTGTTCATATCGATATGTACATTAAAATGTTTAGCTAAGAATTAACTCCTGTACATAACTAAAAGTAATGATGGCTTGCTTAGGTTATTATGGTTACTACTATCTTACAATAAATTTATATTATATTGAAAAAAAAACTAAATAAATAAAACAAGAAGGCAAACACAAATAAAAAAAACAATATCGAGTACGTTTCTTTAATCATTTTTTGATTTGTTATAAAAGTCGGCAAACCTTCTGCAATAATATAACGACTTTACGTCATTGTCGTCAAATATCTCCAAGCTTTAAGGGTAAACAGGTGTATTATGGTACTTAATTGTGAGAAAATATAACAATGCATGCTTAATGTAAAATTCTCTAAGGTTACACTAGTTAAAAAATGCAAACTTTGACAGTATACTCTATTTTATTATTTAGAGTATATAAGAAATAATGTTACAAAAAAAATGATCTGGAGAAAGGGTGATTCCTCGGAGGCGTTACTCGGAACAAAATTTAAAAAATTACAGGCTCGGTTTTATTGTGTCTTTACGTCATAAGGGATAATGAAAACGTGCATCATCCCTCACGCCGGCTTGAGCGGTAATACATTTTCAACACCTTAAAGGCCAGCAAAAACTAACAACACTCCAGTGAAGCACGAGACATTTTTTCACTGCTGTTCCATAAAAGTGTGTTTGTATTGACTCATATAAGAATGGCTTCGAGAAAATTGTAATAAAGCTTTTAATGAATTACATCTCACGACAATCATAATTAAGTGTGTCAACTGCATTGGGTTGTTTATTTCTAACAGTCGAGTTTGGTTCGTCATATACTTTATACATTATATTATTAACTATGTGCCAATAATTATTACTTCTGTTCCAAATACACTCAATTGGTATTTATTATATTATTATTTTATATTCATATCAGATAATTATAATAAGCAGAAATACATATGTAATACATCTTCGTTCCTGCTATCTGTAGGAAGTTGAAATATGCATCAGAACAGGTACTTCTTTTCCTTCAATTTCAAGTGTTTGTTTTTTGTTTTTAAATCTAGATTTCTCCATGTCGAGCTACCTTTAAGATCACTGTGTCTGCCCACTGTTACTCATTAATAAGCGATAGAATTCCTTTAAATGTGAGAGAGCAATTTGCATAGAACAAGGCAGGTCGCTTATAGTTATCTTTAAGCTTAAAATATTGATCAAAAGGCACCTTTTCCTCCATAAGTGAAACCTCAGCTGTGATATATCATACCGATGTGAGTTAAATCGACACCAAAACACGATACTGCTTTTCAACTTATAAACACATTTAGTGCAGTATTGAATTATTCCCCAATAGATTTTAAAATCCTATGAAATATGTTATTGTGAAAGACAAATTCAAACGATTTAATATGGGATTATCATTCAGTTAGATTCGTAATGTGTAGACGAGAATGAAGTACCTAATGAAATGTAAAAAATTAATGTACATTTGCAAGGTTTACTATTACCTGATATACACGCATTTTAACGCCTTATTCACCACCATCCCCTTTTTGTATTATCAAATGGTGAAAAGTGCCTTATTTAGGCCCCTAACACTTGTTTTTGTTTGAGAAATGTTGTTTAAAAAGTGATCTTTTTTTTCGGCGCCGCCCCCTATCCAAAAGATAAATCAGGCGGTTGCCAGAAGGGATGTGTGCCAAGATTGATTAATAGTATAAAGCAGTTTTTTATAGTTTTATAGCGATTTGAACTTGTAACGGGAGACTCTACAATGAAAACATCCATTTTTCACACAATGCTCATGCAGTAATGGGAGACTATTCTATTTGCGTTTTTTGTAATTACTAGAAATCTTTATAAATCGTTTTAGAAACATAATTGTTTTTACCAAATTTAGGCATATGGTGATTCTTAAATTTTTGTTTCTTATATAATTATACTGTCAAGAGAGGTTAACAATTCTTAGAAATTATTCATTTTTATATAGAAATACTGGATGTTAAAGAGTTGTTTCTGGTTTATATATCATTCTAAATAATTAAAAACAAAAATCCATGAGATAAATATTAATATATCATGGAAATATCAAACAGCTGTCTGTGAGCAATTTTTTGTTTCCGTAGATATGCTGTGGAAGTCGGATTACAATTTCATACAGTACATTTGACCTTTTAACGTAACTGAATACTTAAATTAATACATATGTATGGATATAAGGTGAACGTTAAAAGTAACTTATAAGAAACACTTTTATAGCGTAATATGCGGATATCTTTGCTATTATGCAATCGATGCATGCAGAATTTCTGTTAACTTAAAGATATTCTAATGTTTTAAATGAATGTATCTAATGCGTAGCGCAATTTATAATTATTAGCTGATTTTAAGCTAATCTTATTTTGCAAGGATTTAAAAAATATTTTTGATTACATGTGCCCTTAATGTCAAATGTATCTGTTTGTTAAATGCATCTAGAATCTTATTCTCCGTATTCACTTTTGTTTATGTTTAGAAAAATTTACATAATTATTCATATTAAATCATTGTAAATAATCTAAATGATTTGTGACAGTATTGATAGAATACTTAACATTTGTTTATCATGTTGTAAATGAGTTAGTTTGTAATTATACACTCAAAATTGATAAAATATTAGTAATATTATGGGTTATTTAGATAAATATGTTTTCATTGTCATTTCATGTATTCTTGTATTCTTATAGCAATGATTATATTTTGTTAATCATCAGCCTACAAACTATGTCCATAAGTTTAGCTTTTTTAATATGATGTTTTAAATACATCAAACTATATGGCTTACCTGAATTGGTACATTTGCCAAATATGTTATCCCATCATTCAAAGAAAGATAAAAAAGAACGAAAACGATTCCCTTGGTAGTCTGTTCTATGAACATAATACCAAGACATGAGACATTTTGAATTTAATTTCATAACTTTTGTTTCTACTATTACAGTATAAAATCAGGTTACATGTTAAAAACCAATAAAACAGCACTTCATTGACGACAGTTACATCATTATATCCTTAGGGATATGGTCCTGTAACATACAATTTCATTAAATTACAGAAATACTATTGTTAATTCTGTCAGATAAATTTATGAATATATATGTCTTTATTAAAGTATATATAAATTCCATTCAACAGTTTTATGTATAGATTTTTTCTGGATATGTCTGCTATGTAAACATGTTTATTTAATTATGTTTAAAACAGTTTATCCTCAACACTATAATATCAATTTTTGTTAATTTGAAAAAACATTCTAGAATGATAACTAAAGTAACGTGACATTGTCTTTAAAGTTTGATTTAATGCATTGGAAATTAGTATTGAAAATGTATTGTAATGTATTGCAATGTAATATCACACTATGTATGATTATGATTATGTACTATTCTGTAAAAAATGTTCATAATCACTAATTATTTTATTTGCTGTAAAACAACTCATCATGAATCTAAATTCGCCCACACCCAAGAGAGTTCTTCAGTAATATTTTCCTGTATAGGACTTGTGTCTGTCACTCATTCCAATACTAATAACATATTACAACTTAACTTCGTATAAAAAGACATCTTTATGAATTCTACCTATCTGACATTTTTGGTCAAGGTCAACAGGCCATATAGTAAATGTGCATACACATTCGGAATTCATTCTATCTGTTTACATACATCTTCATATATACTCATATTCCTCTTTGTTAAACTGAGAGAACTGGCTTCCATAACTTTATATGTCACTTTTATTTTGATGTTCTTCAGCTATAGTAACAGAACTGTCATTTTTATATTTAAACACACCCCTGGAAAAAAATTACGAAGCGAGTCGCTACTAGCTTTTTTTAAAGCTAACCTTGTTAATCAACTAAAAGTGATGTTTTCTATACAAATTCTCTCTTTGTCAAAAACACGTAGTTAAATGTCTTCTTGTTTGGGTTCCTTAACGCTTTTAACAAATGATTAGTTGACAGCTCTTTAATTAATAGTTTTCAAAACTAATAAACAAATATCATTTTGATATTTGATTATCTCTTGTTTTATATTGTATATTAAATAATATTTTGACAAATTTGTGGTGAAACAATTTGCGAATTTATTCATGCAAATTGTCTTCGAAACTGTAATATTCAATTGTAATAAAGTTTGTAAAATAATGCAGTGTATAACGACTCGCTTTTTTAATATTTTTTAAACTTTTTTTAATAATTCTTTTTTTAATCCTATCAATAATGCAAATAAAAGCTAATAACATTTCGCTGTTCTTAGCAATATTGTCTTAATATATTAGGAGTTTCGTTGCACATTTATTATTAACATCCTTCTAAAGAAACTAGTTATGCCTAATTGACTTATATATCAATGCTGGTACACAGACAAAGTGGTTGTCTGCAAATATTCACTATATTCTGCTGTGACGAGAAATTGTATCTTTTATTGCTGTTATATCAAATCCTCGAGTTCTTAATAATATTGAGTCTTTGAAATTACATTTGACTGGTTAAATAAATATATATCTTGACTATTGATCATAGAAATGAATAATGGGTTTTGAGGATTCAAATATAATTAAAGATTCTGTACCATGGTGGAAATTGCGAAGTTAATTTAAAACTTAATAATGGCTATTAAAATGCCAATTCGAAACGGAGATGATAAAGCAATTTGGTCTTGAAATAATAATTTAATGATGTTATCGGTGTGAGGTAGGTGATCAGATATTATATATTTATACATGTATATAGCAATTATAGTAAAGTGTACAAGAACATAATATTGTTGTTCAACATGAAAACAAAAATGTCAATGCTAAATCACTTAAAACTAGATAGACATTTCCTTTGTTCCGGAAATAGTTTAAAACAATATCAAAATGATACTTTCCTATTGTTTTATGATAATTATATAAAAAAATACTTATTGAAAAAAGCAACTGCATAACAATGCATTTTTTAATCGGCCGGTGCAATGTACTTTTATGTTTGTTTCTAGTTGAGCTTTTTGTTCGGTTTTACTGTGCACCAACACAGTAAAGGTCGGCTTTTCAGCTTTACTTGTGTATAAAAACTCCGGTACACCTCAGTGCATTATTTCAGGCGGGAACGGGGGCCTGGGAAAAACACCGACATTCTTTTAGGTAACTTTAAAACTTACCCACATAAAATAATTTAAAGTCCCTGTCGTGATTTAAACCCAAAATCATGTGGGGCAAGTAGTTTATAGTCATAGGCCTTAACCACTCGCCTACGGGAGCCTGCAATGTGCTTTTGTTTAAAAGCCCATATGCTACACTTAAAGTAAAGAATTTTATAAAATGAACAACGGGACACGATAAATGCTTATTAGGAGTACACGTTACGGTTATTTAGATTTTAGTATTTCAATACATTTTGGATAAATGATTGATTTTTGTTGTTCATGCTACACAATGTCTTCTATCTATAAATTAGCAAAACATTATTAGTGTGATTGACAAATGTCAGTATGTAAAATATATGCGTTAGATTTACTTGCAAGACAGCTAATTTAAAGAAACGATGAATAAATCGTAGGCCAATATCCTTACCCAGATGTTTTGGCATGTCTTATGAACGATTATGTCAGTGTCTCCAAATATAAATGGGTCCATTAGGAATATTTTATTGGTAATCGAGAGTAAAATACATTCTTTAAATGGTTGACTACACGTGTTAGGTAAAGGGATAATGACTAGAATTTTTTATAATTTCCTTTTCCTTTGATATATAATTATGAATATAATTGATGGGATTAAGAATTCCAATTCTATCATTTCTTCCGACAATAATTGAAATACTAAAATAAAAACCTAGACATTTTTGACAGGTTTTGGCAAATCATTTATTATACTTGAATAAAAAGTATGTATAATAAACGATAAAAGTATACATGCCTTGAAGACAATAGTCAATATCATTTATATTATATATCTTCCGCCGAAATACACATTGTTGTTTTTATTGGTGCAATTGTATTTTTTAACATCTATGTCCTTTGTTTTACGAATTATCTAATATACTAAGTATATTTGTTAAACGTATCGTATAAATATGTGATAACATATCGTAAAAATATATTATAAATAGAGTAATAACACTGCTCTGCTTCGTATGATTTTTCATGATAAGAGATACAGAACTTTTAAATACAATATTAACAAATAAAACAATATTATTTTATCTTGAAAACAATCAAACGGTTGATTAAATTCCTTTTATATTAGGTATTTTGATGCTGCTATACAATTTAAGTAGACAACGTTATTTAAGAGGACTGATAATGCTTATACCTCCTGATATTATCATAGTGAGTACGCGGACTTAATCAATGGTATGCATTTTGAATTCATCGATGTCTCGTTAAAGAAAATTGCTTTGTCATCTCAAATAACAAATATTAAGTCATTAATCATATTGATTGACGAGTACATACATATATAACGGGTTGGGCGTTCTTTATGGATTCCGTATTTCCTTTATTTAGGTGGCATTTCTGCTGAATCCGTGTAGGCTTTATCATATTATTTATCAGAAACATTTTCTTTGCCAGTAGGTACTATGATAGATTGAAGAAGTAGATTATAATATTTATTCATTCATACTCTGTGTCTGTTTCGCAAAATGTACTTGAAATTACAATATTGGTTTGTTTTGAGATACTTTCTCAGTTGGAATCTTTTGCTATGAAGTGGTAAAATATCTTGAGAATCTGTCAATGTTATAAAAGTTGTAAGATTAGCATGATTATCCGGAAAAACATCAATATGTGCACTTTTATGTTCTAGTCATGTCCCAGGTAACGTAGTAAAGCTAGATTTCTCACAATATTACAAATTGTCAAGAGACTTGTATGGCAATCCTATTCTTGTTTTAAGTAGATCATCCTTCTACTAACTTGAAAATAACTGTTCTTTCTTTTAAGTCACATGAACACAATGCAATTTTGTAGTGTTAAATATTAAAGTTCGCTTGATATATTGCTTCTCGGCAACGTGTGGCATTCTTAAGAATGTGCTAATTAGATATTCAGATTAGTTTTCGTTTAGTTGTAAAATTCTAATAAATCTGAAGCAATATATTTAGTAACTTAATACGTGGAACAATGTTACATCGACCACCGTATTGAAATCATTGCTTTAAAAGCTAAGCAAGTCTGTAAATTAGACCGACTATAAACAAATAAGAAAAACACTACGTATATCAAGGTGACTGTACATAATTATACAACATGTATTAATTTCGTGTTTGATGATGTTTACCTGTTAGATAACACACTGAAACTGATTCTTCTCACACCAGAAAGGTGTGATAAAATGGGTCAAAGACAGAAAAGGCCGAGTTGCATATGTATACCAAATATCATGTGATGTTACGAAAAAAATTCACCACTGACCATTTTTTTAATTTTCAAAACAAAAATGCCTATGATTCCTCCATTAGTGAAACCTTAGCTGTGACTGTAATCATACCGATGTGAATTTAATCGTCACCAAAGGACGATACTGCTTTACAACTTATAAACACATTTAGTGCAGTATGGAATTATTTCCCTGAAGATTTTAAAATCCTATGAATTATGTTATTGTGAAAGACAAATTCAAATGATTTAGTATGGGATTATCATTCAGTTAGATACGTCATATGTAGTAGATAATGAAGTACCCAACTAAACAAATTATCCAGACAATTCCATTCGCGTTAATTTGTAATTACTAGACATCTATATGACTCGACATGAGTATATGTCGTTTTAAAAACATAATTACTTTTACCAAGATTAAGCATATGGTGATTTTGAAATCTTCGTTGCATGTCAAGAGCGGTAAACAATTAATAGAAGTTAATCATTTTTATAAACAAATATTGGATGTTAAAAAATTGTTTCTTGTTGATATATCATTCTAAAATAACAAAAGCAAATTCCATTAGATAAATATCATGTAAATATCAAACTGTCTGTGAGCAATATTTATTTCAGTACATATGCTGTGGAAGTCGGATTACAATTCCATACAGTAAATTTGACCTTCTAACGTAACTGAATAATTATATTAATACATATTTCTGGCTGTAAGTTAGAAACATGTTTATAGCTAATATGCGGATATCCTTGCCGTTATGCAATCGATGCATGCAGGATTCCTGCAAAAAGTACAATTGTAATGAAGTTAAGATATTTTAGTGTTTTGAATGACTGTATCTAATGCGTAGCGCAATTTATAATTATTAGCTGATTTTAATCTTATTTTGCAAGGATTTAAAAAATATATTTGATTACATGTGTCCTTAATGTCAAAAATATCTGTTTGTTAAATGCATCTAGATTCTTATTTGCCTTATTCACTTTAAAACTTGTTTATGTTTAGAAAAAAATGAGTTGCATAATTATTCATTTTAAATATCAATGATATTAATCTAAATGATTTGTGACAGTATTGATAGAATAATTTACATTTGTTTATCATGTTATAAGTGAGTTAGTTTGTTATTATACACTCAAAATTAATAAAATATTAGTAATATTATGGTTTATTTAGATAAATATGTTTTCATTGTCATTGCATGTATTCTTATCGCAATAATAATATTTTGTTAATCACCAGCCTTCAATCTATGTCTATAATGTTTGCATTTTAAATATGATGTAACTTCATGGCTTACTTGCAATTGATACATTTGCCAAAATGTTATCTGATCATTCAAAGGAAAGAAAGATAAAAAAAAGAACGAAAACGTTTCCCTTGGTAGTCTGTTCTATGAACATAATACCAAGACATGAAATATTTTGAATTAAACTTTGTAACTTTTGTTTCTACTGTTACAGTATAAAATCAGAATACATGTTAAAAACCAATTAAACAGCACTTAATTGACGACAGTTACATCATTATTTCCTTAGGGATATGGTCCTGTTATATACAATTTCATGCAATTTACGCTCAATTTAGGTCAAAATATCAGTTTAAACAGTGTACTTGCTATTGTGAACACTAGTTATAAGTTAATATAAAAACACTTAATTGTCATGAACCAGTTAAACATTATTCTCGATGATCACTTACACTTATTCTGTTATTGTTAAAAAAATCCAGTTTAAGCAGTAAATGTAATATGAATTGTGTAAGGAAATATTTGTGTTAAATAAGTATTAATGATATAAGTTATCGTACAAGAAACTTTGGTTTGTCTTTATCGTACTTTGTATCATTATAGTTTACTGTTTTCTAAACATACTCGTCAATGCATATTAAGATACGACCCTGCATAAAGGTGCCTTTATAAAAATCGTATTCTGTAAATAATGTTCATAATCACTAAATATTTAATTTGCTGTATATCATGAAGATTTCTTAACATAAATAAACTTAAATGAAAAATAAAGTTATCTCTTTTTGTATATAACTTAATAAGTATGTGGAAATCATTTCTGTTCTTCAGAAGTTTTTTTTTAGTGAAGTAGTCTGGATTTCAAATTGAATCTATTTGCTTTTTCGCAGTACGTTCATGGCATTTATGGAAGTCACGTGGTTTAGACAACTATTGTCTCGTTTGCTAAAATGTATAATAAATCTCGGGAAATTATGGCTCCTAGAGATTTTAGCAGGGCATTTGGTAACTTAAGATTAATGTGAGTCTAACAAAATATAAATTTCTCGGCACGAAATGTATTGTTTGTGATTAATGATATTACATCTCTTGCCAAAGCTGAAACAAAATGCTTCATTAAAAATAGTAAGACCTTAGTTTCTAAATTTGTTCTGATCTTACAAAAATGTATTTAAAGGATTTTGACTTACCATTTGTGAATTATATTGAAATATGCATTTTATACAATTAAAAAAGAATAAGGTTACCAACCGATTCTAAATTTATCGCCTTCAAACTGTGGGTATATATTGCAAACAAATCAGTGTTTGCGAAGAGAAATATAGAAGTGATATTTATCAATATAGTTTGATATATGAAGAAGCAAGACAATTAGTCTGCATCAGATAAACTGTATGTTTTATTGATTCTAAAATTGATAAATGACTAACACATACAATATATACTTAAAGGTTAATGCACTCCCTGTATTACTTTAATAGTTGCAAGAGAATTGCACTGATTTCTTTTCTCTTTTACATTTAATACATATAAAATAAGGATTAATAAATTAAATATTTATATCAAAGGTCTAAAGAAGGCATAGGAGTGAAGAAATCGTTAAGTTAGTGGGCTTACTTTTGAAGATCCTATAAATATATGCTATGTGTCAATACAACGAATTTTATGTTATAATGGTGAATGAAAATAACTGTTTAGTTTACACAATTATATAATATTTATGTTATTTACAGAGTATAACGCTATTTGAGTCAACAAGTTAAACTTTGTATCCACAACCTAGTAGAAATTTATTGGTTATTGAATGAAATGCATATCCAATATTACCGTTCATACTGTTTGATGTATTTAACACTGCTTTGAACAAACTTTATACAGTTTTACTTGTACAAAATTTAAAAAAGATATCTAGAATACATAAGCATTTCAACAGTATTATGATAATGATAACATTATTATTCTTGATCATTTTGAATAGTTACTATTTTTGTAAAATGTATGCACATACATGTATATCTGTTTAAATTCCAATACAATTAAACACTCACCTTTATATTATGTCTACTATCTTATCACATTATCTCGAATTCGCAAGAATAATAAAAAAGTTGTCAGGGAAATGAAATGAAGAGATAAACTTATTAGGGTTGAAATCAATAAAAAATATTGTTTTTATACTAATTTTATCTTTGTCAAATACACGAAACTAAATGTCTTCATGTGTGGGTTTCTTAAGGATTTTAAGAAACGATTAGTTGACAGCTCTTTTGTAAATTATTTTCAAAATACGATGTACACGTATTAAGATTAGTCCACCTATCATTTTGATATTTGATTATCTCTTGTTTTATACTGTATACCGGTATTATTTAATATTTTGACAAATATGTCATGAAACAATTTGCGAATTTATTCATGCAAATTGTCTTCCAAATTGTAATTATAATAAATTCTAATAAAGTATGTACTGTAATGCAGTACGAGTATATAACAACTCTCTTTTCCAATCTTTATTAAAAATATCTTTAGTAATATTTTTTTCTGATCCTATCGATAATGCAAATAAAAGCTTATAACATTTCGCTGTTCTTCAGCAATATTGTCTAATTAGAAGTGTCGTTGCACATGAATTACTAATAACCTTCTTAAGAAAATCTTTAAAGCTACTTGACTTATATTATGTATCAATGCTGGTACACAGACAAAGTGGTTGTCTGCAAGTGTTCACTATATCCTGATGTAATGATTTATTGAATTGGTTTTATATCATAGCCTAAAATCATCTTAATAATTAAATAAAATTACATTCGACAGGTAAAATAAATATATATCTTGCGCATTGTTACGGAAATATTTTGAATGTATAACTTTCAAAAGTTTCGTTTTTCTTTAAATACGTATTGAAAATAAGCCCACTGTTAAACAATCCACTTTCTTAATAAACTGCTTGAATGTGCTTCTTTTTTATTTTTTTTTGCTTGTTTTAGTATATTTTTAGTTTAATTTGCACCAGCACAATAGGGACATTTTACTGATGGAGAAAGACCTCAAGTGTACCATCGTGCATTATTTCAGGTCTGAACGGGCGCCTGGGTAGAACCTTCGACATTCCGTTAGTTAGATTGAGAGCTTACTAACGTGAAATATTTCAATGTCTTTGGCGCGATTTGAACCCACAGTCATAAAAGAAAAGTGGTTTTAAGTCACTGCCATATGAACACACACATATCTTGCATGCTGTGTAACCATTATTAAAATGTTATGGAATTCAAGTTAACCCTTTTTAAAGGAGTAAAGAAATATTCGTGTGCCTTAGGCGAATTCGGAGTTCATGTTAAGGTTATTAAGATTTTATTGTTTCTATGCGCTTAAGATAAATGATTGACGTTCCGATGTTCATGTTACTCAATTTTTTCTGTCTATCACTCATAAATAAAGTTCGAGTGGACTTGATAAATGTCGTAAGTATATTAGTTATGTAACGGTAGACTGACTTGCTAGAAAATCTTTTTGTAACTTAACGGTGAATAAATCGTAGGCCAATATCCGAACGCAGATGTTTTGGCATGTCTTATAAACTAATAATGCCAACGTCTCGAAATATAAATAGGTCCGTTAGGAATTATTTATTTGTAATCGAGAGTAAGATACATTCTTTAAATGGTTGACTACACGTGTTAGGTAATGGGATAATGACTAGACTTCTTTTGATATTTTCCTTTTTTGATATATTATTATCACTAAAATTTTGAAGTTGTTAAGAATTCTATTTCTAACATTTCTCCCAACAAAATTGAAATACTATAAAAACCTAGACATTTTGACAGAATCTGGCAAATCATTTATACTTGAATAAAAAGTATTTATATTAAACGATAGCAGTATACATGTTTTGAACGCGATAGTAAATATCTTTTATTCTATATATCGTCTGCCGAAAAATCACAATGTTGTTTTCTTATTGTTGCATTTATATTTTTTAACATCTATGTCTTTTGTTTTACGAATTATCTAGTAATATAAATTTGTTATAATATATCGTATCAATAAATTATAAACAGTGTAATAACAACTTTCTGATCCATTAGCTTTACACATTAATTAAATGATAATAGAAAAAGAAATTTAAAATATTTTATGTCAAACAATATAAAATTATTATCCATGGAAACAATCAAACGGTTGATTAATTTATTTTTTATTTATTAATAAGTTATTTAAAATCCTGTTATGCATTTCAAGTAGATAATGTTATAAAAGCTAGACCATTAAAGAGGACTGATGATACTTATACCTGATATTATCATTGTAAGTACAAGGAATAAATAAAGTGGTATGCATTTTGAAACCCTTTTTGTCTCGTTAAAGTTAATTGCTTTGTCATATCAAAATAGCAAATAAGTCATAAATCATATTGATTGACTGACAAGTACATACATATATAACGGGTTTGGCGTTCTTTAGGGATTCTTTATTTCCTCTATTTAGGTGAAATTTCTGCTAAATCGTTGTATACATTATCTTATATCATTTTTCTTTATCTCAAAACATTTTCATTGCCAGTAGGTATTATGATAGATTGAAAGCAAACAAATTCTATAAGTAATATATTCATACCCTGTGTTTTGCAAGAAGTACATAAAGTTATAATATTGCTTTGTTTTGAGATGCTTTCTGTCTTGGAATTTTTTGCAATGAAGTAGTAAAATATAGTAATAATCTGCCCAGGTTATAAAAGTTGTAAGATTAGTGTGATAATCCGGTTAACAACAATATGTGCACGACGTAGTAAAAGCTAGATTTCCCACAATATTACAAATTATCAAGAGACTTGTGTAGCAATCCTATTCTTATTCATTCGACTAACTTGAAAATAACTATTCTTTTCTTTTTAAGGCATAGTCGTTTAACAAACTGAACAACCGATGCAAAATGCAATTTTGTAGTGTTAAATATTTAAATTCCGTTTGATTTTTTGCTTCTTGGCAACGTGTGACATTGACAAAAATGTGCTTATTAGAAATTCAGATTAAGTTTATTTTAGTTGGTTAGCTCACATCCCTTTCATCAAATAAATCTGACGCAACATATTTAGTAACCTAATATGCACGTTTTCATTATCCCTCATGTACAAACTCAATCAAACTGAGTCTGCATTTTTCATGTTATTTTGTTGTGATTAATGCTTCCGAGGGATCACTTTCTTTCCAGATTTTAATACATGGGCAATATTATATCGACCATTGTATTAAAATCATTGCTTTTAAAACTAAGCAGGTCTGTAAATTAGACCGACTAAGTATAAACAAGTAAAAAGAACGTTACCTACGGTTAAAAAAACTATATCAAGGTCATTGTACATAATTATACAACATATATTTAACATGAAATAGAAACTGAAAAGGGCTAGGTTCACGAAACATGTGAATTGGCCCAGCAAATTAGTAAAATATAAAGATTGCAATAAAACAAAACTAATAACATTTCTCGCAGGCATGATACTTATTCATTCTAAACATGGTCTAAAATTTTATTTAAATTCATTTCTGGAAGGAGTAAAATACAAAATAAAAACACCTATGTCGAATATTTCACGTGTTTTCGTCATTTTCGCCATATCTTTCAACGGAAAAAAATATGAAGGCATTTTCCCAACACTTAGATATTTCACACATACTTTACTTTAATATCAACTAATTGGCACACAAAATTTCAATGTGTCGAAATAGTGTTTTCATTCTTAATTTTTATGTAATATACTTAGCAGATGGTCAAAGTTACGAGTGACTCGGGGTCGAATTACAAGCTTTTGTTTGCAGGCTTTCCTTTCATTAATTGATTGCTATTGTATTTGTAAATTTTATTTGAATAAAATAAAATAAATGACAGTGGCTAGAACTAACATGCATTAATGATATTTTCATGAATCTTGAAGTTTGACAATTGAATTCCGTGTAAACTTGTTATGCGTTAGAAGTGTAGTCTACACGACGCAAGGGGCGCTACTCTAAACTTTTCTGCTTATTTGTTGATTTTTCTAAGGCTTTCGATTCAGTATGGAGAGTTGGTCTGTGGAAAAAATTACTTGAAAACAATATAAATGGAAAATTTTTTTGCGTTATTAAAAACATGTACTCCAGTATTAAATCTTGTGTTTCTCAAAATGGAGAACAATCTCCTTTTTTTGCATGTAACTGTGGAGTACGCCAAGGCGAGAATCTTTCACCTGTTTTATTTTCACTTTTTCTAAATGATTTAGAAAACTACCTCTTAGAAAAAGGGAATTCCGGAATAACTCTTGAACATGATCTTAACTTTGAGAATCTTTTAAAAATCTTAATCCTTCTCTATGCAGATGACACTGTTATACTGTCTGATAATGCAAAACAACTCCAGGAATGTATAAATGACTTTGTTGAATATTGTGAACATTGGAAACTGAATATAAACATTGACAAAACAAAAGTAATAGTATTTGGAAATAGAAATAACAACTTCACTTTTAAAATAGGCAATTCAAGTTTAGAAATAGTAAATAACTACAAATACCTGGGAACACTTTTTGCTAAATCAGGAAGCTTTTTACATACAAGAAAACATCTAGCACAGCAAGCCAAGAAAGCACTTCATTTACTTTACAAAAGAATTTATAACCTTAACCTCCCAATAGACCTAATTTTCAAACTCTTTGACCATACAGTATTACCAATTTTAACCTATTCATGTGAAATTTGGGGATATGAAAACTGTTACTTACTCGAAAAAATTCATACTGAATTTATACGTAAAATTCTACATCTTAGAAAAAGTACCCCATTGTATATGCTTTACGCAGAGTCTGGTAGATATCCATTGGAAATAACAATAAAATACAGAATGATAGGTTTCTGGAATAGACTAATTACGGGAAAACAAAACAAAATTGCATACAGATTATATCAGTATACCCACAACTTAAATTTAAATTCAAAATGGCTAAATAAGATAAAATCAATTTTAGTTGAATCAGGACGTAATGACTTTTGGATACATCAAAACCAGATTGAAGCTAAAAATATCAAAACTATCATAAAACAAACTCTTCTAGACCAAAACATCCAAAATTGGCATGCATCTCTAAATAACTCTAGTAAAGGTAGGAACTATTCACTAATTAAAAGCAATATAAATTTGGACAACCACCTTCTTAAACTTAACAAACAAGACTTCATTACCTTAATAAAATTTAGGACAGGCAACCATCATTTCCCTATAGAAACTGGAAGATGGAATGGAATAGATTTACCAGACAGAAAGTGCTTGCACTGTGACCTTAATGACATAGGCGATGAATATCATTATTTGTTAAAATGCCCGTTCTTTGAGCAAAACAGGAAAAACTTAATCAAACAGTATTACTATAGAAGACCAAACATGCTAAAATTCAAAGAATTATTGACAAATACCTCCATAAATATGCTGCAAAGAACATGTAAATTTATTAGAATACTTTTAAATGAAATTAAGTAAATTAAAATTACATTTAAAAATAACAAATAAATAAGTAGATTTAAAAAATGTAAAATAGATAAATAAATAAAAAATAACTTAGATACTGAGTACATTCCTGTAAGGTACAGACTACAGAATAAATAAATAAAATGGTAAAACAAGTATATATAACAAATTTCTTTTTGTTAGAATCTTTCAAATTTGTGCTTCATCCATGTTTGAGCATTTATTAAATATATAAACATGATAGAAGAGTCCAATGTACAGATATAATGCATGCACACCAGTTCTGTTCACAAACTGTATACATTTTAATATTTATACATGTATATCAGTATATGTACAGTATGCCAATGTCTAATTTCTTATTTGTTTTTGTTTGTTTTTGTTTTCCTAAGTCGTTTTATCATTGGAATACATGCAATCAAGCCAAGATTTGAACTACTGCTTTCTTTGCAAAATGTACAGTAGGCCTATCAGATACTCAGAAAATGAACTTTCTCACCTTTAGGCTTTACCACGTGCTAAGTAAATCCATTCCTGCTTCGATTAAAATCCCATTGAATAACAATACATTTTTGTTCACTCTCAACATCCATCGTTAATTTAACTATTATTGAACTTCCAATACTATGTACAGTAGAATTTTAACTGTACACTATCATTCAATAATAACTTCCATTTTGTGTATTGATTGACCTAATTTGTGCACAAACTTTTTTAACGGGACCTCGCAACAGTGCCCGTATGTAAACAATGACGTATTATTTACCACCTTCGCATTTCTATAGTCCGTTTCAAACTGGCATCGAGACACGAATACTTTTTTGCGCGTGTGTATCTACCCCCCTTCAGGCGGTAGCTGTTTGTTTGTTGTTTTTCTTTTCTTTTTTCATCTCTCATTCTCCCATGATAATGATACAAATTTTCCTCTTACAAATATCTTAAAAATATTTTTGAACTGTGTAGAAATTTATTGAATAAAACCATGTCATGTGTTAAATTAACTAATATTCACTACTGTTATGTATACTCATGTGTTGTATTGTATGTAACTTGAGTTAATAAAGATATGTTCTGTTCTGTTCTACTGACAGTTCATCGTTATAAACAACGTGCACATTTTCATTGTTACGCAGCAATTTGTTGAATTACTTGACATACGTAGACATGTAAAGGTATGTTGAACATAATATATATAAAATTCATGTTTCTTTTTCGTTCGCTGTGCCATTTGAATTTGATTTTCTTCAGCAAAAGTGTTGATCTGCTTGCACTTGCAGACGATAAGCCTAATTCTCGTCCGTTAAATATGACTTGGGATAAAACCACGAAATAATGTTATACAGTCGGAATAGATATTTGTGATCAATAACAATCTATGAAATACATTATCGGCTGTAAAATAAATTATGGGTGAATTAATTTCAACAAAACACGGTAGAATAATGATATAGTTATAATTATCTTCCTCCGGTTATCGAAAGTCTTCATGGCGCAGTGGTTGTAACAATGGCGTAGCATGTGAAAGGATCAGAGTTCGAAACCTAGACGGAGGTACAATTTTTTTTTCTTCCTTTTTTTTTTTTTAATTGTTGTCATACTAGATTTAATATTTCAAAGCTCCTATTCAAATAATATTTTCATAATTTCTACAAGAGAAATAGTGTTGATAAACTGGTAACCAAAGAAATACTACTTGTAACAGTTGCAATCAATTATTTTTAACTTATCTTTTTAATTGATAATGGAGAAATTTTAAACATAGATCTCTTTCATTAAACTAGATATATCAATTGAATCTGAATTTATTTAATTTAATTCTATAATGTTTATATTCTATTCTAGGATGGCTCCAACTCCATGCGTTTTGTGTGGGAAAAGACTTAAGATACATCAAAGGAGGCCTGTGAATCCATATCTTATCAGGTATCTCAGAAAAACGTTCATGCTTGAAACTTCAAAATCTGACTACATATGTGGAAAATGTAGCCGACCGGCATATCCATCTCAGCATAACCAAAGACCCATAATATCTGCATGTCCTGTTCCTGTCACAGCAGAAAAGAATGATATTCAACAATTGCCAAGTCCACCATCGGTTTCTTTGAGCTTAAAAACAATTTCAAAAAGTCATTCATACTGTTTTATTTGTAAGAAAGTAGGATCTAAATTAATTGTTGTTCCATCAAAACTTAGAACAGAAACACTTGTGAAGCATAATATCCTTATAACAGCTGACAGTAGGTGTTGCCCTGCTCACCTGAATAATAATCGTAATGGTTTCCAAGCAAATGTTTTAGATAACGTAAAAACATTAGAGTCTGTTTTATTAAACCGGACTACAATTGTGAATGTTATAAATAATGTCAGACAGTGTATACTTAATTCATCGTCTAATAGAATGTCATTTGACAATATTGATACATTTTCAAATGAAGATTTGTGCAATCTTACAGGTTTGAACAAAGAACAGTTCTTAGATTTATGCTCTATTACTGAAGAACATGTTAGAAATACGCCAGTTAGAAGCAACATTACTACACTGGGTATATTTCTGTTTAAACTTAAGTCTGGATTGTCAAACAAAATTCTTTCAACACTTTTTAATGTATCTAAATCAAGCATAAGAAGAGCAGTACATACAATCAGAAAAGTGCTTGTTTCTGAACTTGTTCCTAAATATCTTGGCTTCCAGCACATATCAAGAGAAGAAATTATAAAAAGCCATACTCGTTCCCTATCACAGTCACTACTTGCAGAAAATGCCAGCCAAGCTATAATTGTTTTAGACGGAACATACATATATATTAGAAAAAGTACAAACTTCAAATTCCAAAGACGTTCTTATAGTGTACATAAAGGGCGGCCACTTGTTAAACCTATGGTAATAGTCAGCACTACTGGATACTTTATTTCTGTATTAGGACCATATCTTGCAGATTCTAAAAATAGTGATTCAGGAATCTTAAACCATGCAGTAAGGAATAACATAGAGGAAATCAAAAATTGGGCTCAGCCAAATGATATATTTGTTGTTGACCGTGGATTTCGTGACTCCCTGCAAGTGCTTGAGGAGATGGGAATAAAAGCACAAATGCCAAAGTTCATGCCGAAGGGTGCCAAACAATTAACAACCATGGACGCTAACCACAGTCGGTTCGTAACAAAGGTATATATGATTTATCATTTACCACATTATTTTCTTAAATGAACTTAAAGGGACTCCACTGAGGTTTTTTGACATGATGGGACTGAAAATATTTTTTCCAGATAAATGTACCATTTGATGTAGGTGTAGACCACGAATCTTTGTGAAAACTTTCAGATGATTTGCACACTTAGTTTTTCCATAATAATGATTCAAATTGTAAAAAAATGACCCAAAATGAAAAGCGTTTAAACGCTTTTCACTCAAATTAGACTAAGAAAAGGATAAAACTACGATTTTTGATTTATTTTAAAGTATATTTCTTAACTATCTTTGCATATATTTCAGTTTAAAGCGCCCCAGTTTATTTATGTAAAAAATTCTAATGTTATGTTTTTAGGCTTTTAAACCTCAGTGGAGTCCCTTTAACTGTCAAAGTCTGATCATTGAATTTTGCTTATATTTTCTTTAATTATTTTATCTTAGATTATTTATCGAAACTATTTATACTTGAACAAAATAACAAGTGTGACTAGACAGACATTTAAAAAAAAATGGAAGACCCTTTTTTTTCTTTTTTTAGATTTGTTTTAACTGTTTGTTTGCCATTAGAAAAAGTAAAAAAGTCGAGCGTTGCCCCCACTCTGCGGTGGCTCTTTTTATGATATCCAACTTTCTTTAAAATTAATACACCAATTCAATCGATTTTCAATTTTTTATCACATATGTGTTTCTAATAATTGATATATTTATTTTGTTTTTTCAGGTCAGATGGGTAGTTGAAGCATCAAATGCTCGAATAAAGAGATGGAAGTATCTTGACCATGTATTGCCTACCAATCAAGTTCCGTTCATTGGTGATTATGTCCGCATAATTTGTGCCACATGTAACAAATACCTTTCACCTCTAAATGCAACCAAAGATTTGATGGATGACACACTTGTAGCAGAGAGAATGAGAGATAAAATCCAGAATGTTAACCATTTACAATCGTATGTTCAAGAAAATGAACTATATAAGCGAAATATTTCAAAATGGCAAGCAGTGCAAGAAATTGACAATTTCCCCTCTATAGATGATTTTACTCTTAGTCTTTTGACTCTTGGTACCTACCAAATGAAACTTTGCCAATCATATGCACAAGAGTACCTTGATGGAGATTGTGATATTTTGGTGTATAAAGAATCAAAAGACTTGTTGAGAGTAAGACTTCAAAGTCGTCATGTATCTTCCAAGTCTTATTTTGTTTGGATTCAGTATGATTCAGACCATGTCAAGGCTTGGTACTGCCAGTGCAAGGCTGGTGCACGGACAGTTGGAACATGTTCACATGTGGCTGCGGTGATTTGGTATCTAGGCACATCTAGGCAGCAGTCTGACAGGTACGGAGTCCAAGACTGGACTCAATACCTTGATGATGCTGCCGAGATGCCGCAGCCAATAGATTCATCCGACTCTGAAGACAGTATTATAGAGGAATAATAAGTAAAGGGAATCATATCAGTAATATTGTCAGACTTATTATTTATATACATAACATTTGTAGAAGTGATGTATCCAATGATTGTTTCATTTAATTAAGTCTGCAAGTGAAAGGTAATGAAGATAAAAGGCACTGTTACTTAATTACTCATAAATGAACATGTATGTTTTTGTTGCCATTTTATGAATCATTTTTGTGATCTGCATATTTTCATTTTAAAGACTGATTCATGTAATCATAGATGTGCAGACTTCCTCTTTTTGTGTCGCCTTGAAAAGGCAACATATAGGGGTTACTTTTATCGGCGGCGTCGGTGTCGTTGTCGGTGTCCCCTAAAGCTTGTCCGGAGCATAAGTCAGTCATTATAAGTTTGATTGACTTCAAACTTGGTATGCATGCTTCTTATAATAACTCTAAGTGCAGTGCACAAGGACCGGTACTCTGCACTTCTTATTTTTTGAGTTATTGCCCTTTGTTAATTTTCATACTTTATTTTTGTCGTGGCCATTTCTCCTAAACTATATTGTTCACAAGGCGACACATCCGACTCGCGGAGTTCTAGTTTAAGTGATAATGCCCATATAGTACATTGTATGGTACCCAGAAATTCCTGTAAGTTTCAAACATATTAAAAGAATGATGAACAAATAAAGTTATAAAAAGGAATATGTGATGATCATTTATAACATGCAATTATATTTATTGTACAAGTAACTATAAAGGGAATTATGTATTTATCCTTTTTTAAATTTTGTATATTCAAAGCAGATTTATCTATATGAAACTTATTATCTAAAACTTTTAGAATGGTTGCTATGGAGATTATGATTGAATTTCAATTCAAAACATACTTATTTATGTTAATATACATGTAGTTTTTTGTACACTACATAAACTGTTGTTAAGCTATGATTGTTAATAGTGGTTGCTAGAGAGATTATGATTGAATTTCAATTCAAAACATAATTATTTATGTTAATATACATGTAGTTTCTGTACACTACCTAAACTGTTGTTAAGCTAAGATTGTTAATAGTTGTTGCTAGAGAGATTATGATTGAATTTCAATTCAAAACATAATTATTGATGCTAATATACATGTAGTGTTTCTGTACACTACATAAACTGTTGTTAAGCTAAGATTGTTAATAGTTGTTGCTAGAGAGATTATGATTGAATTTCAATTCAAAACATAATTATTGATGCTAATATACATGTAGTGTTTCTGTACACTACATAAACTGTTGTTAAGCTAAGATTGTTAATAGTTGTTGCTAGAGAGATTATAATTGAATTTCAATTCAAAACATAATTATTGATGCTAATATACATGTAGTGTTTCTGTACACTACATAAACTGTTGTTAAGCTAAGATTGTTAATAGTTGTTGCTATGGAGATTATAATTGAATTTCAATTCAAAACATAATTATTGATGCTAATATACATGTAGTGTTTCTGTACACTACATAAACTGTTGTTAAGCTAAGATTGTTAATAGTTGTTGCTAGAGAGATTATAATTGAATTTCAATTCAAAACATAATTATTTATGTTAATATACATGTAGTGTTTCTGTACACTACATAAACTGTTGTTAAGCTACGATTGTTAATAGTTGTTGCTAGAGAGATTATAATTGAATTTCAATTCAAAACATAATTATTTATGTTAATATACATGTAGTGTTTCTGTACACTACATAAACTGTTGTTAAGCTAAGATTGTTAATAGTTGTTGCTAGAGAGATTATAATTGAATTTCAATTCAAAACATAATTATTTATGTTAATATACATGAAGTTTCTGTACACTACATAAACTGTTGTAACAGTTTTCAATATATGATACCATTTAGCTAAGAATATTTATAATTGTTGCTTTATATATTATAATTGAATTTCAATTGAAAACATAATTATTTATGTTTGTTTCTGTACACAATCTTAACTGTTCTTAAGCTAAGATTGATAATAGTGGTTGCTACAGAGATTATGATTGAATTTCAATTCAAAACATAATTATTTATTTTAATATACATGAAGCTTTTTTTGTACACTGCAAAAAAAGAAATTTTCAGTATATGATACAATTTAGTTAAGCATGTTAAGAATGGTTGCTATGGAGATTATAATTGAATTTCAGTTCAAAACATAATAATTAATGTAATACACATGTAGTTTTTTTTGTACATTGCAAAAACTGACATTTTCAATATTTGATACAATTTACCTAAACATGTTAAGAATGGTTGCTATGGAGATTAAAATTGAATTTCAATGTGAGACACTAACAAAATATTCTTATCTAAAAAGTAAAGGCAAGATTGACAAGTATATGGAACAAATGTTAGTCATTTAATGAGAAATATACATACAATTAAATATAGAAAAAACGATTTTAAGAATGTTGTTTAGCGTTGCTATGGCAACAGGACTTATGTATTTACATTTAACATTCTATAATTTCAGTACATGACTATTTATATTGATATAGATTTTGTATGTTGACATTTTAATGCTAAATATACTGAAGTTTTCAGTATATGATACCATTTAGTTAATTATTTTTAGAATGGTTGCTTTGGAGATTATAATTGAATTTCATTGTAAGAAACTAACAAAATATTTGATTTTACAAACTTTAATGCAAGTTTTACAAATAAATGAAACAAATGTGAATCTTTCAATCAGAAATGTACCTAAATGGAGAAAAAAGATAATTTTAAGTATTCTGTTTTGCGTTGCCATGGAAACAAAAATATAGTTTTGAAAACCTAAATTTGTATGTTTTACTTTCAAGCCTTCCCCGGACAACCATATTACAAAGTTTGAAGAGTTCCTATGATAGGGCAATTTTCAGTACTTCGTGAACCTAGCCCTTTGTTGAATTATAATGTCCACTTGTTAGATAAATCACTGAATCGTATTCTTCTCAGACCAATAAAGTGTAAAAAAATGTTTGAAAGATTCAAATAGAGATACAATCACAAACACATCCTGTGATTATATTTCGCTATGTTTGAACATAATTTGGCAATAAATCGTTGAAGTATTCTTTTCCTTTCCCCCTTTTATTAATTTAATATCTAAGCAGGGAAAGAGCTATAAATGTACTGCACAAAAGTGTGATATCTAAGACGCCAGTCAATATGAATAGAAAAAAAAACCATCTTGACTTCAGGAATAATTACTACATGAACATGTAACACCTTCTGCTGATTTGTTGATTGGCGATTCAATTGTCAATGAATAGTACAAGACATTCACCATATTGTTTGAATTAGTGTTTGATCAGGCAGCTGCCTGAAGACTCATGCATAATGAATGACATTTCAGAAACAAATTCATAATTATTCTTAATTTCCCCACAGTAACGTATTTCAATATTCTTCTCGATTAATTACTTTGTCACCAATTGCATTGTAATAATTCATTATTATAAAAGTTAATTCATTTCGATTGACCATTTAGCGCTTCAAATATAACATAGCTTATATTAATGTTGATTGGTCTGCAATAATTACAATTTCTATAATTATTTAAACTATTGATAAAACAACACGAATGTATCATTTGGGTCTTCTTATTAAATAAATCTTGGAAGAAATTATATTAAATTCTTATTGGAATCACGCATTTTCCATTACGTCTAGCACACAATATCCATATATAATTCTTTCGTGATTTGTTGTTATGTCTGATTCTAAATTATTTCCCCTCCAGTAAGAACGATTTGATTGTGCAAATAACATAAAAGTATGTAATTGTATAAAAATAAGACTAACTAAACTTCACATAGTATGTGAAGAGAAAGAATTATTTAATGGAAAATGTAGTAAAATGTAGCAAAATAAAAGTATTAGTAATTAACAATATAAGAACTTTACAATCTGTAAGTGTTCATTTCCAACAAGAGTATAAGCTTTTTAAACTAGAAAACATATGATAATACCATCTTAATATCATTGTAAACGAATACCTATTTACATCTTTGAAAAAAAACGAAACGATTCTTTATTTTAATTAATACATTATTCATTGAACAACAGCATGGTTGTAGTATGAATATACCAAATTTAAGTACATTGGATTTTTATCCTCAAATAATGTGAATAATATCAAGCTGTGAGCTTGCTGTGCATAAGTTGTGAATAAGCTGCGAAAATGCTGCGCACGAGTTGTGAATACACTTTGATATGCTGTACGAGGCCTGAGACAGGTTATCATCCATACGCTTTAACTACAACAATGTTGTTCAACTTCTTCACCTTATCAATGTTCAGTGTCTTTACAAATATATATATATATTCTTGTTAAATTTAGGTGAATGCGTTAAGTCATGGCAAACTATTTCTTATATGCGTGATGAGTGTCAGTGCCTTCCACTAACAGAGAAAACCACTCAAGTGCATAAATTATCATCTTTGACATCAATCATTTCTTCGTCTATGTACTGAATAATTATAATTAATAAAATTGAGAAAGAACGCCCGAACATCACAAAATTGAAAGGCTTGGTTTCAAAAGACTTCCTAGTTCTAGATATTTTCACATAAAAGGCAAGTTAATCTTATAAAAAACGAACTTGTGATTCGTGTTTAATAGTTTGATATATTTGTTATAATTACACCCACACAGATAACTGTACGTGTTAAAAATATTGTTTATTGCGATATCACATCTTCACTATAATACAGTATCACAATACAAGATGCGACCGCCTGTAGAGCAACAATTATTACAACATCAACAATAACTGTTTCGGTTTTTCCAAATTTATGACTTTACAATAGATTGAACCTCTCATTTACAACCATATCAGTTTTGTCTCTTAAAGGGTTGGTCAGAAGAGTTTTTACTTTAGATTCAAAATATTTGTCGAGTGGTTTAGTAATGTTTGTTAGAAAATTTTTTATGGTCTCTATAATTTGAACATATGTTGGCGGTACTTTCAACGCGAAAAGAAATGCCTATTTTATTTCAATACTTTTACTTTTGATATTGCAATTAAACAAGAATTACTATAGTAATCCCTTTAAACTGGTTGATGAAGTTTATAATGTGAACAATTAGATTTAATGGTCCATGTTCCGAGAAAATAAATGTCCTTTTTTTAGCTTGACATCTAAAAGGCACTGTGGTTATCAATCTGTCTTATCCGTTTTTTATATTGACAAGTGAAAGATTTGTCCGACCCAAATGTAGTACAATCTAACTGATATTTCAAGACTGAATACAATTATTGCTTAGGTTTGACATTTGTTGTTTTTGGTAAAGCTTGGATAAGTGTGCGAAAGTACTGTTTCAGTCAACGTTTCTTAATGCATATACTACAAATAAGTAGAACGAAACCGTTTACAAAACTCTAATGTATGCATACAACAAGTGATTGGAAACAATTAGTATTGCAAAGTTAAGTTATTGTGATACACCATGCGTAAGGAACGTTATGAAAACAAAATCCACAAACAGGGCTCGAGAAAAAGACAGGAAAGGGCATAAATGAATCCCTGCCAAGCGAAACTCAAACGTCTGTTGTAAGGATTTACTGAAACACCGATAAAGTATGTAAAAAATAAATAAACTAATGGCAAAATAGAGACTGGTATAAAATTTTATTTTTGTCTGTTGTCCAAGGTATAAACTATTCTGTAAATAGAGGACATTGAATGAGTATGAGTTTAATGCTGATTTATTGAATGAGTTGAATATAATTATAGAATGCGAGCCTCTAGCGAGCATAATATTTTTTTTATTCAACGAGTTCAATAAATTCAGTAATGAACTTACACGAATTTAATATTATATTTATCATATACCAAAAATAAAGACCGTTTGAAGTGACAAAGAACATTTTTTCATTAATGCGCCTATAGTATAGCGTTAACGTTTAGCGCGTCTTATCACTTTGTTTGTATAACGCAACTGACGTAACGTCAGCACGACCGTGCAATGTCATTTTTACGGAGTCGCAAAAGCGGCACGGGTATGTGTTAAATTAGAATATGTGTAAAAATAGAATCCAGTCTTTAATTTTGGACGAAAATTACCTGAACCTGCTGGAATCGACGGCAGTATTCTTTACCACCAGTAAAGAGCCAGGTCAGCTTGCTTATCCGCACGATTTGCCCAGTTTATATTCTATTGAGAATTCATTTTTTATGTACATGTTTGTACTTTAATTTTGAATAACCTTAAAACGTAAATGGCCGTGTTAAATTAAAATCAGAGCAAATCTATTAAAAAATAATTGGCAGGCTAAGGGTAAATATGTTCATTAACAAAATGATACAATGATTCACAATGTCTTTGGAAAATTAGAAGTTAATAACGGCATCTCGTGTTAATTCTTAAGAAAGGGTTAAACGTGATAGGCCAATAGTGTTGCTGATGAGTCTCATACCTAGACAATTAGGCTTTAGAAAAAGACATTTGATTCCTTTATTTCTTTACATAATCAAGCTAATTAGCTGTACCCTTTTCAAGAGCCTACCACACGGTTTGAATTAAGACTTGTTTGATCAGACATCTGCCTAACAACTCATACACAGCGCTACATTTAAAAAAAACTGTTCTTAGTTATTATTGTTTCTTTTTCTACGATAATGAGTATTTAACGAACCACTGTATATACCCACTATATCATTAATAGAAGTTTACCTTACAACCGGTCTGTTTCCAAATGTGTGTCGCTCTGAAACCCTAAATCATTTAGGCTCGATATCAAGACCGATAAGTTATACCTGTCAGTTCAATTATAGTGCATTAAATTACTATCTTTAATGTCCACATGTTAAACGTATGTGGCACACATGTTTTACATATGGTAGAAAACATATGGTGTCTCAAAGAAAAGTACCCCATATGTTTTACATATGGTACAGACACATGAATAATATATGTTTTTCATATGGTAGGAAACAATGTTACTCCAAGAAAAGGACACTGTATGTTACATTTATGGTATAGATTTATGTTTTTCACATATGTATTCGCATGAATCATGTTTGTCACTACAAATGGTAAATTGCGTTCCAGGGTTTGGTTTGCTTGAACTTGATAATTTTCAAGAATTTGACAAGTGTTAAGTGTTCAACACCACACTTAACTGAAATTATATATATGTATATAATTTTGCTTATAAAACAATTTTCAAACATCGAAGAATATGTCAAAATGTACTTTAATTATTTGTATATATTATATGTAATCATTAAATATATGTATTTATTTTATATTGAAAAATTTGACTTATCATATTACATATGGTGAACCAAACATACAACAAACATGTGATGCATTTTTACCTTTGTACGAAAATGAATATAGTCGTTTTCAAATAGATAATATAACGTTATTTAAGATCAAATATCAATGATTAAGAAGGTAAGATGGAGTACACACATATTTTGATTCGATGAAAAAAGAAAGAACTTAAAGTGAATGAAGCCCCTGTCATCTTGACTGATTGGCACTTTCAGCCTAATCATTGTATTAATTACATATAAATCGCATTGCCATGTTTGTTCTCGGGACATCAAAAAATAAAAATGTTTGTTGTTTCCTTGAGCAAGACACTTTACATTCATTGGTTAGTACTAGTTGGTTCCAGGAACGGATTCAAAGGTGTTGCATAAAGCTTATAGCTTCCAATACAATCGAACTAAAGAAACATTAATTTGTATAATCTAAAATGTTTGATATATTTGTGTTTTGTTATTCATTTAACAATGCATGTACTAATTAAAATGTTTAGTTTTGGGGATGTTCTAATTTGATTTAATTTGTTGTACAGTTTTCAGTTTCATAATATGACTGTGTCTTTGTTGCAAATGCTAAACTTACTATTAATGTTACTCTGATGTTTACATTTTTGGTTAAAGTGTAAGGAATAACTTGAGTCCTAACCTTTTTTGTCAGACATAATTGTTAATAATCACATATTGGCATACCAGAAAACGCGAGATACCAAGATCTTACATCAGCCTTAAAATACGATTGCATTTCAAATTATATTATCTTTATTTCCAGCATGGAGCTTATTATACATATTTCCATTAAGTTTTTTTTCTTCAAATTATTTTCTTAATGACACAAATTTGTAAAAGAATACACGATTTAATTCATTTTCTGTAAGACGTGAACTATTTAGTTGATCTATATGGAATTCTTTAAATGAAAAGTTTTGTATACAGACATGTTTTGTGTACTTTTATGACATTGTCACCTCCAAAGTGATATAATACAGCTAGATTTCCAACCATTTTACAAATTACCCAGAGACTTTGACGGAAATCTAGTTTTTAGTTTCTGAAGAGATTTCCCTTACAGCGACTTTAATAGTTTTTCTTTCTTTTTAAAGAAAACGTCTAACAATACATCATTTTATATGACTACCGACCTTTGGCGTAAACTATTTGTTTGATACGCCTTTCCTGTCGTTTATGATATATGTAAACATTCTACAAGGTTGTTAGTTATTCAGATTGTATGTTTATTTATTAAGATACCATTTCACATAATTATGTTTTCCTCAAATTAAACAAAACTAAGAGCATTTACATTCTCCGATCATATGGATATGTACCATCTGCTGTGTTAATTAACAAATTTCATAAAACTCCTAAGTTGCTTTGTTACAACAAATCGATAACCTTTATCTCTAGTTAATCCTTAAATCGATATTATATACTTAAGAGCTTAGCATCGGGTTTAACGACCAACGCATTATTACATGTTACAGCGTCTGATTAAGGGAGAGGAAGTTTTGTGTCTCTAACGCTTAATATCACGATTTATCTGTTTGCAAGAGCAAGTGCGCACTTTATGTTTATATCAACGCTGTTTTCATTAGAATTATACACATTTTAGAACGACACATACGGCAAATTGCAAATTACTATGGTTTATTTTAAAATATTAAATAAACAGTTTTTGAAAACACACATAAAGTATATAACGTTCTAAACTATCAACATTTTCAGATAATTTGACAAGTAATAGGGAATGTAGTTTCATAAACATAGTTTATATATTCACTTATTCAAATTAGGCATATTTAGGAAGCATTTACTAGATTTCAATTAATGCCTGCATTATAAGTATTTTAACCAAAAAAAAAAAGCGCATAGTGTATCTTTAAAATATTCATTTATGATTGTAACAGTTGTGTGTTGTTAAAGATATCAACGATGCAATCTGTGAACTCAATAAGCTTGCGAGCTAATGGGTATTCACTTACATATAAAACGTTCGATATAAAGAACTACTTTGTATTGTTTTTATATAAAAAATATAAATAGTAATTAGCCTAGTACAACGATTAGTGTATTAATTAAGATAAAAATGACTAATTTATTATTAACCTATAACAACAATTAACATAACCAGAATAGTTTTCTTGAACTTGAACTTTACTACATTTTACTTCTTATAAATGCATTTCAACAAAACTAAAACTGAACTAAACTATTTTTAACAAAGACACTAGTATTATCTTATAACGGATAGTTTACATTTTGTTTGAACACTTAAAGACTGAGCATATAAAGGAACATTGAATGTGCTTCAATGAAAATAGCAAATTAAAGGACAAGAAAATAATGTAAAGAAAGAAAATATAACAAACAACAAAGAAAGTGCTATGTATTTGATGTGTTGGTGCAAATACTGTTTAACATCCGTACACACTTCAACCACTTGTATTGTGTCTAAATTTTCATTTTTCTACGTATACACGAATAGACAAAATATCTCTCGGAAGCGATTATCATCAAACGTTCTCTCGTTCTGATATCATAATTGCATTCAATTGCATACACAGAGATATGCATGAAATAGTTTTGTTTTTTTTATATCTGAATAATTTTTGATGAATTCATACATTTGTCATATTTATACATAAGATTTTCACGTTCAATCCTAGTTTTTTTTCCTCAAAACTCTACGACTGAGTTTCAAACAGAGTTTTAGTTAAGCGGGCCGTCTTTTCTTGAAAAAATATTTTAAACATTTCTTGAACAAATATGTTAAACACTTGCAATTTATTTGTTTAAGACAAATTTCCCAAACAGTGACTTTATCGCCAAATCAATTCACTGTCTGGAGTTTAGATTGTGATGAATTATAACACGAGGTCGTAGCGTTTATGCATGCTATCGTATGGGCAATGTTAATTGTACTCGATAAAGGTATAACACATACTTAAATTGGGTTTTTTGCAGCGACTTTTATGGTGTAAACTATAAATAACCGAGCCAAGCACATTAAAATGAATTAGATTTAAAGATTTGTGTTTAATGATTATTAATTTTTTTTAGGTAATTCGACATCCCAAGGAACCTTGCTTATTTATCTGTCTAGTCTGTTTTAAATATTGACAAATGGATATATTTTCATCGCTTAAATCTCATTTTAAGACATTGTATTTTCTTAAGAAAGAAAACCACATACATTTGCACAAGTTCATTGTACGTCCAATGTATCTCAAGTTAGTTAAAACTATCATATCGCAATAAATTATTATTTAAGGTTTTTTTTCTGATTACTCTGATCGTATTAGTTTAGTTTAATTAAAACATATTTTCTTAAGCTTGATTGCCAAACAAGTTCTTGCAACCTATGTTAATTGCGTTCGAATTCGCTTCCCGGAACTAACCAGAACTGGTGTCATATGAAGAAACATGGTGGTGATCCGAGTTGGGTTCGAAACCATGATCCCTAAAATGAAATTTTTACTTTTTAGTTTATCTTGAACCTTGTCACTAAATATCTGATGAACAGAATCGTGAATTGTTTCTCTGTAACACATATGACTAACAAACTTACAAGTAAAAAAGACAGAAAGTATGTTTTTTTCCCGCAAAATAAATACAAACTTCACGCCATTATTAGTTTGCATTCTTTTGAAATAACAATAACATTCAGGAACAAAACACAAGGTTTATGTTGCGTTTAGCATAGTAACATTGTGAAGAGCAAACACATTAAAAACATACATTTGCACTTAACAAATATGTACATTTATATTATCCGCATTAACTTTACTAGTTAGATGGCAATAACAATGATATTTCTGTTACACTGTTCTAAGTGAGATACGCATTATTTGCTTTTGCACTTATTGTTTTTGGGTTTTTTGTTGTTTTTTTGTTTTGTTTTTTGCAAAATCTAATCACCATGTGATTAGATAAATATCATAGATGTACAAATACAAAATATATATATTTTTCAAATTTTTAATCAAGGTAAATAACAAAATACTACTCTGTTAAAATACCAGCACATAATGTGATGAATTACACTAATTTAAAAGTAATTATGTGTTTAAACATTTTCAGTAAAATATTACATAATAATTACTTAAATCTTTCTAAAGCATCATTGAATCCAATTCTTGTATCAAATATTTTTTCCATTCGTCTGTCGAAACAATATTTGTTTTAGCTCATCTTTTTAGTTTAAGTTTGTTTGAAATGATCAAAACGGTTAACATCATATTGCATCAAATAGTTCTGTATCAGGCGGCCTAGACTGTCAAGATGACGCTTCCCCAGATACACCCTTTATTATAAATAAACCAAATCACGATGTTTATTCGTTTGTTTGATAATTAAAAAATACAGGATCTAGTTTTGGTCAATTAAGTAGCATACAGACAAACTCAAATCCGTCCTTAATACCAATCACTACTAAGCCATTGGTATACTATACTAGAAATATAAACGGTTGTTTGCAATATAACCCTCGCCTGGCGACTCGGGTAATATTTACAAACAACCGTTTATATAGGGCCATATAACCTGTCAACAATCTTTATAACTACTAATATATGTACTAAGCTATAAAAATGTATACTTATTAGGGAAATCAATTAGTCACTTGAAATTCATTTATAATGCAGGTGATCGGAAAATTGTACCCAGATACATTAAAAAATTATAATAATTCCTAGTAATAGATTATCAATGTTTACTCAAATGTCAACAAACTATTTTGTCTGGCACTCCATGCGCTGACGTCACTGACTTTACTGCTCCGGGCTGAGTATAAACTATTTTTTCCCTAGTAATCTATAAAAAAAATCTCTTAGTTATGTTTTAATAAACAAATCAGTTAGATTTGTCATCGCCATATCGGTATCAAGTTAGAATGTGAAAGGTCCATATCAATGAAATGTTAAGAGAAAGATAATAAATTACAATATTACCTAGGAGTAGGGATGTTATATGATATTTAATCACCGTGAACAAAAGAGATCAAAGAGCACTGGTGTGTCGATGATTAACAAAATATTGATTAGATACTAGTATGCTTATTTGTAAATGAAATTTATTTTATACAACCATTACTTTTAACTAAAGAGATTCAAAAGTCTGCCTATATTTATCCGGATATTGATTAATCAAACAGACGTCTATGGTTAACGCATGAACACGTCTGCAGGTGTTTCTAAATTCTTTCCAAAATAAGCTTTAATCAAAAACAAAATAAAATATTAAATACAATTTTGGTTCAGTCAGTGTAAGGGATCGTCGACGGAGCGTGCATTTAATTGCCCATCAGCAAGCTGAAGTCAACTGTGACTGCGTAAATATTTTTCTCATTCTGTAATAGGCGGTTTAAATGATTTTAATGTTAATTAGATTTGAAAAATATCATTGAAAGTATCATAGATTTTTTTAGCATTTACTGAGATAAAAAAACTAGTTGAAGTCGTTCAAAAGATGCATGTTGATTTCACACAAAAATAAAAAAAAAACAAAGAAAAACATTCAAAATTATTTAAATGCCCTTAGCTATACATACATTTTATCATATTTTTGAAATGTTTCTAATGACATGTTTGGATATTGTAAATTGTATATATTTGTATATGTGATGATGCACTTATTGTACAAGTCATGAATAAAACTGTTATGTTCTGTTTAAATAATGAAAAACGAATTTGCGTTTTAGGTATTTCCCAAGTAACAAAATGCATTCTTCTACCAAGCAATACAATGATATGTTGTAAAAACGACATAAAAAAGAAACATTTTGGGAGGGGCGAAATATGTGTATTTACTATCTTAAAAGAAATCGGTTGACTGCAAAGCATATCGCAAGATTTAACAGAAAATCAAGTATAAAATTTAGGAATTCAATCTCGCATGCAATTTTAGTTTTAATTTAAATATAAAATAAACTTTACACGTTATTAACTTTGTTTAACTTAGTTGTTAAATCTACTATTTAATTAATTACGTGATATTGAAGCAAGCACATCGTTTTTCCTCTAATAATCGAAAGTTTTTTTTAATAAGAGGGTTAGAGACTGTAATACTATTGTGAACAAATTGTACCTTCTTACGTTGGTGATAGTCGAACATTCAAATAATTCTTGTTTACACTCGCTCAAGTGTAAATCTAATAGATATTTTATGGTTTCTATATTACTTTGTTTCTTTATGGTTCCTGAAAATTTGAAGAAAAAAAGATAAAACATTAAGTAATAGTTCAGTTATATTCATTCGACATTGGAACATGATATATTTGTATTAAAAGAATATCATTACACCAACTTTAATTTATACAATTTACATTATATTCATCGTCCGCTCCGCCAACAGTCGAACTGTTATCATATTTTTGTATGTATTTAAACTTAACATGTATGTTACGATCGTTGATAGTTCTTTTTGTAAAAATAATGTCTTACTTTGGTAACATTTTATATAAATTATAGGGGAGTTCCATGTTTGCGCACGTGTTTATCAAAAACAATTGAATGATTTATGTTTGGTCTCTAGATATTAATGACCCCGCATGAAATCTGTAATCAGGCCAGAATACAAAGTACGTAAAGTGTTCACAAACAAGACGATGCAACGATTATAATCCTCTCAGCAAGGAAGAAATGTATTTGTATCTAACTTGTGCGATAATGGATAAAGTATCATTGATTTGCAGTTTTTTACTGTAAAAGATATGTATGCGTATCTTCCGTATTTGCAGCGGCGTTTTCCCGGACTACTTTTTTACCTAAATTAAGCCAGACAGTGAGTACACTAACTTGTAAAGAAGTCTTTCAAATCATAAGGTTATTAAAGAGACCAAGTTTTCTGAATAAGACACACTATGCATCACTTTAATAAAGAAACAAAAACAAACAAACAAACATGTTATTTGCTGAAATGTTATTTTATATTTTCAAGAATGAGGATGTTATGGATACATGAGCATACAATTTAAAATAATGCGCTGTAAGCTTCCGTAGTCATATAAAATTACATTTTGAAATAAGTGCACTGATCTGAGAGCAACCATTTTTCTTAGATAAACAGTTTCTATAATATCTTTTTATTAAGTTGGGGAAAAGAATCATCTTATTTAAAAAACTCACCAGAATAGGCGAGGGAGTTTTGGCAAGAGACACATTTTAATAAAGCTTAAGTCATATAGCAAACACGTTAATTGACATCGACTAATAAACATCGCAAGGAATTTTTGGCAACATCATAACACTATCATAAAACTAATCATTAACCATTTTTTTCTGCATTTTTTTGGAGTAATTCGTGTAAAGGCTATTTGTTATTTACTAATAACTGGCATAGATTTTATTGTTTGATGAAAAAAAGCGTAGACTCAGTCCTGTTTCACATAAAAATTTCATTTTTACCACTTCTTCAATTTGCTATTTAATATATTTAATTTAAAGACACGATTGCATTGAACTTCTTCGTTGTAACATTTTAAAATAACTTGACATTTCGAGTGGAATTTGGTATCACTGTCAACATACATCATTTGACCACTGAATTTACTGCAGTTATTAATATTGCATTTTCATTCACACGATAAATACAAGCGTCTCTAACCATTATTGTATTACTTCATTTTGAGACTGGAAAATATAGTTTGCGTTAACAGATTTTGATGATAATTTGGTGAGGAGTAAACACTTAAGGACATACGTTTGCACTTCATTTGCAGGTTTGATATTGTTGCCGTTATCTCTTATATCTTTACACTAATTAAAGGGTTATAAAACATGATTTATCTGTGGCATGGATACTCTGTGTCATTCAAAGTATGGCACTGCAATTTCCGCGGTTGATTGTTTACATAATATTAAATGAAATAAAGAATAAATAGATATTACTATTGCAATTATTAATTAAAGCAAAAATGTGTATTAATATTAAGAGAAGTAGCAAATTATTTGTTTAACAAGTCACGTGATCGTTATATATCGACATACCTATATACTGTAAACAAAACATTTACGTTGAAAGTAACAAAATATTTCATGTGAAGTTAAATCTTTTAATTATTTTTTTGCTTCGTGTTGAAAACTCAAACCTTCTGTTTGACAAAGTCTTACTGCCTGATTAAGTATCCATTTAGATTCACATTGATACACACTGCTATTAATATCAGTTACAATACATAATGAAACTTTTTTTTATTAAATTTCAACCTAAATTATCTTTGTTGCCGCAGTATCCATATCAGGTTACCACGTGAGATTCATTCAATAAAAACAAATGATTAGAAAATGTAATGTTAATATACCCTCGGGATAGGCGTTTTATATAATATGTCAATATGGCAAACAAAAGAGTTCAAAGAGTACAAATGTAGAAATATACTCTGATTTAAAATCTATACACCTTTAATAAAAAACATAAAAATATATCAAAAATGTTTATATTTCCCTCTGGAAAATGATAGGAAATAGTCCATAATCACTTACGTATGGGAAAATGTGGAGATGTTTCTGAGATTGTGACATATTCCATTAATTTCGCTTTGTTTGAGATATCGCTGGTTTCTTTATAAGTTTACTATTTTTCTGAACAATGAAATAACTAAAATTCAAATCATTTAGAGAGGGAAAAAACTTACAGTAATAAATAACTATAATTGTACTACTATTTTTCAGAGGCTTTTATTATAAAAGATATTTCGAAAACTCTTTGTCATTGATATTTCCTTAAGCAAAAAATCTTATATATTTATTGATTTAACATTTTTGTTTTTATATGAATTATTGGTTATCTCTTAGCTCCAGCATGTTGTTTTGACCCCTGATGTTGCTTTACGTGTAACACCCAAGGTTAGCCAAACTCATCATTCTTCTGTTTTGGAGCCATAAGACCTAAATTGTGTTGGTGCGCGGCCGTCGTAAAACAAACCAAAACTCATAACTTGAATTTTGAAACATAATATGCTCTATATCAATATTGGAATCGAAATCAATATCAAACTGTTCTTGTAATTACACGTGTTTATGCGTTCTTATCTTGCTTAATTTTGCATAACAAATCTGCTGTTAAGTTTTATGATCAATTAGCATTTAATTCCAGGGCAAATACTGCCAAATGACTCTGATTTCAGTGTAAATAGTTGTTTTAATGTTTTTGTTCCGAATTATATAGTTTGAGTGTTTTCATTATAACGGAACAATTTTTATTTACTGGCATGCGAGCAGTTCCCGTACAGAAGCAGTACCCGTATTTTTCATTTAAACGCTTGATTTTTACTTGCAGTCTTCAAAAATTCATTTCAAATCAAGCAGATACATACACGAGACAAAATCTAAGTGTCAGTTCGGCAATACGTATAAAAAGTCTCATTTTAAATCACTTTCACCTGTGCGTTGTCAAAACGTGACCTTGTTTTCTCTGGGGGATTCCGTCCTTGCGCGCATGCGCAAAAATACTTACACGTGAGGCATGATAAAGGGTTTTCCACAAATACCACCTGTTTACAGATAAGTAGGCAATGTGATGAAAACTTGTTTAATTATCAGAATTTTGACCAATATTACTATATAAAATAATTTTATGGCTTTGGTGCGTAAAATAGCATGCATACAAGCATGCCATCGCATGTGAATGCGTTGGGGTAACGGTACCGGGTAATAGATATACGCGTTTAATCTACTTTCTATTTCCTGAATTACATCTATTTATCTCTTAGAAAATGGTCTGTTCAACAATTATAAATGAAAAATAGGTCCGATATAATAAAATTGTATAATTATAATGGGTTAAATTTTATGTACGGGAACTACTTCTCTTCATACAAAATAATGGATAATTTCGGTACCCCATATGAGGCCTCATAACTAAGGCTTATTCTATGTTTAGAACATGATGGAATTTCCATGATTTGTTTGACGAGCCGAATATTGATGTGTAACATTCAAATTTTGGTGAGTGAGCGTAATAAAAAATAATGTTTAAGTAACTACGATTTTTGTACGGGAACTGCTCGCATGCCAGTATAGCAAGCTACAATGTAATACAGTAGTTTGCAGCATTTCATTTGCAGGATTACTTCAAACCCACAACATTTTCTGTATCTGTAATCGCCGATACATTAAGTAGAAATGCTTGCCATGCAGATTTGAATTATTTACATGTATTTCATATCAATGATAACTATCGTATACAAAATATATATTGGGTATATACGTACGTCACCTTTGTAGCACTAAAAGATCTTTAGTGTATTCTGTATAGCTGTACGTGGCGAATAGTACTAGATTTGATACATATTGTAATCATTACCAATGATTTTATTTTAAAGTATATTTTAGATATTTGTCAATGTCTGCACAGTTCGCTATCCTGTCAGTTTAAAAAAATTCTCTAAGAAATTAAATGGTCTTGTCCAGATTAAAAGATAAACTATGCCATTTACAATATTTAGCGAAAATATACACATTAGATAACTTGTATGGGTGTTGATAATTGAGATTTATATTTTACCATAAACTGTGTATGACCGTATGAAAAACAGTTCTACAACCTACATACATTTTATATCACATGAATATCTGATGATATGAATAATAAATGACATACTGACTATAGTGAATGAATAATTAATGCAATCCTGTCAATACACAAAAGACTTCCTGCTTGCTATTACAAATATGACATTTACAGCTTTCTCAGTCAATGATTGTTCTATTTTCAATTCTACCGGGTCACTTGTGTCTGCACTTTACTGTTATTTATGTCGTTTGAAGATTTGTCACAATAACATTGTTTAGGTCACTCTGATATAAAACTCAAAAAATGTGGACACAAATGCCTGACATATCAGACATATAACATACTGAATATACAGCGACAATATATTATTTTAATTATTTTCTTGCATATTTATGTATCATTCACTTACATTTAACCGTTTCGGAATGAGTACATAAAGGTTAACCAGGTCTATATATATATATATAGTATTTTCATTTACAAACGCACTATGTTAGCATAAGTATACAGATTGAATATCTGAATATATACTAATGTTATTAGATAGAGATTGTTAATAAACGCCCTGTTTACTCTATTTGCACCATGTAATTGTTGTGGGACATATTGTCCGGTCAATACAGAGTAGACTTAGGTACATAATGAACTCTATAATAGCCTGTAGGGATCAATGACAAAGCTAATTATGGGGTTAATATACCATACACTTCTTTCATATAACATGAGCTTATTATATTGAACCAAAGCTTTGCACGCTTGAAAGTTTCTAGCAAATATCAGAAAACAGTATTTGTCGCCAAGTAACGGGCGGCAGCGAAAGAATCTTTTCTGCAGTAAAATGTGATAATATAAGGACCTGGAAATATAAGATCAAGCATTCCATTGATAATAACATTTTAGTATTGGAATGAAACACACGATGGTGTAGAATATCGGAAATCATACAGTGACAACAAAGCTGGAATGGAACATTTTATTAGACTTTTGTCACAGAGAGCTTAATTTTTTTAATATATCGCGTACATTCCGGAATATATTGTCGTTACAAATTAATTTTGTGAGATTTAATTAAAATGTCTTGTACGATTTATAATCTAATGCCTCGTTTAAAAATCGCGTAAATTGGCACTTGAACAATTTATAATATTTTTTTTAATTAACAGTTTCATGACATGGACATTATTTTCCTTGACAAAAAAAGAATGAATTAATTAAATTTAGGTTTTCATTTATACCTTTATCAACATGATATCAATATATACAGGATTTAACTGATTATACTTTTAATAAAAACTATTCACTCTAATCTGGAAATAAATTTGAATACGATATGAACAAAACATATTTTGAAGGCTACTAAAACGTTGTGCTTTGAACGCGCTGGATGAATGAACTTTTTTCTCACAGCGGCACGCCTCTTGGCTTTGATACAAACGAGTTTCTGTTAGCTAAAATATTGATATCAAATATATGTAAACACCGACAGTAGGCGGTTCTTAGAAATTGCAAGAGCGCGAGATAAAACGTGGAGAAGCTTTCAACAAACATTTACCGTGATAGAATTTTGTTTATGAGTATAATTATAAATGTCTACTAGTTATAAACAACTATGTGTATATAATGATTTTAGTAATTAATGTGTCGGTAAATAAATGGATTTTATGAAGAAATCTTGACAAACATTTTCACCTGGAACTTTGCTTAAAAAGATACAACATGTGTGCCTGGTTTATTTCATATATTAGACAAAAGGTTCTCAAACTATAGGGAAACTATAGACAAATAGGAAACATGGATAAAAATGCTTGTGAAATTTTTTTCATTTGTAAATTGTTACGGATTACATTTTCTAAGTAGAAAAAGTTCCTCTTCAGAAATCAGATAACGACATACCAGATAGGTAAAATTGTTAATGTTTAGCATAATAAATCTAACATTGCGTTGAAGGAAAAGTTAAAATAACTAAAAGTATAAAAATTATAGAAATTATATTGTGTGATTATCAGTAAGTTGGTACCGGTCAATTAATTGACAGGATTCGATTGATTGAAAAAAATGTTAACTGTGCAAGACGTCAGAGGTATCATAACATTCTTGTTTGTAAGAAACACTTTTCGAAAAGAACAATTATCTTTATCATTTGAAGCTGCTACGAACGTTTGATCTTTCTCCGGATAAAAAACTGTCCCATTCAATAGCTTATTGAAGACGGCGATTGGTGCTTTATTTGTCTCAAGGGAAGTATCAAATAAAGCTGACAAATCCTGTTATATCAAATTTCCGATACTTTACGAGCAGTTACGAAAACTCACCTACGATAATTTAGGTTTTTGTTCCTCAGAGGGACAATTATATGGATTTAAACAGATTGTTCTAGCATTCGTCTGGAATAAGAGTCATACATACGATAAGATTTACACAGGTCTGTAACGAAAATGCACATCGTGATTGTATCTTTTACGAATAGCTTGATCAAAACATATTAAAGTTTCGAATGATTGAACGGAGTGGGGATTAATTGTGCAATTGTCTGCTTGAAAACTGTTCGACGTGATCTCGAATTTCAAAGTTATTTCCGTTAATGTGTCGTTTTGTGCAATTGATCATTGATCATGGAAGAGTTATAAACGTTTGTGAAACAATATTACATGGATTTAACAAATTTATTTCAGAACTTTAAAGGAGAAGGCCAGGTATGGAGTCGCATTACATAGGATCAGATGAAGCCATCGATATTTCGCGGAATTTGTCACTTAATGTCAGTAAAACTAATGATGATGATTTCCTGGAAACAATCAACAACGAAATATTCGTTACGAAGATACCGGCCGTCGTGTACACGTCCGTTATGATGATTCTAGGACTTCCGGGAAACATAACAGTATTTTATATATATTTCTTTAAATGGCGCAGAAGTACTTCAAGGATATTTATTCTTTTTCTTGCAGCTCTTGATACTTTGAATTGTTCCACAACTCTGCCAATGGAAATATACTTGATGAGATATTCAGTGAATTTAGATCAGCCTCTACTTTGTAAACTGTCTAGGTTTTCAACGTATGTTATGAACTGCTCTTCGGCTCTAGTTCTTGTCGGCATTGCAGCCGACAGGTTCAAACGGATTTGTAGACCGTATCAACGAGTTTTTAGTGAGGCGCAGTCAAGATATATTTCAATAGGAGCTATTCTCTTTTCAATGGCAACCACCTGGCCGTCATTGTTTTTGTACGGCACCAGACAAGTAAAACTGGGAAATGTTACTGGATCATCCTGTCTTTTACAGAATGAATATGATTCGTCTCCATACCCGTTAATATATTTCAGTTTTATGATAACTACTACATTGTTAACATTTGTGATATTGATTATATTATATTATCTCGTAGGGTTACAAATATACAGACATAGGCGGTTTAAGCTCAAGAATTGCACGCATGTTCAACAAATTGTCGACGAAAAGACTATCACAGCCAAATCTGAAAAGTCCAACGGTGAAAAACTTAAATCGTCCAACAATGAGTTAAACAATGTCGAAGAAGAAAATTGTTCTAACGATAAGGTAGTGGTTGTTGTAAAAGCAGAATCTGTAATTCAAAACGATGATGATGAAAACGAATTGAAACCATATCAGTTGGGTTTACCGCCGCCTTGTAAAGACGTTGGGACCAGTTGTGGACTTTTAGATATACCATATCAGCAAGGAGGTCAACTTGGATCAGATTTTAACCTTTCTGAAATAACGCGCGCCACTAGTGAACATTCACTCGAAGGTCTGAAGGTAAACGAATTACCGGAACCTAAAAAAGCGCCATCACCCAAGTGTAAAATTCAAAAAGTTAAGGAAAAGAAAAAGAGACGTAGGGTTAGGTATTTGCTTGTGCGTGGGTCGTCAACTTTAAATGCATCTGGGAGAGCGAAGTGTGTTAACTGTTTGACTGTTAGAATAGGTCGGTCAACTTTGATGTTATTTCTTATAACAATTGCTTTCGTTATAAGTTTTATGCCTTTTTATGTTCTTGTTATTATAAGACAATCAAATAGTAATTTTGTACGCGGAATGTCAAAGTCTGGGCTTACAGCCTTTCATTTGTTTTTAAGATCATATCTATTATCGAGTGCGGTAAACCCTTTTATCTATTCATTTTGTAATGCTCAATTTAGGGGTTATTGTAGAGAAACATTTTCTAGGATTTTCCTAAGAAGACATCATTCTTTTATGACTCATTCGAGTCGTTTAAGACGGCACCATTAATCTGTATTTAGTAAATGTTGTTTTGTTTGATATCTTGTTTTATTAAAAGGGACCATTAAGCATTCAATTCTAAAACACAATATTGCAAACATTGCTTACCGTTTTTTTATATCAACACTTTCATTGAACCATCTCGTGTTAAGAAATGAAGAAAGCCTGTTAAGATACAATCATTGAATGTGTAATAGTTTTGTCAGTACAACGAATTCGGTAATATGCTTATTTTAAACGATCAAATATATTCATAAGGCTAAGTAATGTGTGCTTCTTTTACTATTAATTGTCTCACAAGTCAGCTGTTATAAGTTAACTCTTTTCGATAAATGAGTATTATGATTTTTAAGTTTTGTTATAGATTGTAAAGTCATTTCATTTTTCCATCAAAGGTTGCATTATGCTATTGTTAATTTAAGGTATCAAATACATAAACATGTTTGGCTGAGACAAAATTCACGAAAACATTTTCCCAACATAATATGTTTAACTGTTTGTCATAAAAAATAAATATTCTTGTCTGTAATGCATTTAAAATGACAAACGATCAATTTGGTTTTCTTGAACATTATAGTTAGTTAATATGTTAGTTGGAATAAAACTATGTTTTCTTGTTAACAATTTATCATACTTTATACACATTTTAAAAACTGCATCATTTCATCGATATCGAAACCAAAATCATTTAAAAAAACATTTTCTTTGTTAACTTTGAAGAAAGTGAAATACTACTATAAAAAGCCAATGTAACAAAGGACTAAACAAAAGAATGCATTTTACGTTTAATTCGGTTAACTGCAATACTTATCTTTTTTTAACCAATTTAGTTAACAGTTTTATTTGACATACCGATAAACTCTTATTTGAATATCATCCTTATTTCTGTTTTATCAATTTAGAGTAGATAAAACTCCATTATTTATCAAAATATTCTATCTCATAGCTCATATTTACGGATAACAATTCACAGTAGGAGTTTAATTTGAAAGTCTCGTAAAAATAATATCGGATAACAATGTTTTTCATTGTTTTGCATTATTCACGTCATTTATTCGTGTAAGAATTCAAATAAGTACAGTATTTTACCTAACAACTTAGAAATATGATAACATTTAGTTTTATTTATTTATTTCTATGTATAAGTTCTATCTCCCTAACACATTTTCTTTAGAATATCATTATATTCAAATAATTGGCTTCACATTCGTATCTATAAACATGCGTGTTGATCAACGAAACATCATAGCTATGTAACTGCAAAATAAATAAATTCATTATAAAAAGTACTAGACAAAGTAAATTATGTTGAATTCTAGATAATTATATCTAGATAGTGAATTTTGAACGCATACACTATGTATGGAAAGCTCAATTATCTATGAAGAATGGTAAAATTTATGGGGTCTTTTCTTAAAAGAATAACAAACAATACCGTTTTAAATGATACTATGTATGTATACTGTGTTAACTGAAAGTGTGTAGAGCTTAAAGCGTAAATATTCTCAGTGTACACACAGAAGATGTTTATCTAATAATGTAGAAAGCTTAAGAGTAATTCTCAGTATTTTTTTTTTTCATATTTTAATAGAGCATAATATATCTTTACATTTCTAAAGACCAATCCGAAAGAATGTGAAATGTTACTTTACCAGTTTGTCAATATATTTCTATGTATTTCATAAGGTTTGGAAAAAAATCTTTAATTCACAGCTGCAATCTTACACCAAGATGTCTAAAGATAAGTCATAAAGTAATTTAAAAATGATTGCCGTTATCTAGCCTTAAAGATAGTGCTTACGTTTTGTCAGCTATTGGTGCTTTCATTTATTTATATAATTTGTTGTTGTTTGTTTTTGTTTAGTAATTGAATTTACCATAATGATTTTATTGCGTCTTTTGATTAATGTAGTTACTATTCTCGGACATTTGTTGTTGTTTTATCTGTGGTCTGCAATTTGATTCTACGGTTGTATTAAGAAAAATAAAATATTTCATGTTTGATTGATCTTTCATTTTTTTTACGGAGGTTCATGTAGCCGTAGAATTCTTTAATTTGGTCGTATCAATATCAAGCAAAGGCCACTGATTGTACACGGCATGTGTAACTGTATATTGATCTTATATTGATTTGGACGCACAACAGCCAGTTCGATTAGCTGCAAGGACCATTTAATGAAATGTTTACATATAGAAAAAATGCAAACTCAATGTTTATTTTATTTTGCACACAATTCAATGAAAAATAGCATGTTTGTTAGAGAAATAAGCAAACAAATTTATCAAAATGTATTGTGATATACGTGGATTATAAACAAATCTAAACAGAACACTAAAAGCACGCCTTGGTAATTTCGTTAAATTAAAAATATAAAAGTTAAATTTTAATGTTTTTGACACTTTGAGCATCGGCGCGCACACATCGCTAGCTTTGATTTGTCTTTAAGTTTTAACCATTGAAGGCAAAAAATTCTACATATGTGACAACAGCATGACAAGAGCAGACCAAGGTCTTATTATGGTCTGCAATTTAATTTACTCAGTCAGTAATTAGTTTGAAATTTCCCCAAAAATGTCCAGATCTAAAGATGGCGGTATCCATTTAAAAGTATTAGCATGATATGGATTAGTATGCTATATTTAAATGTTCTGCTTTGTATATTAATTCAAACTTGCAGCTGAGTAAATATCCAACAGAAATATTTCATTCTCTTTGGTGGTATTTGACATTTAATTTAGATGTGCAATGAATTTATGAAACATTTTCACTTAGGCAATATAATTCAACGATTCCATCTGATCACCGCGGTGGTGTAAATCCAATACACATATTCTTAGATTAGAACTGTGTCAGGATGATGATTGTAATGCCAGGTTTTATGGAAGATTTACTTTGTTTTTTTTTAACTTAAATTATATGTGACTGTATTTCTTTACTTGTATCTATTATCTGGAACATTAATTTAAGTAAATATATATATTACCTTTTTTCCGTTACAAAATTTACTGATTCCCATAATCATTAATACTGTATTCTTATTTTAAATTGAAAGACTTGTTTTGTTTACTTGAACTCAGTATAGAAAACAATGTGGCAAAATTTTCAAAAACATTCTATGAATTGCAAAAGCTTTAACTTGATATGTCAATTAATATAGTTTCTTTATTTTGTTATAGAGAACCCGACAATATAGAAATGATAGACTCGAAATAAGATATTTAATCTTATATTTTAAAATTCCAAAGGTACTGCCTTCTACCTTCATGTTAAATAATTTAGTAATTTAAACATGAACTTCATTCATCGTTAAAAAAAACAACAAACCCATCTGATACCCTGTCATATTTTTTATTGTGGGTTTTAAAGCACATTACGAATCATAAATTTATACATTTTTGTAATATTATTTTAATTAATCAGAATGTTTATGTCTTAAAAAATATAGCAATGAATTTGCTATAAAAATATAATTTGTCATAAAGGTAGAAAAACATAAACATATTTTGATTTCCATAAACATACATAGTCACCATAACTTAACTAAAAGAAAGCGAAAAAGAAAGCAGTAAAGCAAATATTGAAATTTTTTAAGAACTAAAAATTATACCTAGGGATTTTAAGTTATAACTAAAGAACGTTTATTTTATGTCAAACGCACGTCTTGTAAAACTTAACTTGCACTATCAGTGCCTTTGCATCATGCAATTCACATAAAAGATAAATATGCAAAGATATTATTACATAATCGCGAGCACTCCCGTATAGTAAATAACCGAATGTTATCTTGGAAATTGCATCGCATTCACATAAGAAACATGAGTCAAAATTACAAAAATATAGTAACTCAGGTGTTAAAACATTAAAAAGTTTGAGTTGCTTGGCAACAATCGAAATAAATTGTAAACGACGCTTTAGCTCCTAATAGAATGTATGCAACTTTTCAACACAATATAATCAAAATAATTTTGCTGAATGTATCACCTTTTAATCATACGTTTACGGACAATATCCTAAAATAACTAAAAAAGCAGGAAATCAGTTCCGTGAATAATAACCAGTACGATGATGCAAATTATATTTTAATGATTGACAGCAAAAAGATGCAAATAGTATTTTAATAATTTTAGTCCAAGCTACCGTCCACGCCAACTAGCACCGGCTAAAGCAGGATTTCACATCAAACAAGAAATCGTAAAATTCTGAATTTAGAAACATCTACAGATGCGCTCATATGGCGGTTATCATGAACGTAAGATGTGACACGTTATTGCTACTTCATGAAAAGTTGTGTATTATAATTAATAAATTAATGAATATGTGTGCCCTAAACGACAAAGCGATGGGCGAAACTTAAAAACGGAATGGCTATGAAGCCTGCGTGTCACAGATATGCAGCAATTTGTCACTAAAACACAGTCTTTCGTAGCAATTTATAAATTTTATAATATACTTTTATTGATTCTTTGGGAAATATAATATGAGAAAGGCGGATATGGTGAACAAAATAAATTAATCTATTTAGCGCTTTATCTTGAGAATTTATTTTGTTGATACAATATATGAGAAGAAGTTATGTTTCATTTTAATATCCTGATTGCAGAAGGATAAAACGTTATTTAATTAGTTTATAACTTCGTGAATCAGACATGATGTACTTATCTATAAATTACATAAGATAGTATATGCGATAGTAATTTTAAATTATCCGCAGGGAAGGATTATACCAATTAAACATTTTCCCGACACTCGTGAAATGTTTGTTTTCATAACACTCGATGGAAATAAATGACGTTTTTATATAATGACATTTTATGTGTTTACAGGTACTTGTATTTGTAATACTTGTCATTTGTTTTACCTTACAGCTATAAAGACTTCATACTATTTTTGCGTATTGGCTGAATTAAGGAGAAAGTAGTCGGTAATACACCAAGTGCAAATACATTTTTACAGTGAAAATACGGAAAATGAAAATACGCATTATATGTCATCAATATTTCATTAGTAGATAATAAAACTTATTATTTACTTTAGAATGGCACGATTTAATGTGCATCTCCTCAATAAAAAGTACAAGACTAGTACATAAAAACATTTGCAATTATCAGCTTTACACTTTGGGCTCATTTTTAATGTCTTCTTTTGTTGCAAAATAGTTTTATTTACATTATTGTCAAATAGAAATTAAAGACAGTGTTTGCTTCTCTCCGTATTCTGAATATGAACTCTACAACTGTAATTAGGGAAGTTTACCTGGACTTTATATCTCGGAAGTGGCATAAAATTGAATGTTGCGTAAAACGGGTTACCTCCATCGAAATCAAATAATAGCGGATAACTCAATTTGTTGAAAACTTATATTTCCGTATAAAATTATATTTCTTTTATACACAGAAGACTCAAAATAAAACGTTGCAAAGGTTTCATATTACAACAGGATAAACATTGCAAATACTTACTAGATGTATTTTCGTCGGACAAGACACGCATTAGCCATATAGTTTCTTATAAATGTACGAGCCTTGGCCTGTTGTGAAATTATATCTTTGATAACATTTTATTTTCTTTTAAGCCCACATGTGGAATAGTAGCATTAAATAATGTTAGTATAATCTAAATCAGAAAATATAAACAAATAGGCATTATTATCTTTAAAAAGAAACCCGTAAAACGTTCATTTGTTCTTAATCTAGATCATTCTCTTATTCAGAATGATAAGTAGATGAATACTTTAACTTCAATAAATATCTTGTCTAGGCTTATACATGTATTAAGTGTTCTTGTGCTCTGATTTTGATCGGCAGCTGCTGCCAAGTTCAACAAAAATATCTTATATATTGCATCATGGATATCAAGAGGCAATATGATTTATTGTTCCCAAGAAACATTTTGTTGTCTCTGTAGCATTCACAATTAACCCCTACTAAGAAAAATATCTTAAATTGACATTCCTATCTTTTGCTCTGCAAAAAAGTACATCACTGGCATAGGAAATTTCAAACTATGTACTGACTGAATAGCAATCACATGCAGATTATAATCAAACGCACGGATGTGATCAAACACTCGGATACTCGAACTTACCGCCTAATTTTGGTCTGCACTGAAATTAGAATCAGTTACCAACAGCATTGTAAAGGTTACCAAAATAGAGCATAAAGTAATACTGCAGATTGCATTAGTCTGGTATATGATTTAATATATAAAAACGTTTTACTTTAAAAATGTGAAAGAAAAATATAAGAAAGATATAAATAAAAGATAAGATAAAACAAAAGTTATCATAAATTATATAACCAATTTTGCGAGATAGAATGAATTTCAGCGTTGAAAAACTATCATGGTGCTAAAATGACTGTGAAGCTGCCGATTACAGATTGCAATGTTTGCTTTGTTTTACAAGCTACTTATGGATTTATTTCATAGTTATGTAAGACAAAATTGGATAATATTATCACAGAAGTATTGGGCTCAGGTGTTTATGGCTTTAATTTGATGTATGTCGCTTGGCAACGATTGAAATCATATACATATTTTTTCTACATTATATCAGCGTATGGTAAATTAACTTATTGAAGTTGTAATGGTATACAAAATATAAAACTATTTTAAGAAATGAAAACAATATCATATTTTGGGAGTTTTAAGTTATAACTAATGAACGTTTGTGGCGTATAGTAAAACGAAAACTTGCGCTATCAGTGCTTTTACATCATGGAATTCATATAAATGATAAATATGCAAAGATATTATTTAATATACATTATTGCAAGCACCCCCATATAGTTAATTACCGAATGTTATCTAGGAAATTGCATCGCAGTGACATAAGAAGTATGAGCGAAAGTAACAATAATATTGTAACACTCTGGTGTTTAAACATTAATTAGTTTGAGTTGCTTGGCAACAATCGAAATATATTGTAAACGACGCTTAAACCCTATTAAAATGTATGTATTATATCAATACAACATAATCAAAGTAAGTTTGCTGAATTTGTCACCTTTCAACTGTACGTTGACGGACTGTATCTTAAAATTAACAAAAGGCTGGAAATCAGTTTCTGGATTAAATAACGTCCATATGATGTAAATTATATTTCAATCATTGGCAACAAAAAGATGCAAAAGTTTTTTTTTAAATAACTTTAGTGCAAGCTACCGTCCAAGATATCACGTTTAACGTGAAATGTTTAGAAGGATCTGATGAGCTCATATTGCGGTTGTAATGGACGTATTATGTGACACGTTAGTGCTTTTCCATGCAAAGCTGTGTAATATCAAAAAGTAAATTAATGCGTTTGACCCAAAGATAAAACAATGGGTGGAGCTTCAAATGGAATTTTGAGAAGGTGAACGAGGGGTTATTAGGCATGCATGTCACATATATTTAGCTTTCTGTCACTTAAACACAGTGTTCGATGCAAGTTATACATTTCATATGTAAAATTGAATAATATACTTTTATCGATTCTTTGTGAAATAAAATATGAGAAAGGCGGAAATAGTTAACACGATATATTAATCTTCATTTAGCGCTTTTTATTGAGAATTTATTTTGTTGATAATATATCAAAGAAGAACTTCAGTTTTATTTTGATCTCCTGGTTGCAGAAAGATAACGTCATGAATCAGTCTATAAATGACAGAAGATAGTATCTGCGATAGAAATTTTAAATCAGTACGGACATGCAAATAGGTTACCATTATGCACAAGATAAGGTCACGAAGTGTTGTTTCTAATATGATAAACTTATATAAGGTAAGACTTTTATAGGTATGAACCTCCTGAATTCTACTGATCAAACATGTCTTGACACAAGTGTAAAGGTAATATACTTAATACAAAAATATGTAGTAAGCATTTTGAGCAGTTAAAATGCACTAATGTACTTGTTGTGAACATATTGAATTTAATTGTTTAACAAAAAGGAAACATATCAGTGATGATTCATTTTTTAGTTATAGCTATGCTAATTTTTAGAAATGACGCAACAATAAAAATAAGGGAAATCAAAATTGTTGTTTGTAGGATTGAAACAATGCCAGTATAATCTAAATTTAAAAATATGTACAAAGTGGAATCATTATATTTTAGGAGAAGCTTGTGAAACGTTCATATGTTCTTAATTTTGATCATTCCGTTATTCAGAATGAAAAGTAGACGAATACTTTAACTTCAATAAACATCTTGTCTAGACTTATATTAAATGTTCTTGATTCCTGATTTTGATCGGCAGCTGTTGCAATCTTTTTCAAAAATAGTTTTCCTACATATTGTATGGATATCAAAAAACATCATGGTTGTTGTAAAGAAACTGTTTGTAAGTTCAGCTGTATAATTCTCAATTAACACTTACCACACGAAATATCTTTAACTGGCCTGCCCATTCTTTAGTCTGCACATAACCATTTAGCATTGGTATAAGAATTTTCAAAATATGTACTGACTGAATAGCAATCAGATGCAGACTATGATCAGACGCTCGGATGTGATCAGATACTCGAACCTACCACCTGATTTTGGTCTGCACTGATCGAAATATTCTATTCAGATTCCAAAAGCATGAAAATGGTTACCAAATACCAAATTAGAGAATAAGGGAAAAATGAAGATTGCAGTAGTCTAGTATATGATTTAATGTGTAAAAATGTTTTACTTTAAAAAATCTAAAAAGAGAAAAGAAAGATACTAAGATAAAACAACAGAAATATGTAACAAATTTTGCGAAATAGAATGAATTTCAGTGTTGAAAAACTTAGATGATAAATTTACTGTGAAGCAGTCTATTACAGATTGCAGTGTTTGCTTTGTTTTACAAGCTACATATGGACTTATAATATAGAACAAATTTTGTTAAATAAGATATAGAATGAAGTATAGCGTTAAAAAACTATGGTGCTAAAATGACTGTGAAGTGGTCGATTACAGATTGCAGAGTTTGCTATGTTTTGCAAGCTACTTATTGTCTTATGTCATAGTTATATAAGACAAAATTTGACGATATTACCACATAAGTTTTGCGCTCAGGTGTATATGGCTTAAATTAGATTTATGTTGCTTGGCAACGATTGTAATGATATATTTTTCTACATTATATCTGCGAATGATGTAACTTTATTGTTTATAATAAACAACATCCAAGAAACTAAATAAGAAACAATTCTACATTTTACAACTTTAGTGTTGTTGAAATCCATCTCTTGTTTCAGACAATAATATAAAGATTTGGAAAATGTCAGTGATAAACAAATTTGTCTTTGATATAAGTGTAATGGAATATCTTTGTACAACCGTATACAATCGTTTTATTCCATCAGACAAGTTCATTATGTATTTTAATAAATCGTATATATGTTTAAATAAAACAATGATTTTAAACATCAAGATGTTCGTTTTCCGTGTCTTTCTCGACAAATCATCCGAATCATAAAAGGCAAAAGTTTCGAAATAGTAATGGTATCTTTTGCGAATGAAACATTATCAAGTTTAAGACATTGACTGCATTACTGTCGACCGGGGAGATAATTGCCAATACATATGGACAAGTTTATATCAGTTTTAGTAAAGTACTGAATCTGTAATTTTGTTTTTGTCTTTAAATTTAATATAATATTTTAATTAAGTGAAACACTGTCAACTTCTACAACTGAAAACTTCAAACAAGAAACACTTGGTAAGATAAGAAGAATGAGGAAGTGCCAAGAGTCATCATTTAAAATTTACAAGTTGGACATATGTATCAGGAATAGAGTTCTTCGGTTATTCAAAGGCTAAGTTTAAAGTCACTTCATAAGTAGTACATCTAGTAAGACGAATAACATTTTATAAAAACACAAGCTGTTCTAATCGCTTTTTGTTAAAAGAATTCAATTGATTTCAAAATATAGAACAGCACATTAAAACAGTATATAAATAGACGACTGTCGTTATAAAAACATAATGCATTTTTACAGAGTGTATATTCAAATGAATAATGGATTATTCAAATGAATAATGGATTGACATCTTTCTTCAAAGCAAGTCTATTTGACAACGTTTGTGTGATACAAAAAATGGTTTTGATTGATCAACGAGGTTAATGCTTTTTAGTCGATGGCATTCAGGTACAAATTTACCCGTCGTTCATTAAACTATAAGAACTGATCTTCAATTATTACCATATTTGTTTTTTATTCTCGTTTGCAATGAATGTCTATATAGAAGTTTATCTCTGGATTCATCGATATCGTGTCCAAACCTAGTTGAGTTTGGAAGCAATACGTTTTAACATATACAATAATTTCGAATTATACTGTCTTTTCCATGGGCGGTACATAATCGGTCGAAAATTAGTATTTTTGTGCCTGAAGTTTTTAAAATTTTAGTAACACGCAGCGCTGTTATATTTAGCGATATTGCAAAGATAAGCATTCCATCGAGTAATATTTAGGTATTTTAAAATTTCTGACAAATTAGGCGGCTTATTCTGTATGACTGGCTCAATTGTAGTAGTTCTTTTAAGACACACTTCTTTCTTACTAAATTAAACGAACTATATATATAGCCAAACTTCCTTTTAAAGAATTACACTGATCCTCATTAAAAAAAGAATTTTTAAATAAGTAAAAGCGTAATATAAGCTAGTATTTTTGTTTACTAATAACTCGTTTAAACTAAATATTTGACGTAAATGTATACATATTGCCATATAATTGCAAACACTTATACTTTTTTCTCATTCATTAGCGATCATTGACAATTGATCATTGATCATTTTCGAAAAAAAAAACACATAAAAGTTTATAATTTTAATGATAAAACCTTTACGGATTGTTCAAAAATAGTTATATCATTACAACCGTAACTACTTTCATTCAACAGCGTATGAATTACAAAATCATTCATAACGGTAAAATGACGTCATCTTTATCGTGCCATTGTACAGCACGCGACTCATCTGGAACCCCCCATGCCAGATGAAATTTCCGGCATGGGTAAAACTAACGGAAACGCCAGTCTGGTATGCAAGAAACATATATGCAGTTCTCTTTTTTTATAGTTTATTTTCCTCTGTCATTGCGATTTATTGCAAAGTGACGAACAACTTATTTATCAAACCACTTACATGTAGTACATGACTGTAAGCAGTTTTAGCTTGACAAGTCTGTACCGGTACACTCTCAGATATGATTAAATACCAATCTAACGATGCATGCTATTTCGCAAAACAACATACATCTCAAATACCTATCTCCATTTCATAACTCATATGCGTCTAAGAGAGAGATATAATTTAGGTGTCTGATAACAAAATATAAGATAATTTAGTTATTACTTTTTCCCATGATTCACGTTAACTTTATATTTATGAAAGGATTGCTATTATAGTAATTATTAGATTATTTACTTAAAATCTTATGCTAGAAGTAAATTCTTAGTGAAGCTTTACCGCCTCCGTGATCGAGGGGTTAGAGTCGATGACTTCTTATCCAGTTACCTCTCTGGCGTGGGTTCGATCCCCGGGAGATGCTTTGGTAGTTTAGCATGGAGGAAGGTAGTCTAGTACTGGTGTAACTCTCCAGGAACGATGGTTAGCAAACTACCCGCCTATATGACTGAAATACTGTTGGAAAAAGGCGTAAAATGACATAAACAAACAAACAATTAAGCTATAGAAATCTTAAACTGTTTAGACTATCATCATATTGTGCTACCCATTTTGCCTATAAAAATGTCCGTGCGCCGTTAATTCATACCTATATTTTTTACATTAAAATGAAAAATATAAATCTATTCATAGACATCTTAAAGCTTTTGATCAATCCGGATAAATGTTAATTATACATTTGTCTTATGAATATGCCGATAGTTTTTAGATAATTCGATAAACAATGGAGAAAGAATGAAGTCATTAAGTTGTTATTTTTTAATTTATGGTAATAATTATACAATACATGATAAATTCTAAAGCTATGACATTAGGTCAAACTAAGATTATTCAGTAATTAAGGAAGGGTACCAAGGAGTGGCCTTTAAGATATCTTTAACATTATGTAAGTTTGTTCGTGCTCTTCTTGGTTTATATCACTGTTTTTTTGTTTTTTTTTCAATAGTTGAAATATCCGTTCTTTCTATTGCGTTTTTGTTTAATATAGTTACTTTTGCCGGGCTTTGAAGTTATTCTTAATATCTTTTGTTTATATGTTGCTGTAAGGTTACAGAAAAGAAAATATTTGATGTCATACTTAGTTTTTTATTTATTTTGCGGTAGTTCAAATTGATTCAAATCATTTATAATTTGGTTCCAACAATATGTGACATTAATCAGGCATTGTATGTGGACAATTGCTTAAGTCATTATAGTATGTTGAACAGCATATTCAATTTGATGTTATTATTGATTTATGTAAGGTATGTGTGGTTTCAATGTATACATATAGTACTGGGTAGAATATAAAACAATATTGAAGATATATATGGATACATTGCAAGCTTGTTGTTAGTTATATCGTGCATGTTCCCATTTGCCTTTACTTACGCCTTTAACTCTGCAAATATTTTTACACATGTTAAGTCATATTATATATTTACGTTGATGATATGGAAGCAAACCTTTTTTTTTAAAGTGTTTCTATTGTAATATAAAAAGCACTATAGAACTATGATTAAAATAGCTCATATTTGATATTTGATAACTTATCAATTGAATTTGTCTGTTAACTATTGCAAATTTATTGGAAATTTACAAAAGACGTTTTCAAATCATATCATACAAATCAAAATCAAACAAACAAAGGACATATCAACAATGGATGGTAAAAAAGCCTGGCATTGCCTTGAAATTGTAACACTCTTTAGTTCAATAATATGTACACTTCAATTAGTTGCGTACGAAACGTTCTTTATTCATTTTTCGTTATAAAGTGACTTTATTAACATGCCAAAGATAATAAAATGTTTTTACATTTACGAAAAAATAACCCGCAATATTATAACTCATGTAAACTCGGTGTTTCTTTTAATCAGATGTACTGTCTTCTGGAACAATGTCACCACCAGCTTAATACCGATGCGCTAAACACATGTTTAAAGACATGTTAACTTCAAGCACATTATGCCTCAGAAACGAATAAGTGTTTCTTTCTTGCGAAAGAAAAGACATGGATTTTATAAAATGCTTAAATAATGGTTTAAGGTATATTATTTCTATATCAGTGTTACCCAGACTATGCACAAGTGATAGTCGAGAAATAAGTTATAATCTTAAAGTGACATTTTGCTAATATTTGTGCTGTCATGTTCAGCTTAATTTTAAACATTTACTTAATAAATATTGGCGATCGGCCAGTGTTTGATAATGAAAACTGTTAAGGTTAAAAATTATGAAAAGAAAGCTTTACGTCTTTAAAACAAGAATGAACGCTACCGATACAATCATTCCGAACGATTGAGCCTTTAAGATGTAGCTAACAAACATTGCGTGTTAGGTTAAACGGACATAACACCATAACGAAAATGTGTGTCAATTGAGCTGCTGTATCTGGAAGTTCACATTGAAATACATATGCAAAGATAGTGTATTATAACGAAATGACCGATCCCATATTGTAAATTACCGAACGCTTTCAATGAGAAATAGCATCACAGTTAGACAAAATAGCGATCATAAAGTAGCACTTTGGTGTTATAAATTAATTGGTTTTAGTTGCTTGGCAACAATCGAAGTGTATTGTAAACGACTCTTTTATCTTAATAGAGTGTTTGTAAGTTTAAATCCAACATACTCATAATAAGTAATATTGTTGAACGTGTCACTTAAATAGAAAATAAAAGGCAAGGAATCTTTTCATTAATAATTTTCATTGAGATTTTATGAAATGATAGCGTTAACAAATCTTAATTTTTGGTAGCACAAAAATGCAAACACATGTAGAACAAATCGAGTCCGCAATATACCACCGACTTACAACCTAAGCTTGACAGCCTCAATGCAACTGAAAATCAATTACAAGGCGTATTTTTGAGAGGTTAAATTGATAGAAATTTAGAAAGGTATTTATTACTTTTATGATACGTCACACTTGATCATTTCCTTGCAGAAGCCGCTTGTTTTGGGTGTGTATGTTTGTGTTGTGTTATTTTTGTCAATGATATAATGATTTTTCCTAAATCGTTGAAAATATTTTTTTTCCAATTTGTTATGATCTTTATATATTTCTACTTTTAGAAAAGGACTCATAAAAATCTGTCAAAAACAAGAGTTTTTCCTTGATCTTAAAATGTGTTGTCATAGTTTAAAAGTAGCAATGAAATTGGCAATTCTATACATTCACCGTCACCCAAGTGTTTACGTTATATGCAATCACTGAATAGTACAAAAAATTACTCACGCCCTGTTCAGTTACCGGTAAGTTGCCCTGCTTCAAGTCCTGACCTGTCGCCGCAAAGGTGTGTTGTGGACTTTGTTCTGTGAACACGACTGACATTGTTGACCTTGAATTCTAAAGTAAGTGGCATTTTCTTCTCCAACAAATTACAGGAATAAATGTGTCTTTTCCTGCCAGTTATTTATTCATTTATCTATTTATACATGCAGTTGCTTTGAATGTCGTTGGTTTTCTTTTCAATATATTTGAATTTAATTCCAAATGGATGTAAAATAATTTCAACAAGCATACTTTTCCGAATATTTAAAACTGTAATTGCATTTTTACAATATTATCTCATCCTTTTCTAAAATGAACCTGGACATCAATAATTTTGAAACCAAATTTGAGAATGAATATGAAGAGTCACATCCAATTAGGGTTGTTAAGCAATTTCTGTTTTCACAGCATTTGTCACCATGTCTAAAACCGGAATATACTCACTAGAGATTTTACATTCAATTTCTTTTAAATGTCACAAGCAAACTTAGCAAGCTTAATAGCAAAATCTGTGGGAATACATGTATGAACTGCATTCAGTGATGGCTATATTTACAGCAAAGAAACATGTGTATCAAATATAGAATTAAATAAATGTTCATTCATTTCTGGGGTAAAAGATAAATAAAAAGGTCGATGGAAATGGTATACAAGATATATTAATCTACACGTAGAGCATTATCTTTAGAACTTATTTTTTGAAAATAATCCTTAAAATCATTTATTTATTTATCGTATCTGGCTGCGGAAAGACAATACGAAATTTGAATTAAGTTAATTTTTGTCATAAAATCTTTAAAATTTTTGAAGAAACTCTCTGAGATAGTAATTTACTTATTTAACAGCCACAGAGCCTGACTGTACCAATAATATAAACATTTTGAGTTTAAGATACGGCTGATATATTGGTGTTCTTTTGTGGTTTCTTTGCACATATAATACTTTGATGTTGGAAAAAAGTAATATTGAACTACGCTTTTTGGTTTAATATGGGATGTCAAATCTGCCATTGAATACTACGAAAATCGACATTTTCAGCTTGTCTACTTTTTCCATTATTTTGTTCCGAAATTTTAATGAGGGCATTGGCACGCTACATTCGAAATATTTATAAAAATGGAAAGACTGTAACTGAAATAGACTTATTTGACGTTTACTTGCGAGTTGCTCAACTCAACGTTTTTATACATTATTTAGTGTCAAATACGGTTTTTCTTGACAATCACCTTTTCTGTCTCAATTTTCTTGACTATGTGTATGTAGATTAATCATATCAGATAATATAAACATTTATGATATAATTTGGTATGTTTGATACACAAAATGTTGCAACAACTTTGTGAAATGTCATTGAATAATCCTTCCCGTACAGTTTGACAACATCAATTTATAAGTTTATATGAACACTTTAACATACATTTAGGTGTATTATGTTTTTGACGACTGCAAACTCAATAACAGTTGCAAGATAAATGTATCAAAGAAGGTTCAAAAATTGCTTATGATCATGTTGCTATTTCAACGAGGCAGTTATGTGCAGTTTCCAATAGAGTGATGTTTAAATATTGTAATATTTGTCAGATTCTTAAGGATAACTGATTTTAATATGTTGAAAATTGCTTCAGCGCCTGTGTACGTGAAAGATGTTGTACTTTTATAATCCCTCATAAACTGTCATGAACAAAAGGAATCTGTCATTGTCACCTTTAATACATGCATTATAGCTCTCCAGGGATTAACTATGACTTGTAAATTACATCGTACTAATTAGATGTATTTTTTTCTAAGTAAATCAAGTTGATGTGATCTATTATAATAGTCTAAGATATTTATGAAAAATATCTTTAAATATTGTTGGATAAGGAAATGTATAACTGAAAAATGCACATTATGCTAATGTCGATTCAAACGATGATATTGATTATACAATGTATTGCATTCTGAAAAATGAATGTCTTTAGTGATAAAAGTAATATGTATCCCAATCCTAGCATGTTTGCAACAGAGACTGAAAGCTTACTATTGGCATTATAAAGATAATTTAAAAAAGAAAATGAAATAAAAAGGCATGAAAACAACTTGTTCCGGAGAAGATAGATTTCATGATTTTATGCGGTTTTTTTTGTTTGTTTTCTTTTACTAAAACCGTGATACCTTAATGTAAACGATCTTTACTGATGCCATTTCTATACCAACGTCGACCATGCAATTTAATTTACTAATAGTTGAAATTTAGAGCATGATCATAAAATCTAAATATGGAACTAAAAAAATGTTAAAATTAAATTAAATTGTGTGAAGTCATCCACTTGCAAGTGAAAGGGTACTGAACTGTTAAAAACTCCAAGTCGCTAGAATATGGAACAAAGATCAAATAGGAAGGGCGACATTTACAACAAAAAGAAAATCCTGCAACAAACGACCACTTGAACTGAACCCAGTAGGGCACCGGACAAACTAAAGGAACATGAAAGCGAAACACGGACTTCCTACAACGCAAATAAGTAAAGCTGTTTAAATATAGCAGATAAATAACCATTTATTATATATATATATTTATTTAATTATAGAGAAAAATACTAGTACATATTTATTGTGATAATGAAGGTATTGTCATATCTACAATCTTATGTATTGTTTGTTTTTATCATTCAAAGTGGTTTTGTATTGATATTCTATACCAGAGAATTATTCCGATAAAATGTGTACTTAAACATCCTGTGCTATATTGAATAACGATATCATTGATGTCGAGTGTGTTAATTAATATGATGCTTGTGAATGAACTTCTATGTCCTACGGGTATAATTTTATCTGATGGTTCTTAATCAAACAGTCGTTGATTTCTTTGTAGGCCCACATATCTATTTAACAAAGGTTGTTTTATAGCTTCGAAATCATTCCTGTTTTTGTTTTTGCTTTTATAGCATTTATGTTACACATCAGTCAGAAATGTAAATACAAGTGTTTTAAAAAATAAGTTGTTTCCTTGCAGGTAGTCAGTAATGTTTTGGTGTTTAAAAGATTTATCATTTTCTTCTTACATAAGTATTCATTTCTAATCCTAACACTATCGGAAAATTTCCTTTATAGACAAAAAAGGCCGGGAGCGTGCATTATTCTACAGCAATGCACTCGCCTTCCTTATTACCTCCCTGTATATTTTCAAACCGACACCTTGACGGCGCCATTTTGTTTAAAAAATCGGATAAATAAAAAAACAGTTTTTGTCGAATTTTGTTGTGAAAACTATCTAGAATGAAAGAAAATGGTCTAACTAAGAAAATGAATCCGAGCAACAATATCTTTAATTCAGTCGTTAACGCTGTACAGACGTTTAAAGTGTGTTTAAATCAAATCAAGAACGCTATTCCAATGTCGCAAACGAGTAAAATTTCACATTTATTTCACTATTAATATTTTGTTTTTTCGCTTGATAATATTGAGTGAAATGAAAGAAACAAAGTTTTATCAACGTTTTCAAAATTCGTTATTCTCAAAATGTTTCTAAACAGCGTAGATTCAACGACCGTTTTTTTTCTCAACCAACTGGAACAGCCTTGAAAGAATGTTTCTATTGGAAACTCTACGGTGAAAACAAATTTAACTACCAAACATAAAGTCCAACAATATAAAAATCATTGCTTTTTCTTGATGTGTTAGAAAGTAAAAAGATATTAATTCTGCGTGCATTATTGTAAAATAATGCATGTTGTTTTTTCTCATTCAAATGCTTTGTAATTAATCATGTTACTATGCATTTGAACTCAAACCGTGCATTATTCTATAATCACGGGGGAGGAAGTGTTACACGAAGGATGGAGTTCTTATGATAACTTGTTTGGAGTTCTTATGATAACTGTCCCGGAGTTCCTGGAAAACGTTACGGATTTCTGTGGAAAACTTTTCTATATACTTGGAGAACTCACGTAAAAAATGGTTATTTTTAACTTTAAATGGGGAGTTTGAGGTGCTAAATTAAACTTTGATAATTAAGCTTGCCCTACATATTGTATAATGTTTCAAAAAAGATCTTTTAGTCCATATTTCGCCGCCGTTTAAAAAAAATCTGGTAGTTTTGAGAAAAATTTTCAAATTACTTGCTAATTCGTACATATTGACCTTTTCATTTGTGATCTTCTTCGTTGCTATACATAATCACCTAATTATAGTGGAGAGTTGCAAACATAAAGCCCGGGCTAATACATGTATACCCGATTTTTCAAATGTTACGGAGTTCTTGTGATAACTCAAAATATGTCCTGGAGTTCTTATGATAACTTTTGTTACTGCCAGTGTGTTTCTTGTGCTTAATTACGGCACGTTTAAGCGTATTTTATTAGTCAATAAGTGTGTAAATCATTATTAAGCATAGTACGCTTATAAATCATTTGCACAAACATTTGGTTATATAACGATGGTTTTGATCCTAATTAAATTTGTGCGAAATCATATTGACATTATAAAAACCAACGAATGCACTAAATGTTTCTGTGTATACTGTCCGTCAACAAAAGTTTTATGTCATAAGTTTCCGCAAATGCAACATTGAGGCCATGTGGCAAAATTAAAACACGATCATTCAATATATCTGGAGAAGACATGAAACTGCTTTGGTGTACAGTCTACATAGGATAAACAGGTGCTAAGCTATCTTCAGGAACGACCGCCTCCGTGGTCGAGGGGTTTGAGTCGATGACTTCTAATCCAGTTACCTCTCTGGCGTGGGTTCAATCCCCGGGTGATGCTTTGGTAGTTTAGCACAGAGGAAGGTAGTCTAGTACTGGTGTAACTCTCCAGGAACGATGGTTAGGAAACTACCCGCCCATATGACTGAAATACTGTTGGGAAAAGGCGTAAAATGAAACAAACAAACAAACAAAAATCTTCAGGAAAACCTGAATCAGCGGTCACCTGTATTCAGCAGTAACATGGCTTAAACCGCCAGGAAAAGTTTTTTAAAACTTACACTTTTTTCTCAGTTATATTTTTAAGTAACCGCCTTTCTAAAGCAGACAATAAGTAGTTGGGCTTCCCTCAAGAAGCGGCTAAGTAAATTGTATCATTATATACCATGTATCGTATATAACCGGGATATCCTTCACACCAATGCACCCGAAATGTATGATCTTTTTATGCATAAAAAATCAACCGATTACTACCGATTTCTTCGACAGATTTGCACGTGCCCTACGGGTTCGAGCGAAAGAAGTTCGACAATATATTTTTGTAATCAATTACAGCAAAAGTTGTTGCAAAATTTCCACTCGGACTCCAACTTTGATAAGAAAAATGTATGCAGTAATTTTCCGAAATATGGAAATTACTGTACGTCACGTGATGCTACATTGGATTTAATAGAGAAAGGAACAAGGTCGATAAACGGCATGAACCTTACGGTGACTCACATATCTTATTGAAGACTTACTTTTTATCGTCATATCATTGTCATAGAACTTTATACGTATCTATGACAAAAACTGATACCTTTTAGAAATTGAAATACCCGTTGAATACATAAAGACGACATCCACCTCATTAAATTTAGATAAAGGTAGTGCATACTACCTCCTATTTTGCTGAAAACCATTTACATGCATACCGATAGCATAGTTACTTAATGTTCTCTAAAACTGCCAGGAAGAATGTATATATGACGAAATCATGCTTGAGTATTAAATTCAAAGCGTATTTTTATCCTGTAAGTAAATGCTCTACATCAGGTATGTTTACAGTCATTCCAATAAAATAAAAAAAAAACACACACACATACACACAAAAAGGCCAAAACAAACACAAAAAACACAAGAAACGGAGGTAACAAAAATATCTCTTGAACTGAAAAACACGATCAAAACCAACGTTATATAACCAAAGTTTTGTGCAAATGATAAGCGTACTATGCTTCATAATGATTTACACACTTATTGATTAATAAAATACGCTTAAACGTGCCGTGATTAAACACAAAAACACACTGGCAGTAACAAAAGTTATCATAAGAACTCCAGGACATATTTTGAGTTATCGCAAGAACTCCGTAACATTTGAAAAATCGGGTATAAATTTATTAGCCTGGGCTTTATGTTTGTAACTCTCCATAATAATTAGGTAATTAAGTTTAGCAACGAAGAAGATCACAAATGAAAAGGTCAATATGTACGAATTAGCAAGTAATTTGGTAATTTTTCTCAAAACTACCAGATTTTTTTTTAAAAAGGCGACAAAATATGGACTAAAAGATTTTTTCTGAAACAAAATACAATATGTAGGGCAAGCTTAATTATCAAAGTTTAATTTAGCACCTCAAACTCCCCATTTAAAGTTAAAAAATAACCATTTTTTACGCGAGTTCTCCAAGTATATAGAAAACTTTTCCACAGAAATCCGTAACGTTTTCCAGGAACTCCGTGACAGTTATCATAAGAACTCCAAACAAGTTATCATAAGAACTCCATCCCTCGTGTAACACTTCCTCCCCCGTGATAATAATGCACTCAGAATTGATATCTATTTTGTACATAACAAATTTTAAACAAACAAACCTTTATGACTAAACACACATGTCCTTTAAAAAAAGCTATCATTGGCTGTTACAAATATGAAACGTAGCATGCATAGTTACCAAAAATATTACAGGGCTATGCTACGAACAAAACAAGACAAACATTGTTCTTTTCTATCTTTTCACTATATTTATGTACGCAAAATATTATTAAGCGGCCATTATTACACATAAATGATTGTTGGTAATTGCAGGAAGCCATAGTTATTCATATACTCACGAAATAAATTGCAATAATAATGATAACATAACTATAGTACATAAATATTATGATACACAAACAACCAAACCTGCTATTTTAAATGTGCAACGTATGAAAACGAAAGGAAAGTCTGCTACAACATTTTCAAATCAAGCAAAGTTATATATACATAGTGCAATGTTATCATTTATCAGCATTTGTACAAACAATAGACAAAATATGGTTGATGTCAACGAAGTTAGTTTTCGAAGTCCTATGGGTATCATCATAGCCAAATGGTCTTGATTAAAGCAGTATTAAGTTCATTTGTAACTTGGTAAATCAATCAAATCGTATTTAACGATTTTTCATCTTTGACGAACATTTATATATTACGTCGGTTTGGAGAGTAGATGTCAATATTTTCGGAAAAAATCTCTTTGAACGTTTATAAATTTTTGTTTCATACAGTTATACGTCTGTCTATTTAATATTCAAAAATGCTTTCCCGAAGAAGTAGTTCAAAGTTAATATTAAGTAAACACAGTCCTATGAATACACTCTGTTTTGCTTTAAGGAAATAGACCAACACTGGTATATCTTTTTTCATTGTAACGAACCAAATACTGGTATATATTGTCTCATAAACAAAGGTTATCACTATAAAAGTAACGGTTGCAAAATAAAGTTTTACTTAATGAATGCACTTATTGTTTAAAAACACAGAAGAGGAATTTATTTTTAGACCTTTATGTATTTCATCAAAATAAATATTTTTATAATATGTAAAAGCAATAATATCGATAGACTATAAATGGATTATTTTTAATCTCAAAATATAAAAGTAAAAATTGAACTTAATTAGAATTCCCTGACAGACATTGCAAAAAATGTTTATCTTAAAGCAACTTCATCCATAAGCGTGTGCAACTTTTCCCCAAGAAGCAGATAACTACATATCTGTAGAAATAATCGAAATTCTTGAAACAGCAATAATTGTTATTGTTGAATATTTTATATTCTATATCATAAAAACAATTTCTATGGATATTATATTTACAATATTTGTTTTTCAATCGTTGCCAAGCAATATAATCCAGTTTAACACCTGATCCTGTATTAATATCGTCCTATTTCTTTTACATTACATGTTACGTTTCGTAATTCTTTACCGTTACCGTTTGTAACGTTGATTTTCATTGTATCTTTCTTCATCGTTATATATATAATTCATTAAAGGCCCGCGTTGCCCCAGAAATACTATAATTTTAATTTCTCAAAAACGTTATTATATTTTGGTATCTGATTACAGTTTCGTCTCTAAAAATAAAATAACGTATTTGCATTGCCACAAAGATAAACTAACTTTTGCTTCTTCTTCCCTGTTGCCAATTGGTATACGTGTAATTATATTGAAATAGTAGTTTGTATGGATGTCAAAATGATACATTGTTTACAATTTGCTCCTTTTATGACACATTACTGCACACTCTGTACTCCATTCTTTAGTTGTCAAACATCTAACATGCTGTATATTCATTATAAAACAATCAATACATGTTTGTCATTTCTAAGAAATATGAAATATTGATTTCTCTGGTGAAATGTGCCTGTCATTTTTCCCAAATTATGGACTTGTATAGTATCATTAATCTATTATAAAAATGTCTTTTTGGTTATATGATCTAAAAATAAACGGTTGTTTGCAATATAACATCCGCATCATTAGAAAATAAATAAGAAAAAATAAAACAAGAAAGTTAATACACACGGAATCCCTTGATAACGTCATAAAAGGCAAAATTGGAAATTTTGCAGAATCAGTTTTACTGCTCCTGTTCATGGACAGCAGTTGCAAGTGCAAGGTACCGTCCACACACCAACATCTGCTTAAGCGAACAACAAGTCTATGATTAAGCTTTCACCAGTTTAAAAGAAAAATATCTGTAGCCTGTTCGACAGTGGTTCCTCTTAATAAATACATGACTCGTATACTGTAACCTATAATAAAAGAGAAATTGCATATAAACTGTTCATAAGCATATACAAGATCTTTTTATACCTGAAATATAGCAATGATATTTATATATCAAACCATAACCCTTATTTTGTTTTCTTATGCTATGGAAATAAAGCGATACATAGTAAGACGAGATTGTTTTTGTTGAACTTCAAAGCATTAAGAAGTTACCACTGCATCTTGACGAACATGAAAGGAAATTACATTTTGTTGTAAAACAACAATTATTTGTCTTTACTTCGAATTATGAAATTATTAAATAAAATATACTTACTCTTAATATTTTGCCTTCGGGTAATAAAAATATTTAGACTGATTAAGACTATATTGCCACATTACACTTAAGAGTAATCAAGAATATCACTAAGTATTGTTCTTATTACAGCATTTGGTTCGTAAATCATTGTATCATTATATCTTATTTGCATGTCCTGAATGATGTGTACATTCACTTATGTGATTACTCTTCTATATACCTGACAAATATTTACATTGGCCTTATTAACTAAATAAATGTTACCGTTATAGTGAGAATTGTGTATTTTTATTTGCAGTATTTTGGAATGAATTGTATAGTTTGTTTTCTATATGACCTAATATTTGATCATTTAGCTATGTTGATATGTTTTTATGCTATCGATTAAAACAAAATATTTCTAATTAGCAACAAAATATTGCATAACTAAAGATTTGAAACGTTAGAGACACGTATGTTACAACCAATTTTGCAAATATTGCAAAACCTGTTGTGATCAAATTGCAATAAAATCATGTCAACGCAATGAGTTTTGCAATAAAATTATTGCAAAACTCGTTTTAGTTGCAAAACTGGTTCTAACACACGTATTTTGTCCGAATAAAAGCAGTATTAAAATGTTTAGCTCTAAAAAGGCTGGTGGGCAGTATTAAACTCATAGAAATTTGTTTTGTGTGTTACAATGACTTGAGAGTCTACTGTTCTTGCATCAAGCAACTTCTTGTATAATGCTCATAATTATTTACTAATTTCATGATCAACCATATCGAACAGACTCGCGTATCAATTCGAACTGGTAACAATCCTAGTGTTACTAAATATAGATAGCTGGGACTCTCTTCAAAACTTCCAGATTTTCAGGATATAATTTTTTTTTTTCAATTATTCTGATAAATATACTTAATACAATTACTTATACATTCAGACAAGAACCCATTTTGTTACTGTAACAGAGATGTATAAATTTTTACGTCAACCTTGAAATAAATTATAATAATACGTTTTGTTTGGTCCATTAAACTATTCACACAAATAACAACAACAATAATTACAACAAACCATTGCCGTTTTCAACTTGAAGAAGAGACCTAGTCATAAATTTGTACATTCATTGGACTTTTAGTGTATATTTTCTTTTTAACTCACCTCATTATTTTTGTTCAGAAAAAAGTGAAGAAGTTTACATTTACTTATAACTATATTTGTCACAATTTAAAAAAGAAAAAAAAACAAAAACAACAACATCGTTGTCATCCCCGAATGTTCATGAAGTATTGCACATGTACTTCAAATGCTTCTGATGCCTTACTTACAGTCTTCGATAACTCGCGCAGGCAGAGTATGTTTACTTACTCAGCCATTATTTTAAAATCCATTTTAGAACATGATTTAAAGACAGGTAACAAACACTGGAAATAAGATAAAAATTATTTCATTTTCAATTTAGGCTAGCAACAATCTGTATGAATGCTTTCCATTATATTTTGTAATTAAAACAAATAATTTAAACAAGATAAATAAAATAAACGAGGTTGTAAACGATCCCTAATCAATGTGAATATGTTAGAGTTTGCAATAATATGACACTATGTATATATTTACGCGTAACATCAAATGATTTATATACTTTTAAATTATATAGGGCATTTTGTTAAAGACAGGTTCGCTCATTATTGGTTTTTATCTGGCCTTTCTAATTTTTTTTGTGATTAAAACAAATAGTCTTTATTAAATAAAGCATGATCCCTAATGAATGTGAAAAAAAAGTTCGAGTTTGCAATTAGATGATACTATGTGTATAATAACTTCACACAATAAATGATTTATTTACTTTAAATGAAGTCATAAAGTCATTAAACCTTGAACACAAGACATTAATTTTAAGTTGTGTCACGGTGGATAAATAAATCTATTTTAATGATGATATTTTTTGTTTCTTTTAAAAGGACCGGTGATATATGAACGTGAGTAGGATCACGCGAAGAGGGGGGATATTTATATAAATTTAAATTGTAAAGTCTAAACAATCAAGCAAATTTCTAAATGATGCTCTGTTATTGCAAAACTCGTTGCGTTGACATGATTTTATTGCAATTTGATCACAACCGGTTTTGCAATAAAAACGAGTTTTGCAATAAAATATTTTTTCTATCGGATTTTATTGAGATTATACAAAAGGCATTATACAATTTATCTGTGTATATAAGGATTGACATGCAGGGATTTTATTCGGAAATAATGAATATATAAGGCTCAAACAATAATTTACATTCTAAATTTCATTAGTTTTTTTTTTTATATTTTTATATATATATGATGAAAGAATGATCATCTTGAAATATCAGGACATGTACATTTATAAGAACAACTGTAGTGTTGGAAACTCTTGTGCTCAAATCTCTGTGATATACATACATGACAATTAATAAGGTCTTACATCTAACTTACCAGTAATTTGAAGAAAGAACAAAAAACGAGTATCGCAATAATTTTATTGCAAAACTCGTTGCGTTGACATGATTTTATTGCAATTTGATCACAACCGGTTTTGCAATAAAAACGAGTTTTGCAATAAAATATTTTTTCTATCGGATTTTATTGAGATTATACAAAAGGCATTATACAATATATCTATGTGTATTAGGATTGACATGCAGTGATTATATTCGGAAATATTGAATATATAATGCTCAAACAATAATTTACATTCTAAATTTCATTAGTTTTTTGATATTTTTAATATATATATGATGAAAGAATAATCATGCAATATTAGGACATGTTCATTTATAAGAACAACTGTAGTTTTGGAATATCTTGTGCTCAAATCTCTGTGATATACATACATGACCTTTAATAAGGTCTTAACTTACCAGCTGTACTTTGAAGAAAGAACAAACAAATGAGTTTCGCAATAATTTTATTGCAAAACTCGTTGAGTTGACATGATTTTATTGCAATTTGATCACACCCGGTTTTGCAATAAAAACGAGTTTTGCAATAAAATGTTTTTTCTATCAGATTTTATTGGGATTATACAAAAGACATTATAAAATTTATCTATGTATATTAGGATTGACAGCCAGGGATTATATTCGGCAATAATGAATATATATATGCATATGATCAAACATAACTTTACATTCTCAATTTCATTAGTCTTTTTTCTTTTAATATATATGATGGAAGGATGATCATCATGAAATATCAGGACATCTACATTTACAGCAACAACTGTATTTGGTCAAATTTCGGTGATATACATACATGAACATTTAATAAGGTCTTAACTAACCAGTTCTTTGAGGAAAGAAAAAAAACGAGTTTTGCAATAATTTTATTGCAAAACTCGTTGCGTTGACATTATTTTATTGCAATTTGAATACAACCGGTTTTGCAATAAAAACGAGTTTTGCAATAAAATATTTTTTCTATCAGATTTTATTGAGATTATACAAAAGACATTATTAAATTTATCTATGTATATTAGGATTGACATGCAGGGATTTTATTCGGGGATAATGAATATATATTATATGCATATGATCAAACATTAATTTACATTCTCAATTTCATTAGTCTTTTTTCTTTTAATATATATGATGAAAGGATGATCATCATGAAATATCAGGACATCTACATTTACAGCAACAACTGTATTTGGTCAAATTTCGGTGATATACATACATGAACTTTTAATAAAGTCTTAACTTATCAGTTCGTTGAAGAAAGAAAGAAAAAACGAGTTTTGCAATAATTTTATTGCAAAACTCGTTGCGTTGATATGATTTTATTGCAATTTGATCACAACCGGTTTTGCAATAAAAACGAGTTTTGCAATAAAATATTTTTTCTATCGGATTTTATTGAGATTATACACAAGACATTATAAGATTTATCTCTGTATATAAGGATTAAAAGGCAGGGATTATATTCAGTAACAATGAATATATGTGCATATTATCAAACATTAATTTACATTCTTAATTTCATTAGTCTTTTTTCTTTTAATATATATGATGAAAGGATGATCATCATGAAATATCAGGACATCTACATTTACAGCAACAACTGTATTTGGTCAAATTTCGGTGATATACATACATGAACTTTTAATAAGGTCTTAACTAACCAGTTCTTTGATGAAAGAAAAAAAACGAGTTTTGCAATAATTTTATTGCAAAACTCGTTGCGTTGACATTATTTTATTGCAATTTGATCACAACCGGTTTTGCAATAAAAACGAGTTTTGCAATAAAATATTTTTTCTATCGGATTTTATTGAGATTATACAAAAGGCATTATAAAATATATCTATGTGTATTAGGATTGACATGCAGTGATTATATTCGGAATATTGAATATATAATGCTCAAACAATAATTTACATTCTAAATTTCATCAGTTTTTTATTTTTATTATATATATGATGAAAGAATAATCATCATGAAATATCAGGACATGTACATTTATAACAACAACTGTAGTGTTGGAAACTCTTGTGCTCAAATCTCTGTGATATACATACATGAAACTTTTAATAAGGTCTTAATTTATCAGTTCTTTGATAAAAAAAACGAGTTTTAACAATAACTTTTGACAAACAGAAAACCATTAAACAAGTTTTTAGTATCACAGTTTTGCATAGTCGTCTTGAAAAATGATTTTAGGTGCTTTTAGTGTCAAAAGAGAAAGCAAATAAAACACTGATTTTATTGTAAAAATATAAGACAGAGTTTTTTCTTATATTTTAATTGCAAATTCGTGCAATTTCGTGTAATTTTCATGCTTTGCTGAACACATATTTATAATTAAATAATGAAGACAAGAAGAAAAGAGTTTTAACAAAGATGCAAAAAAAAAGAGAAAAAAATGAGGAAAAAAGAGAAAAAATGAGAAAAAAGAGAAAAAATGAATAAAAGAATTAAAAAATAAAAGAAAATAAGAAAAAAAGATAAATAAAATATAAAAAAAAGAAAAAAAAAGACAGAGAAAAAAAAAGAAAAAAAATATAAAAAAAAAAAAAAAAAAAAAAAAAAAAAAAAAAAAAGAAAAAATCCTGCAAGATGGTCTTCGACCTTGTCGTGGTTTGGCAGGCTTTTGACAAACAGAAAACCATTAAACAAGTTTTTAGTAACACATTCTTGCATAGTTGTCTTTGAAAAATGATTTAAGGTGCTTTTAGTGTCAAAAAAGAAAGCAAGGAAAACACTGACTTTTGTGTCGCCTCTATGGAGTAGTGGCGACATATAGGGATCACTTCTCCTTCGTCTGTCTGTCTGTCAGCCTGTCTGTCCGTCCGTCTGTCCGTCCGTCACAAAACTTGTCCGGGCTACTCCTCATAAACTACTGGTGCAATTTCATCTTAACTTTACAGAAATGATCAGTACCAAGTGTAGTTGTGCATATTGTCAGCATTTTCCGGTTCAATGATTTTTGTTAGAGTTATTGCCCTTTAATAATTTTATTTTTAAAGTTTGTCTGGACTACTTCTCTTATACCACTAATGCAATTTCAATGAAACTTTACAGGATTGATCTGTAGCTCAAGTCCTTGCGCATATTACACGGGTTTTCCGGTTGAGTGATTTTTGGCCGAGTTATGATTTGATAGAAAGGTGTTTTTTTCTGTGCGTTGCCAGATACACAAACGCTTGTCCGGACTACTCCTCATAAACTACTGGTGCAATTTTATCCAAACTTTACAGGAATGACCAGTACCAAGTCTAGTTGTGCACTGTCCGTCTGTCTGTCCGTCTGTCACAAAACTTGTCCCAACATGAAATTGGCTATCATGAGGCGACACATGTGATCACTGATCGCTCTTGTATTGTACAAATATAAGACAGATTTGTCTTATATTTTAATTGCAAAATTCGTGCAATTTCGTGTAATTTTCATGCTTTGCTGAACACACATTTAAATCTATGGACATAAGAAACTGTAATCATACCTCAAAGCCGCAATTAAGTCATTTTTAGCATAGAGAGGAAGTTTCAACAAAATTTTGTCATCGCAAGATAAATTCAATAAAAGGCAGTTGTTCATAAAGAATATGACCTTATAACGCAACAATATCATTTTTTTTATCAAATATTTGGTAATACAACATATTTTTGTTTAATAAGACAGATATATTTCAATCGTGTTCGTGTTCCGAATTGATTAAACACATTTCAATCCTAATTGCAAAATTAAACTACATATAAGAGCTAATTTAAAAAATATCAACACTTAAATATCTCCAAAGGAGTTAGGTACACATTATTTCATTTTATCGAGTTTTGCAAAAATTAACACTTTTTTGAGAAAAATGTTGTAAGTTTTAAAATCATAACGCGAACATGTTTGTACTTCGAATAATTAACGGCAAAACTTGACATTATGTTCCTTACCCTTTTCGCTACATATAAATCCTGATGTACAAATATATTTTCATTTCTTAGTCTTGAATTTTTCATTCATTATTCTGTAAATGCCCTCAAAATAAATATATAAGACAGTCAACGGAACAAAACTTTTCTCTATATAAAGAATAAAATGGTGGTTTCAGCATTTCACAATAGTTGTCAAAGTGTACGCTGGAAACGTTTAAAGAACATGTCAAATGAATGACTAAGGCTTGTTTCAATCACACAATATCCAGAATATCTGTTATTGTAATTTCAAGGGTTTGTTCAAGTCACCTGACTTGTTTAAAACTATTTGGTGATTCTATTGGCGTCTAAAATTTGTTCAACATATATAGATATATTTATGTTTCAAACCCAAAATATATAGAATTTAAACAGAAATTCATGCTGAAACTTCAAGAAAAGTCATTTTAGCTTAATTTGAGTACATTAGATCATTTTAATATTTTTGACATTATTTTGCCTAAATATCCATTTAACAATATCATGAATGTATATCACAGAGTTTTGCTCCAAAGAGTTTGCAAAAGCACAGTTGTTTCAGATAATGTAAATGCGCTGGTTTTCAATGAAAATCATTCCATTATTATATTTGCAATAAAAAATATGTTTAACCATAGATTTTATATACATATTTCTGAATTGAATCCCTGCATGTGAATCCATATAGACAAAGATAAACATTATAATGTCTAGAGTATAATCTCAAAAAAAAATCTGATAAAGAGAATATTTTATTGCCAAACTAGTTTCTATTGAAAACTGGTTGTGAAAAAATTGCAACAAAATGATGTCATTCCAAGGCGTTTTGCAATAATGTTACCATTAAATTCTGAAAAACACTGGTAAGTTTCGACCTTATAACAAGGTCATGTAAGAATATCATCAACAGTTGTTGTTCAACATGTAATGCCCTGATAAATTTATGATGATCATTATTCCACCAAAAATACTAAAAGAAAAAAAGAACTTTTAGAATGTTTTAATCATATACATGTATACAATACTACCGAATATAAGCCCTTCATGCAAGTTCTTATTTACACATAAGAAATTTATAATGTCAACGGTATAATCTCAATCAAATCCGATATAAAAATATTTTATTGCAAAACTCGTTTTTTGCGCTAAATTGCTTGGGATAAATTGCAATAAAATTATGTCAACGCAACGGGTTATTATTGCAAATATCGATTTTTTTGTACAAGTTGGTGTGAAAAAATCATACAAAAATATGTCATCGCAACGAGTTTCTTTTGCAATAATATTGTAAACACTTTTGTATAAGTACTTGTAAGCTTTGAAGTAATTAAAATTGTCGTATTTGTCTATTTCTCCAATGTACTGGTGAGTAAACACCTTATATAAACGTCATGTATGTATATCACTTTCATCATATATAATAAAAGAAAAAAGACTAATGAAATTGAGATTGTAAATTAATGTTTGATTATATGCATATATATTCATTATTTCCGAGTATAATCCCTGCCATTCAATCCTAATATACATAGATAAATTTTATAATGTCTTTTGTATAACCTCAATAAAATCTGATAGAAAAAATATTTTATTGCAAATCTCGTTTTTATTGCAAAACCGGGTGTGATCAAATTGCAATAAAATCATGTCAACGCAACGAGTTTTGCAATAAAATTATTACGAAACTCGTTTGTTTGTTTGTTCTTTCTTCAAAGTACTGGTAAGTTAAGACCTTATTTAAGGTCATGTATGTATATCACAGAGACTTGAGCACAAGATATTCCAAAACTACAGTTGTTCTTATAAATGAACATGTCCTAATATTTCATGATTATTCTTTCATCACATATATATTAAAAATATAAAAAAATCTAATAAAATTTAGAATGTAAATTATTGTTTGAGCATTATATATTCAATATTTCCGAATATAATCACTGCATGTCAATCCTAATACACATAGATATATTTTATAATGCCTTTTGTATAATCTCAATAAAATCCGATAGAAAAAAATATTTTATTGCAAAACTCGTTTTTATTGCAAAACTGGTTGTGATCAAATTGCAATAAAATCATGTCAACGCAACGAGTTTTGCAATAAAATTATTGCGATAACTCGTTTTTTTTGTTCTTTCTTCAAATTACTGGTAAGTTAATGAAGACCTTATTAATGGTCATGTATGTATATCACAGAGATTTGAGCACAAGAGTTTCCACACTACAGTTGTTGTTATAAATGTACATGTCCTGATATTTCATGATGATCATTCTTTCATCATATATATTTAAAGAAGAAAAAAATCTAATGAAAAATAGAATGTAAATTATTTTTTGAGCATTATTTATTCATTATTTCCGGATATAATCCATATATGTCAATCCTAATATGCATAGTTAAGTTTTAAAATGCATTTTGTATAATCGCAATAAAATCCGATAGAAAATATCTTTTATTGTAAAACTCATTTCTATTGCAAAACCGGTTGTGATCAAATTGCAATAAAATCATGTCAACGCAACGAGTTTTGCAATAAAATTATTGCGAAACTCGTTTTTTGTTCTTTCTTCAAATTACTGGTAAGTTAAGACCTTATTAATGGTCATGTATGTATATCACAGAGATTTGAGCACAAGAGTTTCCAACACTACAGTTTTTGTTATAAATGTACATGTCCTGATATTTCATGATGATCATTCTTTCATCATATATATATTAAAAATATAAATAAAACTAATGAAATCTAGAATGTAAATCATTGTTTGAGCATTATATATTCATTATTTCCGAATAAAATCCCTGCAATTCAATCCTTATATACACAGATAAATTTTATAATGCCTTTTGTATAATCTCAATAAAATCCGATAGAAAAAATATTTTATTGCAAAACTCGTTTTTATTGCAAAACCGGTTGTGATCAAATTGCAATAAAATCATGTCAACGCAACGAGTTTTGCAATAAAATTATTGCGATACTCGTTTTTTTGTTCTTTCTTCAAATTACTGGTAAGTTAAGACCTTATTAATGGTCATGTATGTATATCACAGAGATTTGAGCACAAGAGTTTCCAACACTACAGTTTTTGTTATAAATGTACATGTCCTGATATTTCATGATGATCATTCTTTCATCATATATATATTAAAAATATAAATAAAACTAATGAAATCTAGAATGTAAATCATTGTTTGAGCATTATATATTCATTATTTCCGAATAAAATCCCTGCATGTCAATCCTTATATACACAGATAAATTTTATAATGCCTTTTGTATAATCTCAATAAAATCCGAAAGAAAAAATATTTTATTGCAAAACTCGTTTTTATTGCAAAACCGGTTGTGATCAAATTGCAATAAAATCATGTCAACGCAACGAGTTTTGCAATAAAATTATTGCAAAACTCGTTTTTATTGCAAAACTGGTTGTAACAATGCTCTGTAATTTTTTTTTAAAAAGAGAATTTCTTGAAAATTTCTTTCACAAATATTCCTTAAATTGGTAAAAACGTCAGTCTAAAATAATGATGATTTGCAAATAATAATATACCGCTAAGTGAAAAGAAAATTTAAGTTGAAATTTAGATTAGTGAATATTCCATACTCAACTTTGTGTGAAAACGGTATTTTTCGACGTACATTGATCATAGAATAAAATGCTTTGTATCATAGCAAGTTATTGCAAACAAGAATAAATCGAATAATATAGTAGGAATTTACATCATCAGTTCTTATAGCTAATGAAAATAATTATTCCTCGGGGATTATTAATTTATTAATGTCATTGATTGTAATAGCATCAGCAAATCAATCAAAACGGTTTTACTATCAAAGAATACTCGCAAAATTTGTTATTTGGAACAATAAATATGGACTCAGCAAAAAGGCATTATGATTAAAATGATGTATGTTACTTATGTATGTTACAATTCATTTAATCCTAAATAGCGTAACCATCTCATACTTTTGATCGTTTATGTAACTGAAATTAATTAGTTTAGTGTTGTGGTCGTATCTTTAACATTGTGCTAAAAAACTTTTACGCAAAGTTCCCATCAAATTAAATGGGACTTTTTGTTCGAAAAACAAAAGATCTTCTTTATTAGATTTCGCCAGACTTTTGTATTTCTTTTACTCCAAAACAATACACAAATTTCAACAAAAAAAGACAAACGTATAATCCTTGTTATTATATGAATTTTGTTTATGTCATGTCATACACAGATACACGTAAATCAAATGTACAACTCTTTTTTTTATTTCAATCATACAGTCAATTTAAAGCCAAAATGCATCTGAGCACGGTACTACGGTGGCTAAATCGTCAAATTTTGTCTTATATAACTGTGACATAAGTCCATTAGTAGCTTGTAAAACATAGCAGATGACTGCAATCTTTGATCGATCGCTTAATAGTTATTTTAGTACAACGGTATTATGCCTCATACAATGTATGTACGTACAGAAATTCTCGTATTGCAATACGTGGCAGCAGCTGCTTTACAAAATCATGCAGCAAGAACACTTAATGTTTTGATTCTGCATTCTACTGTTCAATCTGATTAAGAGAATAATAGAGAAAAAATATAAAAAAAACCTTGCAATGTTTTGTCTTAAAAGATAACGATTTCTTATGTTCATGTTTACTTCTTGAATATATCATGCTTACATTGTTTTAAACCTATAAACCATGATTATGTTTTATCTTTATAGAGTTTTATTTTTTCTATATTGTCGCTATGGTTGAAAAGTGAAATTGGCGTGTTTGTGTTTTACTACACAACCAAACTTAACAAGTAAACAAAAGTTATTAAATGCATTTTAACTACTCAAACTATTCATTTAAAAATATTTCCTTTAAATAGTGTGTTCTTTTCATAATGTTATCAAAACTTGGTAAATAGGTAAGATGCCCTTTTCATGTGCATTATTGTGTGCTTTTGTGTCTATTGTATTTAGAAACTCGATTATCCCTGGGTCTTAACGTTTGATGAAAATACTATCTAACATAACGTCTATGAACGTTACAAATAAAACCATCATGTGCAATTGTTGAAGAGATGAAATTAATCAATAATTGAGCCGTGTCATGACAAAACCAACATAGTGGGTTTGCGACCAGCATGGATCCAGACCAGCGCAGATCATGCTGGTCGCAAACCCATTATGTTGGTTTTGTCGTGGCAATCACGAGTCAATCATAACGAATAAGCAGCATAATTTGATAGAAAATCTAAAATACCTAAATGTCACTCGATACGGTAAAATGTTTATACTAGCAATATCGCTTGAAATTAAAACGCTACATGTTTCTGAAATTTGTATAAAATAATTTGCAAAAATAATGTCGATTTGCAAATTGAACATAATGTACCGCTTGTGAAAAAAAATCAAATTCAACTTGATTGAATATTTCAAAAAGTATTGCTTCAAAACTCATTACGATTTGTAATCTCGATGCACATTGATCCTAAGATATAATGTTATTTACTAAATTCTTTCATTGGAACGAGAACAATTCGAATATAGTAATAATTGTCAAGATCGGTTCTTATAGTTTAATGAACGATATGATTATTCCTAGGGGTAAACCTACACCTGAGTACCGTCGATTAAAATAACATTAACTTTGTTTATAAATCATCAAATCAACCAAAACCGATTTTCTATTATAGAATCATAGTCAAATAGATTTGCTCTGAAAGAGAAATATCAATCAGTTATTTTCAAACATGAACTTCAATATAGGCTCTGTGATTAGGCAGTACAATCTTATGAAACATTTCGACTTTTTATCAAGTGTCTTTAAGTGTCGTACTTTATTTTAGAATAGATTAACTCTCTTTGCATACAGCTTTAGAAATATCGTATTTTGATAAAATGATTTTGATCTTAGCTGGACTAAATAGAAAGTGAGTTTCTATGTAAGCTTTTACTGAATTAGTAAGAAGATCACCCTTGATTAACAATAAATTCATGCCAAAGACTCTTAATGCTTCTTCATACTGCTTATCAAACTACAGGTTTCTTTGTGTAGAAGTCGGCATGATTTTACTTTTACTATTTTTACTCACAATAGTTAATTAAAAATTAAAGACAAAGAATAATAAGATTGTTTTTAATTAAAATGATACATTTCTTTTAATATATGAAACGGAAATTATCTTGCCAGATGATAGTAATGCAGTCAATAGCTTTTACTTTGTAACGGTTAATTATAAAAGGCAACGGCAACTGTTTCGCACAAATGGTTTACCTCTTTTATTCAAACGAAGACAATGAAACGGAAGACTTTGAATTTGAAATGAGTATTTTACATGTATTTAAGCATACATGCAAACCTATCATACATAATGTTCTTTTGTAATGTGGTGTGATGTGATGTTATTGCAAAATCAAATAGACGAAACATGTTTAGATGATCCTTAATTGTAAGTATATATGTTGTAAAAATTGATTGTATATTTATAAAAATGGTTATAGTAAGATGGCATTGCAATTGGAAAATTAATATCGTGCAAACGTTGATGAGTTAAATTATAATTACTAAAGCCTTGTTATCATCGTTTATGTTTAACATTGTCCTTAATGATTTATACTAAATATACTTGTCACACTTGTACCGGACATTTTGCTTAAAACAAGTTTGTTCTCCAGTTTCGAAGCTTTTGAATTCTTTCTCTTGAAAAAGGATTTCAACAAAAACAAAGTAGTCAAATAAAGACTAGTTGCCTATTTTTTATGAATATTGTCTGATGACAGCCATAATGTCAGATCATACGCAGATATAATGTAGGAAATATATTATTTCTTTCGTTGCCAAGCAACATAAATCTAGTTGAAGCCATATGCATATAAGCAGTGTAATATATCGTCAAATCTATACTTATATAGCAGTGACATAGCATAAGTAGCTTGTAAAACACAGCAAACACTGCAACCTTTGATCGATTGTTGACAGTTATTTTGATACCAGTAATATTTCAACTACGTACTTTGTCTCATCTTGATGAAATGCATTCTATACGAACACAATTAGTTCCATATCATTTCTGTAAGTTAACGTTATTATTATTTCCTTTAAAGTATAACATCTCTATGTAATTAAAAGTATAGACAGTGATGACATTTGCAATATTCCGGTATGATTTCTTCGTTACCCTGCTTTTGGCAACTGAATATTATAATGCAACTAGTGCAGATCAAATCGTGTTCAAATTGTAGAAAAAAAGCCATCGACGTGCATATGAAAATATTCTAAATTCAATTGAATATGAAGACGCAAGACTCTGAGTCCCTTTCCATTTTAAACAACCATCGTAGTATTATGTTTAAATGTCCCGTATACTTTCATTTAATTGATTATTAATCCAACACGATCGTTTGAAAAGTTTCCCATGACTTACAGCAATAAATAGATGTTCTTATTACTCATCAGTTATTCAGATATATTTGAATGATATCTACTTTATTGCGAGTTATCCTATGTCTATGTTTGCGTAAAATAAAATGTCATGTTTTCAGTATATTTTTATATACTTTAATTTAATGCATAAATAAGTACATAAAAATTATGTAAACAAATGTATAATCGTTTTAAAAGAAATGATTGTAAGATGGTAGACAGGTTTTCTTTTGTTTAGTTATTAATGTTATTGAATATAAAAGAAGAAAATTCATGAAGTGGAAAAAATGAAAAGAATATTTATATATTTATATGAATGGTTATTATGAAACATCAAAACAAGGATGGGTACATTTACATATCAAGTAAAATTGTTTATTTTCGTTGTAATATATTCAATATAAACAACCAGGTTTCTTTATAGATATATTTTTTCTGGTGATTAAGACTAGAAAATACTAAGCCTAATTACAACTTAGTTGTTTTGTTTTTTTAAATCTATATCCATTTATAAAAATGTGGATTTTAAGGCAAACTATGTTTGAACAATCTAGACAAAATCTTTACTTATTGAATTTAAGAAATTATTGTTAGAGTAACAGCCTGGGTTCCAGTCTGTCGATCTGTTTATGTGCTTCTGTTCGGCAAATCGACACTTTATCATATTATTGACATAATCAAAAACATGAATGAATATGAAATAGCGCGTATGTTATGAATGAGCAAAATAAATCAACGCCTGACTCCCAGACTATTAGAGTAACTGCAAAATAGTCTTTTATAATGCACACTAGTTAGTCTACATCATATAGAGAGTATTATAATTATAATATTAAGGAAATTGAAATGTCAATTATTAACAGATTCAGATCGTCGTTATTTCTTAGAGCTTATCATTTTATTTTTTTATTGCACTTGCAAAAAGCGTTGTTTGATATAACTCTTTTTTTCCTAACACCAAAGTGTTATATATGCAACTAACTTCAAAAGAACACCAGTATATTATCTGTATCTTATACTCAAAATATTTAAACTATTAGTTTAATTAATCAGGCTCTGCGGCTGATAGATAAGTAAATTACTATCTCAGAGAATTTGTCTGATGGATGAAGAAATAAACATTATCCACAATTCGTATTATCTTTTCGCAGCCAGGGGATATGATAAATAGAGAAATGTTTTCAATGATTATTATCTACAAAATAAGTGCCAAAGATAATGCGCTACTTGAAACTTAATTTATCTTGTATACCATTTCAATCGATCTCTTTAATATGATCTTTTTACCTCAAACATGCATAAACGTTTGTTTAATTTTATATTTAATACACACGCTTCTATGATGTGTATATTGCCATCACTGAATATTATGTATTTTTGATATTTTTTTAATTTAATTGACAAATAAATAGATAAATACATAAATAAAAACAGACAGGACGTGACAAAATCATTTCTAAGACATCCTATAATTTTGTGGAGTAGACAACGTCTTTTTTCTTTAGTCCAATAATGTAGGACGCAGTTCCCAAAACACCCTTGTGAAAAGGCAGGGCATCCAGCAGGGCACGTATTTAATCTTACCGCCCATTTTGAGGTAAACAAATTTTTAGGGTGTTTTTGGTGCTTCTCTGGATTTCATGATTTCATTTTCTTTACTTTTTTCTCTGTTTTATTTGATTTCAAAAACAATCAATTGTAGGGAGCTATTTAAAGCTCCCCTTTCAAACCATGACAACAATTTTTAGATTAAGGACAACGTAATTATGTCAAGTTTCATGAATATTTTTCTAAAAGTTGAATTCTAAAATTTAAAAGAGAACTTTGAAAAATGATAATGTCAACGATTTAGGAAAAACCATTTGAACACTATTTAAAATAAAATGAGCAGGAGACTTTTGCAGGTTGTAAATCGGTGGTTCAATGTAGACTCGATTTCTACGTGTTTCTGCATTATATATGCTGGAGAAATATCCTTTTGCTCTATCATTTCATAAAATCTCAATGACAATTATTAATGAAAAGATTCCCTGTCTTTTATTTTCTACTGTCCAAAACAACAATATTACTTTTTATAAGTGTGTTGTATTGAAACTTACATACAGTCTAATAAGATTTAAGAGTAGTTTACAATACACTTCGATTGTTGCCAAGCAACTAAAACCAATTAATTTATGACACCAGAGTGCTACTATATTATCGCTATTTTGTCTAACTGCGATGCTATTTTCTACAGAAAACATTCGGAAATCTACAATATGGGATCGGTCATTTCGTTATTATGCAATATCTTTGGAAATGTATTTTAATGTGAACTTCCAAATATAGAAGCTCAATTAACACGCATTTTCATTATGTCGTTATGTCCTTTTAACCTAACACGAAATGTTTGTTAGCTACATCTTAAAGGCCAAATATTCTTTCTGAAAATATTATTAATTGCAGGTTAATTGCTCTGCAGTACAGATACAGCCAAGAAGTAATAATACTGGCCACATAGCTTAGCTATTTGAATCTTGAATGTTTTAAATCTTTGTCATGTGCAATTGATACAGCTATGATGATTTTGTATTTTGTATAGGAATAAATACGTCTTTGTTAACATTTGCTACCTTGTTTGTAAAAACTTTCCCATTCAGTGCTACATTCTTAAAGTGATACATGTTAAGATCTTACATGCTTTAATATAGAAATAACAATATTATATTAAATAAAATGTAAAATGATAAAAAAATACAATTTCTGAGGCTTAATTTGCCTTAAATAACTTACAATTATACATGTACTGACAAATAAGATTTCGAAAGATATAAAATGTATATGCTGGTTTTTACAATGACTGGAGTTCATAAGTGTAGAAGGCAGTTAAATCAACATTTATCACATTAAGTGACATTATGGCAATTCAAGTGTAAATGGTGGCATACAAATAGATTCTTAAATAACTACACTTTGCCAAAACCGGGTTCTATTTTATATAGGATTTAGCAAAGATAAACAGTTATCCCAGTGACTGAAAGTTCTATAAATATCGTTCGGAATGTATCGGTAGTGTTCATTTTTTAAAGGTGTATAGATTCTTTTCATTATTTTATCTGTAACATTTTTATTTAATTTATCAAACACTGACCGATCACCATTACTTATAAATGTAAATGTTTTATACAAATATCCCTAATTTAGTTGAATATGACAGCGCGCTATGAGCAAAATGTCACTTTAAGATCATAACTTATTTTGCAACAATCACTTGTGTATATATTCTGGTTAATAACACTGATATAGAAGTAATATACATTAAACCATTATTAAAAAATAATAAAATCCGTGTCTTTCTATGTTCTAAAGAAAGAATCACATATTTCTTTCTGAGGCATAATGTGCTTTTAGTCAACAAATGTATAGTACTTCGGTATTCAGTTGGTTGTAACATTGTTCCAGACTAGACTGCACAATTGATTAAAAAAGCATCGAGTTTACACGAGTTATAATTTAGCGTTTCTGTTTGCGTAGTAAAACATTTTTTTATCTTTAGCATATTAATTAAGTCACTTTATTATGAAAAAGAAAAAGAAGCGTTTTCGTACGCCAATCACTGAAGTGTACAAATTATTGAGCTTTAGAGTGTCACAATGTCAAGGCAATGTCAGACTTTTTATACCATTCATTGTTGCTATGTCCTTTGTTTGTTTGATTTTGATTTCAAAACATCTTTTGTAAATTGTAACTTGTAAACGAATTTCCAAAAGTTAACATACAAATTTAATTTGATACATGTAATTTAGGTTTTTAGGGTTATTTATATTACAATAGAAACAATTTTGAAAAAAGTTAGAATCCAAAACATCAACGTATATATACATATGACTTAACATGTGTAAAATAACTATTTGGTAAGTAAAAGCAAACGGGTTCATGCACGATATAGCTTGCAATTTGTCCATATATTCAATATTGTTTTATATTCTACCTAGTACTATACATTGAAACCACATCAACATATTACATAAATTAATTATAACATCAAATTGAATATGCTATTTAACATACTATAATGACTAAAAAACTTTAGTTCACATACAGTTGCCGATTAATGGAACCAAATTATTAATGATTTGAATCAATTTGTACTTCCTAAAGATAAATATAAAAAACTTTTTATGACATCAATTCTTTTGTAAATTAAAAAAAAAATCAGAATAACTTCAAGCCCAGCAAAAATAACTATATTAATCAAAAACGCAATAGAAAGAACAGTTATTCCAATTATTGAATAAAAACACAGTGATATAAAACAAGAAGAGCACGAACAACTAACAACTAACATAATGCTAAAGGCCACATCTCTGGCACCCTTCTTAAATTACCGGACAATTTTTGCTTCCTAATACCATAGCTTTAAAATTTACATGTATAATGTTTTGTATAATTATTACCATCAATTAAAAAAAACTTAATGACTTTTTACTTTCTTCATTGTTTATCAAATCATATAAAAACTATCAACATATTCATATGACAAATGTATAATTTATATCCGGATTGATAAAAAGCTTTGATATGTCTATGAATAAATTGATAATTTTCATTTTAACGTAAAAAAATATAGGTATGAATTAACGGCACACGGACATGCTCATAGGCAAAATGAGTAGCATAATTTGTTGATAGTCTAGTTTAAGATTTCTATAGCTAAACTAAGAAATAACTTCTAGCATAAGATTTTACCTAAATAATCAAATAATTATTTCAATCTTTTCATAAATAAAAAGTTAACGTGAATCATGGAAAAAAATATTAACTAAATTATCTTATATTTTGTTATCAGACACCTAAATTATATATCTTTCATAGACACATAAAGTATGTGTAATGAAATGGATAGGTAATTGAGATGTGTATACCATGCATGTCGTTTTGTAAAATGGCATCATTATGTTGGTATTTAATCATACCTGAGAGTGTATCCGTATAGACTTGTCAAGGTAAAAATGCTTACATGTACTACATGTAAGTGGTTTGATAAATACGTTGTTCATCACTTTGCAATAAAATCGACAAAGAAAATAACAAAGAAAAAAACCTATATATTTAGCCTTTTTGGACAATCCGTAAAGGTTTAATTATTATTAACATTGTAATTGTTGTTGTTGTTTTTTTCGAAAATAAAAGATTGTTCAACGATTGCTAATGAATGAGAAGAAAAGTATAAGAGTTTGCAATAATATGGCAATATGTATACATTTACGTCAAATATTTAGTTGAAACGAATTATTAGTATAAAAGTGTTTACTTACATCACGCTTTTACTAAAGATCTATTTTAATGAGGATCTGTGTAATTTGTAAAGGAATATTGGCTGTGTATAGTTCGTTTAGTACGAAAGAAGAGTGTCTAAAAAAACTCCTACAATTGAGCCAATCATACAGAATAAGCCTACTAAGCCTAATTTGACAGAAATTTCAAAAAACCTAAGTACTACTCGATGTAATGTTTATACTTGCAATATCGCTAGAAATTACAACGCTGCATGTTACATAAATTTGTAAAATTTTCAGGCACAATACGCTTATGTGCTGGCCGTGGAAAAGACAGTTTCATTCGGAATACTTGAATATTTCAAAAGGTATTGCTTCCGAACACAGCTCGGTATGGACATCTTATCGATGAATCCAGAGATGGTATGCGATAGACATCCATTGCAAACGAGAGTAAATCGAATATAATAATAATTGAAAATCAGGTCTTATAGTTTAATGAACGACATAATTATTCCTAGGGGTAAATTTGTACCTGAATGCCATCGACTAAAAAGCATTAACCTCGTTTACAAATCGGCAGATAAATCAAAACCGTTTTCCGTATAACAGAAACAAGTCAAATGGATTTGCTTTGAAAGAAAGATGTCAATCCATTATTCATATACACTCTGTAAAAAGGCATTATGTTTTCATAACGACAGTCGTCTATTTTAATGTGCTGTTCTATATTTTGAAATCAAATGAATTCTTTCAAGATACAGCTTTCAGAAATCTGGTGTTTTTATTCAAATGCTATTGATCTTAGATGAAGTAATAATGAAGTGACTTAAAATTTAGCCTTTTCATTTTCATGGTAAAACTGAATAACTGAAGACGCCATTCGTGATAAATGCATGTATATTTAAAAGTAAAAACTTGTTTCTTTTAAATGATGACTCTTGACGTTTCCTCATTTTTTCTTATCTTACCAAGTATAAACACGTTTGAAGTCTTCAGTTATAGAAGTGGACAGGGTTGCACTAAATCAAAATATTATATTAGAAATAAATACAAAAACAACAACAACTACGACCCCTTTCCCGCAAAAAAGAAAAATAAACAGATTTAGTATAAAATGAAACTGATATAAACTGTCACCCAATATCTTAAACGTAATTATGGTTCATTCACACTTCTATTTTGGAATGTTTACTGTTTTGATTGCATATATTGTTGCAAAGATATCCATCAAAATCATATCAATTACAATACCTAGTGTGTTTATCATTGAAATTGCCAGCCGTTATTTATTGTCTGAAACAAGAGAATGATTTCAACAACACTAAAGTTGTATAATGCAGAATTGTTGCTTATTTAGGTTTTTTGGATGTTGTCTATTGTAAACCATAAAGTCACATCGTACGCAGATATAATGTAGAAAATATATTATTACAATCGTTGCCAAGCAACATAAATCCAATTTAAGCCATATACACCTGAGCGCAATACTTCTGTGGTAATATCGTCGAATATTGTCTTATATAACTGTGACATAAGACAATAAATAGCTTTTAAAACATAGCAAACAATGAAATCTGTAATCGACCACTTCACAGTCATTTTGGCACGATAGTTTTTCAACGCTGTAATTCAACAAAATTGTTTAAATAGTAAAACATTTTTACGCATTAAATCATATACTAGACTAAGACTTATGCAATCTGCATTTTTCCTCTATGCTCTAGTTTGTTAAACATTTCCATGCTGTTGGCAACCGAGTCAAATATTTCGATCAGTTTAGACCAAAATCAGTCGGTAGGTTCGAGTATCTGATCACATCCGTGCGTCTGATCATACACGATGTCATAGTCTGCATATGATTGCTATTCAGTCAGTACATATTTTGAAATGTCTTATACCAATATTAAAAAATGGTTATGAGCAGACGAAATGATGGACATGTCAGTTATAAATGTTTCGCGTGGTTAGGGTTAATTGAGAATTATACATTGAAACTGAAAACTGTTTCTTTAAAACAAATATGATACTTTTTGATATCCGGAAATCAGGAAAAAAGAACACTTAATATTTTAAGCCTAGACAAGATGTTTATTGAAGTTAAAGTTTACATCTACTTTTCATTCAGAATAAGAAAATGATCTAGATTAGGAACAAATGGACTTTTTACAGGCTTCTCTTCAAAGATAATGATTTCATATTGTTCATATTGGTTGATACAGAGCAGTTATGATTTATTGTTTCATGTATATAGATGTATCATTCATAAAAAAATAATATAGTTATAACTAAAAAATGAATCTTCATTGAGATGGTGCATTTTTATTAAACATTCAAGTGTAATATGTAATTGGTGCATTAAAAGTATCAAAATATTTAGATATAATCTAGTTATTATGTTTATTCTTTGGACACTATATTTGTCAAGAATGTAGGATAAGTATAATTTTACATTTTTAAAAGTCTCGACCTCGGTAAACTTGTCCTAATCGGACAAAATCGGTAAATGTTTATATGTACGACATGTCGCAAAATAATTCGTGTCATTCTGCAGTAATCAATGCATTTCATTTAAATCAATATCAATTTGTAAAAAAGCGCAATCAATATATATATAGTATGTATATATATTATGAGCATTTGATTATCAACGAGATCCTAAACTCAAAATGTTTATAATGGTATAATCCTACCCTCGGTTGATTTAAAATTACTATCGCAGATACTATCTTCTGTAATTTATAGATAAGTACATCAAGTCTGTTTACAGAAAACTTATTTATGAACTGAATCAATAACTCATTTTATCTTTCTCCAACCAGGAGTTTAATATTAAACATAACTTCTTCTAAGATATATCAACAAAATAAATTATCAAAATAAAGCGCTAAATGAAGATTAATATGTCTTGTTCACCATTTCCGCCTTTCTCGTATTATACTTTACAAAGAATCAATAAAATTATATAATTTAATCTTTAATCTTACATATGACATTTATAAATTGCTACGAGAACTGTGTTTAAGTGACAAATAACTGCATATCTGTGACATGCAGGCTACATAACCTCACGCCGACCTTCTGAAATTCCATTTGCAAGCTTCGCCCATTATTTTATCGTTTACGGCACTCGCATCCATTAATTTTTTGATAATATGCGCTTTTCATGAAATAACGTGTCACATTTAACGTCCATGATAACTGCCCTATGAGAACATCTGCAGATAATGTTCACCATTTCATGTTAAATGTGAAATCCTGCTTGAGTCGATGCTAGTGGGCGGTAGCTTGCACTTAAATTTTTAACAACTGTTTGAATCTTTTTTCTGCCAATTATTTCAATTTATTTTTTACATTATCTTATTGATAATTGTTCACGAAACTGATTTCCTGCCTTTTTGTTAATTTGAATATGATATTGTCCGTCAGTGTATGACAAAAGGTGACACATTCAGCAAACGAACCTTGATGATGTTGTATTGAAAAGTTGCATACATTCTATTAAGGTTTAAGCGTCGTTTACAATATATTTCGATTGTTGCCTGGCAACTAAAACTAATTAATGTTTTAACACCTAAGAATTACTCTATTATTGTTACTTTGGCTCATGTTTCTTATGTAAATGCAATGCAATTTCCCAGATAACATTCGGTAAATTACTATACGGGAATGCTCGTGATAATGTAATAATAATCTTTGCTTATTTATTTTTAAGTAAATTTCATGATGTAAAGCCACTGATAGTGTAAGTTTCCATATACAGGACGAGCGTTTGACATAACACCCGTTCATTAGTTAAAACTTAAAATCCCAGCAACTATATTATCTATTTCAACTTTAATAAGTAATTCTACTCCTTGCTTTTTTCGCTTTCTTGTAGTTGGGTAATAGTGACTGTGTATGTTGTATGGAAATCAAAATATTTTTTTTTACATTTTGCTACCTTTATTATATGTCAAATTCAATGCTACATTATTTAGGATATAAGCACCTAGCATGCTCTTGTTTAATTATTACAATATCAGAAAACAAATTCGGAAAACATGTTTGAGTTTGTGATTCGTAATGTGCTTTTTAAATCTTACTTCACTGACAAAAAGATGACAGGGTATCAGATGTATGTGTTGTTTATTGTTTCTACTGTAATTGGAGTGAATGATGCGTATTATTTAGTACGATTGGACAGTGGACGCAGGGTAAAATATTGTGTTAAATTTCTTATTTCGATAATATCACTACAATATTGTCGGGACTATTATAAAAATAGAAAAACTATTTTTAATGACATATTAGTTAAAAGTGCTTAATATATCATAGAATTTTGACCCACGTTGCCAACGCTTTCTATATTTAATCAATAACAGAATACAACATTATCGATCTGTTAACACATTTATGGGAATCAGAAATTGTTTTTGTGACAGAAACACAATAACGGCTATTGAAAGATTTTAGCATCTGCTTGATTATTGATATTCTCAATATAAAATATTCTTATATTTAAATGAAGTGAAAGGATTATATAATTATACAAGTAAAGAAATAAACATATTCAATTTGTTAAAGTTAAATAAATGTTGCACTCTCTCAAAAAACCTTTATGAAAGAAACATGTTTCTATATCATTTATATAAGAACAAATGATGCTTGCATAAAATCATTGCAAAACGATAAAACCATGTTAAACATAGTAATATAATATCTTGTTCTTGAACATTTTTTTCTCTAAAACGGTGTTGTTTCTTTCTTCAAAGAAAAGACCAAATTAATTGTACCATATCTTCATAGAAAATGCAGCTTCACAAACATAGTGGTTGTTTCCCTTACTCAAATTACACTATCAAAGTTATAATATCCTCGAATTTAATAAATTTGTGAAATAATTTTTTTTTATCAAATGATGAAGTTATTATTTTATAATTATTTTTTTGTAGTTAGTTACATAGGTATGAAGTTTCGTCGAACATGCTAATAGACACACATGTGTAGTCTCAAGAAATGTGTTAGGAAAATAGGAATTGTATAACGATATAAATAAAGGAGGTTTTAAGTCTAGGTTGTAAATTAAATATTGTACTTATTTGATTTTTCAACACGAAAAAAGACGTGGATCATGCAAAACAATGGATAACATTGTTATCTGATTATACTTTTAAAAGACGTTTAAATACAATTTTCCTTAACCCCTAATGTGAATCGTTATCATTACATATGAGATATGAGATAAAATACTTTAATAGCAAATTGAGGTTTATCTACTCTAAATTGATAAAACTGTAATAAGGATGGTAGTCAAATAAGAGTTTATCGGTATGTGAAATAAAACTGCTAACTAAATGGGTTAAAAAGATAAGTATTGCAGTTAACCGAATTAAACTTAAAATGTATCCTTTTGTTAAGCCCTTTGTAACATGGCTTTTTTTACTAGTATTTCACCTTCTTCAAAGTTAATAAAGAATCTTGTAATGAAACTAATTTCAAACAATGATTAAATGAAATAATGCAGTTTTTTAAACGTGTATAAAACATAATATATTGCTTACAAGAAAACTTTTTTTCAACTAACATATCTGACGTTTTAGTTCAAGAAAACAAAACTGATCGTTTGTCATTATGATTTTAAATACATTACAAGCAAGAATATTTAATTTTTATGACAGACAGTTAAACATATTTTGTTGGGAGAATGTATTCGGGAATTTTGTTTTAGCTAAACATGTCTATGTCTTACATAACTTAAGTTGACAATAGCACAATGTAACCTTTAATGGAAAAATGAAAAAAAAAAAAACATACTACACATTTATCGAAAAAAGTTAACTTAAAAGAGTTAACTTGTCAGTCAAATAATAGTAAATTAAAAAAAAACAACAAAAAAAAACACACACAAAAGCACATGTCTTAGCCTTATCAATATATTTTATCGTAAAAACAATTATTTTACCAAATTCGTTGTACTTACGAAACTAATTACACATTCAAATATCTTAACAGGCTGTCTCGAGATGGGTTTATGAAAGTGATGATTTTAAATAAACGGTAAGCAATGTTTGCAATATTGTATTTTAGAATTGAATGCTTAATGGTCCCTTTAATTAAAACAAGAAATCAATCAAAACAAAATTTACTAAACACAGATTAATGGCGCCGTCTTAGACGACTCGAATGATTCATAAAAGAATGATGTCTTTTTATGAAAATTCTTGAAAATGTTTCCTTACAATAACCCCTAAATTGAGCATTACAAAATGAATAGATAAAAGGGTTTACCGCACTCGATAATAGATATGATCTCAAAAACAAATGAAAGGCTGTAAGCCCAGACTTTGACATTCCGCGTACAAAATTACTGTTTGATTGTCTTATAATAACAAGAACATAAAAAGGCATAAAACTTATCACGAAAGCAATTGTTATAAAGAATAACATCAAAGTTGACCGACCTATTCTCACAGTCAAACAGTTAACACACTTCGCTCTCCCAGATGCATTTAAGGTTGACGACCCACGCACAAGCAAATACCTCACCCTTCTTCTCTTTTTCTTTTCCTTAACTTTTTGAATTTTACGCTTGGGTGATGGCGCTTTTTTAGGTTCCGGTAATTCGTTTACCTTTAAACCTTCGAGTGAATGTTCACTAGTGGCGCGCGTTATTTCAGAAAGGTTAAAATCTGATCCAAGTTGACCTCCTTGCTGATATGGTATATCTAAAAGTCCACAACTGGTCCCAACGTCTTTACACGGCGGCGGTAAACCCAACTGATATGGTTTCAATTCGTTTTCATCATCATCGTTTTGAACGACAGATTCTGCTTTTACAACAACCACTACCTTATCGTGAGCACAATCTTCTTCTTCGACATTGTTTAACTCATTGTTAGACGATTTAAGTTTTTCACCGTTGGACTTTTCAGATTTGGCAGTAATAGTCTTTTCATCGACAATCTGTTGAACATGCGTGCAGTTCTTGAGCTTAAACCGCCTATGTCTGTAAATTTGTAACCCTACAAGATAATACAATATAATCAATATCACAAATGTTAACATTGTAGTAGTTATCATAAAGCTGAAATATATAAGCGGGTATGGAGACGAATCATATTCATTCTGTAAAAGGCAGGATGATCCAGTAACATTTCCCAGTTTTACTCTTCTGGTACCGTACAAAAACAATGACGGCCAGGTGGTTGCCATAGAAAAGAGTATAGCTCCTATTGAAATATATCTTGATTGTGCCTCACTAAAAGCTCGTTGATACGGTCTACAAATCCGTTTAAACCTGTCAGCTGCAATGCCGACAAGAACAAGAGCCGAAGCGCTGTTCATAACATACGTTGAAAACCTAGACAGTTTACAAAGTAGAGGCTGATCTAAATTCACTGAATATCTCATCAAGTATATTTCCATTGGCAGAGTTGTGGAACAATTCAAAGTATCAAGAGCTGCAAGAAAAAGAATAAATATCCTTGAAGTACTTCTGCGCCATTTAAAGAAATATATATAAAATACTGTTATGTTTCCCGGAAGTCCTAGAATCATCATAACTGACGTGTACACGACGGCCGGTATCTTCGTAAGGAATATTTCGTTGTTGATTGTTTCCAGGAAATCATCATCATTAGTTTTACTGACATTAAGTGACACATTCCGCGAAATATCGATGGCTTCACCTGATCCTATGTAACGCGACTCCATACCTTGCCTACTCCTTTAAAGTTCTGAAATAAATTTGTTTAATCCATGTATCATTATTTCCAAACGATTATCACTCTTTCATGATCACAAAACGGCACATTAACGGAAATAACTTTGAAATTCGAGATCACGTCGAACAGTTTTCAAGCAGACAATTGCGCAATTTATCTACACTCCGTTCAATCATTCGAGACTATTCGAAAATGATACAATCACGACGAGCATTTTCGTTAAAGACCTGTGTTAATCTTACCATATGTATGACTCTTATTCCAGACGAATGCTAGAACAATCTGTTTAAACCCATATAATTGTCCCCCTGAGGAGCAAAAACGTAAATTATGGTATGTGAGTTTCGTAACTGCTCGTAAAGTCTTGGAGATTTGATATAACAAGATTTGTCAGCATTATTTGATATTTCCCTTGAGCAATCGCCGTCTACAATAAGCTATTGAATGGGACAGTTTTTTATCCGATGAGAGATCAAACGTTCGTATCTTCAGATGATCAAGATGATTGTTCTTTGGGAAAAGTGATGCTTACTTACATAATATTATGATACTTATGACGTCTTGCACAGTTAACATATTCTCGTTGTTGTTGTTGTTGTTGTTTTTATAATCACACAATTGTTACCTTTTTTTTATGCCAATGTTTTAACTTTTCCTTTAGCAAAATGTTAGATTAATTATGTTAAATATTAACATTTTACCGTGTCTGGCATGTCGTGATTTGATTTCCGAAGAGATATTTTTCTAATTACAAATTTAATCCGTAACAATGTACAAATTCAAAAAAAAATCACAAGCATTTTAATCCATGTTTCCTTTTCAATGAACCTTTTTAAACATATGAAATCAATCAGGCATACATTTTGTATCTTTTAGTTCCAGGTGAAAATGTTTTTTTTTCCAGATTTCTTCACAAAATACATCTATTTACCGACACATTAATTTCTAAAATCTTTATATACACATAGTTGTTTATAACTAGTAGACATTTATAATTATACTCATAAACAAAATTCTATCCCGGTTAATGTTTGTTGAAAGCTTCTCACAAAGTTTCCTCGTTTTATCTCGCGCTCTTGCAATTTCTAACAACCGCCTACTTTCGGTGTTTACATATACTTGATATCAATAGTTTAGCTAACAGAAACTCGTTTGTATCAAAGCTAAGACGCGTGCAGCTGTGAGAGAAAAGTTCATTCATCCAGCGCGTTCAAAGCACAACGTTTAAGTAGCCTTCAAATCAAGTTTTGTCAGCATATTATTTAAATTTATTACGAGATAAGAGTGAATAGTTTTTATTAAAAGTATTATCAGTTTAATCTTGTTTATATATTGATATCGTGCTGATAATGGTATAAATGAAAAACCTCAATTTAATTTCTTCGCATGTTCTTTTGTTGTTGTTTTTGTTGTCCAGCACAAAAAATGTCCATGTTATGAAACTTTTGATTAAAAAAAATATTTTAAATGTCCAAGTGCCAATACTTCGCAATATTTAAACGTGGCATTGGATATTGAATCGTACGAAACATTTAATTAAAATCGAACAAGATTTACTTTGTATCGACACTATATCACGGAATGTATGCGATATATTCAAACAATGATTAAGCTCTCTGTGACAGAAATTTAATAAAATGTTCCATTCCAGCTTTGTTGTCACTGTATGATTTCCGATATTTTACACCATCGTGTGTTTCATTCCAATACTGAAATGTTATTATCAATGGAACGCTTAATCTTATATTTCCAGGACTTTATATTATGACATTTTGCTTCAGGAGAGATTCCATCGCTGCCGCTCATTACTTGGCGACAAATACTGTTTTCTGATATTTGCTAGAAACTTTCAAGCGTGCAAAGCTTTGGTTCAATATAATAAGCTCATGTTATATGAAAGAAGTGTATGGTATATTAACTCCATAATTATCTTTGTCATTGTTCCCTACAGGCTATTATAGACTTCATTATTTACCTAAGTCTACTCTGTATTGACAAGACAGTATGTCCCACAACAATACCTTGGCGCAAATAGAGTAAATAGGGCGTTTATTGGTAATCTCTATCTAATAACATTTATTTAGTATATCTTCAATTTGTATACTTATGCTAACACACGAGTATAAATGCGTTTTAACTTAGTAATAACAATACTTTTGCTATATCATACGACTGAACATGTCATACTTGTTTTTCTGTTAATCCGTAAAATGAAACAAAATGTGAAAATTACACACACGTTCTACTACATTTTCTTGTGCAGGTGTTTAAAGGTCTGGGAAATGAGGACTAAATCTGATATATGTCTGATGTACGTTGATATAATTAAATAAGTAATAGAGACCTGGTTAACCTTTATGTACCAATTCCGGGAAAGTTAAATGTAAGTTAAATAAATGATACATTAATAGGCAAGAAAATAATTAAAATAATGCAATAATACAATATTGTCGTTTATATTTAGTATGTTATATGTCGGTATTATCAGGCATTTGTATCCACATTTTTTTCGAGTTTTATATCAGAATGACCCAAACAGTTTTTTGTGCATATCTTCAATTGACAATAATAACAGTAAAAGTAAAAACATAACTCACCCAGTGGAATTGAAAATAGTGACTGAGAAAGCTGTAAATGTCATATGTGTAATAGCAAACAGGAAGTCCGGTGTGTATTGACAGAATTGCATTAATTATTCATTCACAATAGTCAGTATGTCATTTATTATTCATATTATCAGATAATGGTGCTACATATTCATGTGATAGTGATTGTATGTAGATTGTAGAACTTTTTGTCATACGGTCATATACAGTTTGTGGTGTAACATTTTTCTCAATTATCATCACACGAGTTATCTATTATGTAAAGTTTAGCTAAATATCGTAGATGGCCTCTTCTGTCTTTCATTCTGGACATGACCGTTCAATTTACTAGAGAAATTTTTTAAATATTAACTGACTTAAAAGCAAACTGTGCAGGCCTCAATAAGGTATATAAATTATGAAATAAAATAAAAAAAATGGTGATTATTAAATATAATATCATTCGACGCGTTACTCTATGCAACACAATTACAAGATACAGTATACACAAATTTAAAAGGTCTTAAGTGCTATAAAGGTGACGTACATATACGGTTAAATGTAAAAAAATAATACATTTATATGCAATAAAGTGATAATAAAATTTATAAAACAAAATTGTTGTATCTATAGTCTACATCAATATATATATTCAATAAATATATAATGTTTCAATCATTATCATTATTATGAAACACATGTAAATCTTCCAATTACTGTTTCGACCATTTCAAAACAGAATGTGTGGTGGATCTGCAAATAAAATGCTGTAAACTACGGTATTACATTGTAGCTTGCTATAAATAAAAATTGTACCCTTATAATGAAAACACTGCAACAATTGAAAAATAAGAACTCAAACTAAAATCAGAGCCATTTGGCAAGCATTGTGCTGGAATTAAATGCTTATTGATGATATAACTTATTAGCAGATTTTTATGCAAAATTAAACAAGATAAGAACGCACAAAGACGTGCAATTACAAAAACAATTTGATCGTGATTTCGTTTCCAATATTGATATACAGCACATTATGTTTTAATACTTCAAGTTATGAGTTTTGGTCTGTTTTACGGCGGCCGCGGACCAACACAATTTAGGTCATATGGCTCCGAAACAGAAAGAATAATGGTTCTGGCTAACCTAGGGTGTTGCACCTGAAAAACAATATCGGGGTCAAAACCACCTTACACGCTGGAGCTAAGAGATCTAAAACGCCAATAATTCGTATAAAAACAAAAATGTTGAATCAATAAATATATAAGATTTTTTACTTAAGTTAATGAAATATCAATGACAAAGAGGTTTCGAAATATATTTTTATAATAAAAAGGTCTGAAGAATAAATTTTATTATAGTACAAGTATAATTATTTATTACTGTAAATGTTTCACCCTCTCTAAAGGTGTTGAATCTTGGTTATTTCATTGTCCAGATAAATAGTCAACTTATAAAGAAGCCAGCGATACCTCAAACAAAGCGAAATATATGGAAACTGTCACAATCACAGTTGGATTGAGGCTGATATTTGGAGATAAATGCATGTTTCCACCAATACCATCTAACGCCGCCTGAATCAAAGTTTAATTTTCAGAGATGAAGCTGCAATTTTAAAAGAGTTTAGAAACATCTGCACAATTTCCTATACTCAGTGATTATGGACTATTTCTAATCGTTTTTTAAGGCTTTTGGTGTATTTTTTATGCTTTTTATTCAAGGTGTATAGGTTTTTAATCAGAGTATATTTCTGCATTTGTACTCTTTGGACTCTTTTGTTCGCGATAATGACATATTGTATAAAACGCATATCTCGAGGGCTATATTAACATTACATTTTCTAATCATTAATTTTTTGAATGAATCTCACGTGGTAACCTGATATGGATATTGCAATTACAAAGATAATTTAAGTTGGAATTTAATAAAAAAAAACGTCCATATATTTGTAACTGATACGAGAAACGTGTTAAGACACTAATGCAATGTAATGTGAATCTAAATGGAAACTTAATCAGGCAGTGAGACTTGTTGAAACTGAGGGTTTGAGTTTTCAACAGAAAGCAACAATAATAATAATAATATAATTATAATTATTAAATGATTGTCTGGGCATTATTTATTCTGATACTACTTACTGTAATTCTATGAATTATTTATGGAAATGTGTGAACTTTTTATGTTATTGTGGATATTGCAATAGTTTAATTTCACATAGCATATTTGATAAATTTTGCTTTAAGGTACTTATAAGTTTTGTTCAATGTATACCGGTATGTGAAGTTATAACTATCGCGTGATATTTAAACAAATATTTTGCTACTTCTCTTATTAGAAATAAACATTTTCGGTTGAATCAATTCTTCCAATAGTAATATCTATTTATTCCGAATTTCATTTAAACAATATGTAAAAAAAAATCAAACTCAAAAATAGCAGGGTCAAACTTTGATGGACCATCTTATTCACACAATGTAACATTGTCTCAGATACAACTTGTTTTATAACCCTTAAATTAGTATAAAGATATATTACATGCGGGCAATACTATCACTATTATAGTTTTTTAACAGTACGAATACAGCTAATATTGTTTTTATCTTTTTCCCCACAAGGGAGATGCATCTTGTTTCTTGCTGAGAGGATTATAATCGTTGTGTCGTCTTGTTAGTGAAGACTTCACGTGTCATGTATCCTCGCCATAATTACAGATTGCATTCCATGCGGGGTCATTTCTATCTAAAGAACCAACATGAATCAAAAATTGTTATTCTTAAACACTTGCGCGAACATGGAACTCCCCTATTATTTATAAAAAATGTTACCAAAGTAAGAAATTTAACAAAAACATTATGTTTCTAATTTCTGAAGAACAGCACGGATAAACACTAACATATACTTAGAATAAAACATATTTTGGAAAGAATTTGAAACATTTTAGAGGAAGTGTTCATACGACACTGAGCATAGACGCTCTTCGGTGTTGTTATATTTTTCTAGTCCATCGGGATCATTGATTCCAGCACTATTAATTGTTGAGAATTGAGTACCGCTTAAGTCGATGCTAGGGGCGTGAAGGATGTTGCACTTATTCATTATCCCTCATGTATAGACTCAACTAAACCGATTCTGCAATTTCCATGTAATTTTGTTGTGATTAATGCTTCCGTTGGATCACTTTGTTTCCAGGTTTTCAGACTTCACAACGCCGTGTAGTAGCTGTTAAAGAGTTGCCCTGTAATTCACTTCAGTGGTGTTATATATTTCTGGTCATTCGTGATCATTGATGCCAGCACTTTTAAGTGTTGAGCAATTGAGTACTGCGTAAAGCTGGTGCTAGGGGCGTTAGGGATGTTGCATTTACTTATTATCTTTCATGTTCAGACTCAATTAAACCGAGTCTGCAATTTTCATGTAATTTTGTTGTGAGTAATGCTTCCGAGGGATTACTTTGTTTCTAGATTTTAATATGTCTGTACAATTAATATTGGGATGAATATAGGCAGACTTTTGAATCTAATTAGGTATAAGTGAAGTTTATGTGAAACAAATTACGTGATCTAACCAACATTTTGTTAACTATCGACACACAGTCCTGTACTCTTTGATCTCTTTTTACACGATGATTTGATATCATAAAAATTAATGCATACTCCTAGGTAATATTGTATTTTTTTCTTAACATTTCATTTATATGGGCCTTTCACATTCTAACTTGATACTGATATGGCGATGACAAATCTAAATGATTTTTTTATTTTAATTAAGAGAACCTTTTTGATAGTATTTTCATTTATTTCTTTTATTAATCAAAAATAATTAAGGACAGCGTAAGCTCTCTTGTGTGCTGGGTGCATTACAGGTGGTTCTGTGTTGTTTTTGGGGATGCGTTCATTATATTTCGCCCTTCCTTGTTGATCTTTGTTTTCATAATTTGTAATTCGGTTTTCAATTTAATGTTGTATGTTCATTTCTTGTGTAAGAATAATAAATAAACAAGAAATGTCGAACGACACATATGCCCCTCTTTCTAGCCCTTGAATCACAGTATTGGTAATTTTGATATAGAAACTTGCCATAAATGGATACATGGAATCGTTCAGTTATGGAAAAAAGAAAAAAAATGACCTACTAGCTATAACCAATAAATATGTGAAATACTAAGAGCTTGACCTTTGAACTAGTGAGCCCATTATGACTTAAAAATATTTGAAATATCAACGTTTCAGGGTAATAAGTAGAAACCATATTACATTTTAGACCCTGTGACCTTGACCTTGAACTAGCAATCCCATAATCAATAGGGGTCATCTTCTACATGTAGCTATTTAATACGTGTAATATGAAGACTTCGTGATAAAAAAAATTCATGATAATGAGCGGAAACCATTTTGATCGTCAAAGCCCCCTTGACTTTTACTTTTGACTAAGTAATCCCAAATATCAAAATGGAACATCTACTAATAATGAGCAATCAATATGTGAATTATGAAGACCTTGTAATAAATAGTTTTCAAGATAATGAGCGAAAACCATTCTGGCATTTAAGGCACCTGTGACATTGATCATGCCCTGTAACCTACTAACCTCAAAATCAAAGGTGTCAGTTAATAGTTATAACCAATCAATATGAGAAATATTAAGACTTTTTGATCAATAGTTTTCAAAATAATCAGCGGAAACCATTCTGACATTTAAGACCCTGTTGACCTTGACCTTAGAGCTAGTAACCCCAAAATCAATAGGAATCATCTACAAGTTATTTGTGATGAATAGTTTTCAAGGTATCAACGGAAACCATTCTGACATTTCAGGCCCATGCGACCTTGACCTTTCACCTTGTGGCCCAAAAATATCAATAGGGATCATTTACTAGTTATGACCAATCACTGTGTGAAATATGAAGACTTTTTAATCAATACTTTTTTAAGATAATCAGCGGAAACCATTCTGACATTTAAAGCCCCTGTGACCTTGATCTTTAACTTACTGACCCCTAAATCAATAGGGTCGTCTACTAGTTATCAGTATGTGAAATATGAAGACTTTGTGATATAAGTTTTTAAGGTAATCAGAGGAAACCATGTGGTCTAACGAGCAACAGACTGACCGACCGACCAACCCACCGACCGACATTAACCAAATGCCCCCTCTTCTTCGAAAGGGGGCATACAAAATAACACAGAAAATCAAAAAAATATCAAATAGATAATTTAATAGATTCTAGTTCAACAAACCAATCTATCAAACAATAAGCGAGAGATACCAGTTCTTTTGAGGGTAACTTTATACAAAGTATGCAATCTAACACAACACATGAAGTAAATGTCTAAAGAAACATTTCATTTAATGAATCCATTATATAAAGTAAAATATCCTTTTAAACTATCATTCGAGTTATTTTCTTTTCATTCGGAAAAACAACGAATTTTTCAAATAATTGTATTTATACATTTTTAAACAAGTATTCGTCCGCTGTTAATTCATAAGTGTTTCTATATACAGTCTAATGTGTATTAAGCGACCGCGCAAGGGAAACACCCAAAATGGTCGCTTAATGAAACGGTCTCTTAAGACAGTCAGCATGATGTAAAAGTCAAAATTTATAAATGACATCTTTCTTATGAAGTGGGAATGTTTTTCAACTTCATTTTTATATAAATGTTGAATAATTAGTACGCTACGAAAATCTAAATGGATGCAAATGTAAAAAATAACTTTCTGATATTTATTGACAAATTACGTACATGTTGGACATTTTTTCCAGAGTTTTTTTAACTTCTCCGTTGTTTTTCTTTGTCTCCAACACGAAAACTCTATTAGTGAAGATGTTTTCTGTTGTGCATTTTTTTCATTTGAAATAAACAAACTACATCTAATTGTTACGATTAATTTAATTGCTGATCAAGTTCAAGGTCAATTCAATGCAGTCTAAATGTCAACAAGCGAAGCGTATACACCATCTCAGTAGGGGCGGACACGTCACGGGTATACTTAACTTCATTTGCATACGCTAAAACGGTTTTGGAAATAGAGTGTTTTAATTGTTGACACTTGTGACATTAAGAGGTGGCGTTCTCTAAAAACACAATTACTTGACAGGTAAAAGTGGTCGTTTAATGAAAAGATTAATCTCAATTAGGTGACTAATTAGCGGTCGCTGGTCGCGTTGAGCAAAAGTCGCTTAATACATTAAAGATATAGAGAGAAAATGATCGGGGGGAATTTAAAGTGGTCGTTTAAGACAAAAGTCGCTTAATACACGTGGTCGCATGGGCAAGTACACTTTCTCAATCATCTGCATTATAAATGCATTTAAAGTGACTAAATAATTTCCCTATTTAGTATACATTTTGATAGCTTTAAACATATTGTTTGTTTGTTTGTATGTTTGTTTCATTTTACGCCTTTTCCCAACAGTATTTCAGTCATATAGGCGGGTAGTTTCCTAACCATCGTTCCTGGAGAGTTACACCAGTACAAGACTACCTTCCTCCGTGCTAAACTACCTAAGCATCTCCCGATGATCGAACCCATGCCAGAGAGGTAACTTGATTAGAAGTCATCGACTCTAACCCCTCGACCACGGAGGCGGTTGCTTTAAACATATATTATTAATAATAATATTTTAAAGGGACTCCACTAAATTATTTTTCTTTGGCATGATAGGACTGGAAATATTTTTTCGAAATTTATGCAACATTTGATATAGGTCTGGACAAATAATTTGTGTGCAAATCCTCTGATTATTCTATTATTTTACTAAAGTGATTATCGTGGCGGACTAGAAATCTAACGATCGTTAATCACGTAGGTTAAATCTAATTCAGGGGAAATACGTTGTATATTTGAGGACGACACACTAATCCAATGGCTTAGTACTGATTGGTGTCAAGGACGGATTTAATAGGGTGTCTGTAAGCTACTCATTTGACCAAACGAATAAACACCGTGATTTGGACTATTAATAATGAAAGGTATAACTGGGGAAGAGACAGTCTAGGCCGTCTAATACAGAACTATTTGATGCAATATGATTTTAACCGTTCTAATCATTTCAAACAAACTGAAACTAAAAAGATGAACTAAAACAAATATTGTTTCGGCAGACGAATGGAAAATATTTGATACAAGAATTAGATTCAATGATGCTTTAGAAAGATTTTAATAATTATGTAATATTTTACTGTTACTGAACATGTTTGTGCACATATTGAATTTAGTGTAATTTATTTACAAATTATATGCTGGTATTGTAACAGATCAGTATTTTTTTATTTCCAATGATTGAAAATTTGGCAGATAGATATAATTTGTATTTCTATTATTGGTATCTTATCACATGGTGCAAATTTGCAATACAAAAAAAAACCCAAACAATAAGTGCAAAACATGCGTTTCTCACTTAGAGCAATGTAACAGAAAAATCATTTTTATTGCCTTTTAACTAGTAAAGTGGATGCGGGAAATATAAATGTACATATTTTTTAAGTGGAAACGTAACTATGTTTTTTTACGTTTTTGCACTTCACAATGTAACTATGTTAAACGCAACATAAACCTAGTGTGTAATTGTTATTTCAAAAGAATGCAAACTTATAATGGCGTGTATCTATTTTGTGAGAAAAAAAACACCAACATAATTTCTGTCTATTTTACTCGTTTATTTCTAGTTAAATAAAAATTAAATATATGTTATACAGAAGCAATTCACGTATCAGATATTTAGTGACAAGGTCCAAGATAAACTAAAGAGTAAAATTAATAATGACAAAATATATGTCATACAAACGCCTTTGAAGACAAAATACATATGTCTTAACTATGATGTCTTTGCGTTTTGGTTTTTACTCTCATTGATCCTAATGATCTTAGGATATTCAAACATTTGTTTAAAATTTCTTTGAACCTTCATTAATTTAACTGCTGTGGCCTAGTGGTTAAGATGTCCACCTTTCATTTCAGGGATCATTGGTCCGAACCCAACTCGGGTCGCCATCATGTTCTTTCATTTGACACGAGCACCGGTTAGTTCCAACGTTGCAAGAACGTTTTTGGCATTCGACCTTGAATTAAAAGATTTGAATTACTTTAAATTCAAACTAAAGTTATAAAATTAAAGTGATCAGGAAAAGAGTAGTTATACTTTATTGCTATATGATAATTTCAGCACGAGGCAGTGAACTTTTGCAAAGGTATGTGTTTACTTCTAAACAGAATAACATGTCTTAAAATTAGTTCTTAATGGTAAAAATATACATTTGTCAATATTTAAACCGGCCTAGACAGATTAATGAGCAAGGTTCCTTGAGATTTTGAATTATAAAAAAATACGTTAATTATCATAAAGTATAAGTCTTCAAATCTAGATATTCATCTTAATGTGCTTGGCTCGGTTATTCAACGTTTTCACTTTAAAATTCGTTGATAATTATATATAAAACTACCATTTAAATATGTGTTATACCTTTTGCAAGTACATTTATCGTTTCTCATGCGATAGCATTCAGAAAGACTGCGCCTTCGTGATATAATTTATCGCATCTAAACTGCAAACAGGGAGGGATTATATGTAATGATAAATTTACTGTTAGGGATGTATTATTTCTAAAACAAATGAATTGTTATTTGTTTAAGAAAAGATGGTTCGCTTAACAAAAAATCTATTTGAAACTCACTCGTAGAGTTTTAGATAAACTAGGATTGTATGTGAACATCTTAATATGTATAATAATGAATTCATCAGAAATGATTCAGATATAAAAACGAAAACAATATTTCATGGATATATCTGTATTTTATTAGTGTATGCAGTTTAATGCATAAACTATCATTTACTATAGACAATCTTTGATTTCAAATTTGTTGATGTTCGCCTCCTAGAGGTTCTTTCCTCTATTGGTATATATTTTGTTGAGCAAAAATAACTTACATGCAATCGGTTGAAGTGGGTACTGATGTTAAACAGTATTTGCACCAGCACAGTAAATAAATAGCACTATTTTTGTTGTTTGATATCCCAATATTTTCTTTCTTTATATTATTATATTGTCCTTTAATTTGCTCTTTTCTTTGAGCCCACATTCAATGTTCATTCTTATGTTCAGCCTGTTAGTGTTCAAACAAAATGTTAACTGTCCGTTCTAAGATAATACTTTTGTCTATGTTTTACTGGACTGGTGTCGCTATGACAAATACTTTCGTTTGGGCGTCATAGTTGTTGCAATGCATTATTAAGAAGCAAAATGTAATAATATTCACGTTCAAGAAAACTATTCTGGTTATGTTAATGGTTGAGAATCCGCGATTAATTATTTTCGCCTTTATTGAGTTATTTATATCTTACTTACATTACTCGTTGTACTAGGCTTATTACTATTTACTTATTTTATACGAAGACAGTACGAAGTAGGTATAAATATCTAATGTTTTATATGTAAGTGAATGCCCATTAGCTTGCAAGCTTATTGAGTTTACAGATTGCATCGTTGATATTTTGACAATACTCGAACTGTTACAATCATAAATGAGTATTTCTATTTTAAAGATACACTACGTTATTTTTTGGTTAAAATACTTATATTGCAGAAATTCATTGAAATCTAGTACATTGTAAATGTTTCCTGCATATGTCTCATTTAAATAAGGGAATGTATAAACTATGTTTATGAAGATACATTCCCTATTACTTGTCAAATTAATTTGGTATGTTCTAATACAAAAAAACTGCCAGTTCATTTAATGAAAGTATATACTCATACTGTGATGAACTGAAATGTGTATAACGTACATGCAATATGTTTTCTGTGGGTGTTCAAAAGCTGTGTATTTAATTTTTTAAAAGGAATTATCATAGTAATTTTCAAATAAAAAATATATATATTTTTCTTTTTTTTCAAATATATATTTTAGCATAAAATACAAATGTATCTTTAAATACTTTCTCCTATGTTTTCAACCAGCACTGCCATAATAGGACTTTGAAGAAGACATAAATGACCTTTCAAATTTTGTGCATTTCTTGGCTAGCTCGTACCTTCCATGGAAGTTAAATACGACTGGAGAATCTCAGTCACCTACAATATTTTTTTTTTGCACGATGAACATAAGACTTAATTTTATTAATACGCCATATGTGTCGTTCTAAAATTACTTGTATAATTCTTATAAAAAAACGTTGATAAAAAACAATAAGTAAATGTACGCAGTTGCTGTTCCGAGTTTATCACAGGCAAACAAATAAATCGTGTTACACAAAACTGTCTCTCTCTCTCTCTCTTAATCAGATTCAAACGCTGTAACATGTCATAATGCGTTGATCATTTAACCCGACGCTAAGATCTTAAGTATATAATATCGATTTATATTCTTTGAATTCAAGGATCAACTAGATCTGCAAACAATAAATAAAAGTTATCGATTTGTTGTAACAAAGTAAGAAGTTTTATGAATTGTGTTAATTAACAAAGTAGATAGTACATATCCATACGCTTGGAGAATGTAAATGCTCTTAGTTTTGTTCAATATGATAGATAAACGACAGCAAAAGCGTATCCAACAAAAAGTCGGCAAGCATAAAGCATGATGTATTGTTAAACGTTTTCTTTAAAAAGAAAGTAAACAATATTTTAATTACTCGCTGTAAGGGAAATATTTTCAGAAACTTTGAACAAGATTGCCGTCAGAGTCTCTGGGCAATTTGTAAAATGGTGGGAAATCTTTCTGTATTATATCACTTGGGAAGTGACAATGCTATAAAAGTAAAAGTATACAAAATATGTGTACAAAAACACTTAAAGGGAAAAACAAGGTTAGAATAAAAACTTGATTTCAGAAAAAGAATACTATAAATAATAAATCTGCCAATTTTCTGCCGCCAAATAATAATATTAAACGAATGAGAACAAAATTTAAATCGCTAAATCACCGATTTCTACAAATCAGTAAGCGCGGCCATGTTTGTGTATTGGCCGTATAAAAACAGGTGCGCGTGATGTCATTTCCCCACATCTTTAGATTTATGATAAATCTAGTTGAATCGTAAGGAAATATTAATATAATAAAGTATTGACTAGACAATTTAATTTTCACAGGAGGTGTAGAGGAGATTTTTTTTATGGTTCAAAATACGTAACAATATCCAAAAAAAAAAAAAAAAAAAAAAAAAAAAATAATAATAAAAAAAAAAATAAACAAAAAAAAATCAACGTCTACCGGTCGCACCACCAGCACTATTTTTGTTGTTTGATATCCCAATATTTGCTTTCTTTATATTATTATCTTGTCCTTTAATTTGCTCTTTTCTTTGAAGCACATTCAATGTTCATTCTTATGTTCAGCCTATTAGTGTTCAAACAAAATGTTAACTGTCCGTTCTTAGATAATACTAGTGTCTATGTTTTACTGGACTGGTGTCGCTATGACAAATAATTTAGTTTGGGCGTCATAGTTGTTGCAATGCATTATTAAGAAGCAAAATGTAATAATATTCACGTTCAAAAAAAAACTATTCTGGTTATGTTAATGGTTGAGAACCCGAGATTAAGTATTTTCGCCTTTATTGAGTTATTTATATCTTACTTACATTACTAGGCTTATTACTATTTACTTATTTTATACGAAGACAATACGAAGTAGGTGTAAATATCTAATGTTTTATATGTAAGTGAATGCCCATTAGCTTGCAAGCTTATTGAGTTTACAGATTGCATCGTTGATATTTTGACAATACTCGAACTGTTACAATCATAATTGAGTATTTCTATTTTAAAGATACACTACGTTATTTTTTGGTTAAAATACTTATATTGCAGAAATTCATTGAAATCTAGTACATTGTAAATGTTTCCTGCATTTGTCTAATTTAAATTAGGGAATGTATAAACTATGTTTATGAAGATACATTCCCTATTACTTGTCAAATTAATTTGGTATGTTCTAATACAAAAAAAAACTGCCAGTTCATTAAATGAAAGTATATATTCATACTGTGATGACCTGAAATGTGTATAACGTACATGCAATATGTTTTCTGTGGGTGTTCAAAAGCTGTGTATTTAATATTTTAAAAGGAATTATCATAGTAATTTTCAAATAAAAAATATATATATTTTTCTTTTTTTTTTTCAAATATATATTTTTAGCATAAAATACAAATGCATATCTTTCAATTCTCCCTCCTATGTTTTCAATCAGCACTGCCAGAATAGGACTTTGAAGAAAACATAAATGGCCTTTCAAATTTTGTGTACATTTCTTGGCTTGCTCTTACCATCCATGGAAGTTAAATACGACTGGAGAATCGCAATCACCTACAATATTTTTTTGCACGATGAACATGAGACTTAATTTCATTAATACGCCATATGTGTCGTTCTAAAATTACCTGTATAATTCTTATAAAAAACTGTTGATAAAAAACAATAAGTAAATGTACGCAGATGCTGTCACAGGCAAACAAATAAATCGTGTTACACAAAACTGCCTCTCTCTTAATCAGATTCAAACGCTGTAACATGTCATAATGCGTTGGTCATTAAACCCGACACTAAGCTCTTAAGTATATAATATCGATTTATATTCTTTGAATTCAAGGATCAACTAGATCTGCAAACAATAAATAAAAGTTATCGATTTGTTGTAACAAAGTAAGAAGTTTTATGAATTGTGTTAATTAACAAAGTAGATAGTACATATCCATACGCTTGGAGAATGTAAAGGCTCTTAGTTTTGTTCTATATGATAGATAAACGACAGCAAAAGCGTATCAAACAAGTAGTTTACACCAAAAGTCGGCAAGCATAAAGCATGATGTATTGTTAAACGTTTTCTTTAAAAAGAAAGAAAACAATATTTTAATTACTCGCTGTAAGGGAAATATTTTCAGAAATTTAGAACAAGATTGCCGTCAGAGTCTCTGGGCAATTTGTTAAATGGTGGGAAATCTAACTGTATTATATCACTTGGGAAGTGTCAATGCTATAAAAGTAAAAGTATACAAAATATGTGTACAAAAACACTTAAGACTTTCATTCAAAGAATTTCATATATATCACGTCTTACTGAAACTGAATTAATTCGTGTATTCTTTCACCAATTTCAACATTTATAAAGAATAAAAACCCACCTAAATAATAGCGATGAAAATATGTCTAATAAGCACCTTGCAGGACATAGAAATATGTCAGATCTCGGCACCTTGCATTTTATGTATATAAATATGTGACGATAAAAACCTTTCATGAGAAAAAGGACTCCAGTAATTTCTTACACTTTTACAAAAAATGTATACATCAGTGTAAAAAAGAATAATGTGTTGACATATTTAACATGTATTAAAAGTTAAATATTTGCAACAAATACATGGTCTTATACTGTACAACAAATGAAATAAGATCATCCCAAAAAATAAATAATTCATATAGTATCATTGGTAGATGCATTGTAAAAAATGACAGAACACTAACATATCGGACATAGTCATTAATATCTCGAGAAAGAAAATGGAAATAAGATTAATATGTAGTTCATACAATGATAACATTAAAAGTGTCAATCACTTCGACAGGGGGTTCTTTTAATATCAATTATTACTTGTTTTATCCAATCAAAATATACCATTGCTATTTCTTACTTTCTTAATATTTGCACCCTTCGATTATATAGGGATAAACAAAATTCGCTGAGTAAAGATATTTTAAACATATACATATAAGAAAAGTAATTAAAGTGTAATTGATCTCATCCTAATAACATTAATATTTTATCTCTTCGAAATAAACTGACATAACAAAGTTACTATTAGGAGTGAGCAATTCTTATTGTGCAAATTTAGACTTATTATTTTTTTGTGAAGAAGCAAATACGTACATATCATATTTTTTTTATTCATTTCAAGCACAAACTATCTATTCAATGGTGTCAATCAAAATGGTGTATGACCTCTTTAGTGTTTTCAAATGGCAACGCAATTTGCTTTTACGAGACATCAATAATTTTAAATTGCGTGCATCTAATATTAAAATTAATTAAAATAATAACAGGTGTTACCTCAGTAATATGTTTTGCAAACTCCAGATATGAAATAATTTCATCAACAATAATTGCACAAAATAATAATAACGAGCAATTGAAAAAAGCCATTCATCTAAAGTAAAGTTTGTAACCTACGCACAAATTACTTCACAATTATAATTTACATTTTTATAACTAAATGATTACTTCTAAATCGGTATATTGTAATAACAGTCATTACAATTCAATGCAATTCAAGTTTATGTGTTTAGATTATAATTAATTGAATTTATTCGATGGATGTGTATTGTTTTAACTTTGGAGCAGTCCATTCATAGTTAAAAGGAATTAAGTAGCAAAGGGCAATTATTGGGATATTAACAGTAATTATAAAGCCTGAGCAGACGGCAGAGCATGCACATTAAGGCTTCTGGTTTACACTCAAATTGCCTACTTTTCTATCTTGTTATTAATGACGCAACCACGGAACCATCTTTTTTTAAATTTTATATAAACTATCTAGGTTCAGGAACAATTTTGTGTAAAATTGTGATTTCTTGGTAAATTATTCAGTATCTAGCCGAAAATATGTCATCTCATCATATTTGAAATATATTGGAGAATGTTAACTCTAGTTTGATAGTTTATAAAATGAAAGCAATGAAAAATTTGATATTAAATAAATAACTAATTTGAAATGTTTCTTGTCTACACTTAAATCTTACAAACAATAATGATATGCATTATTTTAGTTTATCTTATTTTGTTTTGTTTTGTTTCATGTCACATTGGCAGTATATAGGTATTATTGCGGTGTTCTAGCATTTAATGATGGAGGCAGGCTGTGCATTATTTCAGGCCACAAGCGGGCACCTAAGTAGAACCACCGATAATCGGTAAACTAAAAGATTAGCGTTTCAAGTCAGCAGTCTAAAGGCAAATGACAACGTGGGCCTCATGTTTGTTTATAATCACTTTGAACATTCATATGCTGCAAACAATATATGATAAAAAATATTACTGTCGCACAACAGCGCTGCCTATGATAATGCATATATAATGTAAAATATATAGAAAAAAGACAACAACAAAGAAACTCTTTCATCTTATACGTACTTTTGTTATCTCCTCTGGTGCAAACAATTGTCGCACAGTGTTTATTACGGATAAACGCATATACTGAATAATTTACTTAGAAATGATTCTTCAACCTAATATATGTTCCGGAACAAAATATAATTCTGCTATATTCAGAAGGTTTTTTACCGTTGAGACATGATTTTATGCTTTGTTTTGTTTGATTCAAGCTTTGCCTTCAAATAGTGTTGCTATCAGGAAAGCTAATTGTTATTTTGGAATATATGTCCATGTATCAGTCAAATATTTTAAAGATCTTATTTGAAATGCCATTTCTTAAAACCATGATTATTGTTTAATAGTGTCTAATCCGAAACATTAAAAATTAGTATTATTCAATGAAAACTATATCAATAAAAACAACTCACTTCAAGAATATAAAGCCTGAGTTGATAAAACATTAATGTATAGATATAAATGTATTATCATTGTCCTTACACGTATAACTTATACTATGTTACCAGATTTTTATACTTTACAACAGCAGGTGTCAAGTGCCGTGTGGCAGCTGCAGAAAGTTGCCCCGTACTTCACTTCGGTGTTGTTATTTTTTTCTGGTCTTTCGGGATCATTGATGCCAGCACTATCAAGTGTTGACTCAAACCGGAGCTAGGGGGCGTAAGGGAAGTTGCACTTATTCATTATCTCTCATGTACAGGCTCAATTAAACCGAGACTGCAATTTCATGTAAATTTGTTGTGATTAATGCTTCCGAGGGATCACTATGTTTCCAGATTTTTATAAGCCTTTACATCGATTCTTTAAGTAAAGGTTTCAGAGTGACAAAGATTTAGAAACAGAGCAACCGTAAGGCAAAATTCTAATACTGATATAGGTGAAAATACAGTTGTTCGTTAAATACTCATTATCGTAGAAGAAAAGAAACAATAATAATTAAGAACAGTTTTCTGAAATGCTGTGCATGAGTCGTTAGGCAAATGTCTGATCAAACAAGTCTTAATTCAAACCGTGCCGTAGGCTCTTGAAAAGGTCATTAACATATCATCAAACATTTGCAGCAATTGTCTACTGATATCAACAATATGTTCATATAATTATATTAACTTAATATTTGTTATTTGTTTGACAGTCGATTTACCACTGATCGTAATCACGTACAGGGAATTAACTTGATATATGTAAAGAAAAAACTTAAATGTAAAAAATGTTATGAAGTAGAATATTGTTATTCCTTTATTTAATATAAAATATTTATACGATATATGTTAACAAATATATATTAGATAATTCGTAAAACATAAGACACATATCTTTAAAAATACAAATGAAAATTAAAACAAAAAATATATATTTTTCGTCGGCAGAAGATATATTGAATAGATATAAGCATGTGCACTTTCATCATTTATTATACATACTTTTCATTCAAGTATACATTATTTGCCAAATCATGTCAAAAATGTCTAGTAGGTTTTTTATATTTTAGAATTTTGAATAATTTTCCGGAGAAAAGATAGAAATAGATTTCAGTTAACTTCAATTATAGTCATAATAAAATATCTAATAAGGAAAATATGAAAATTATTAGTCATTATTCCATTTAGTTACATGTGTAGAGAACCATTTAAAGAATTATCTTACTTTTGATTACCAATAAAATATTCCTAATGGACCCATTTATATTTGGAGACACTGGCATTATTCGTTTTTAGGACATTCCAAAACATCTGCGTGTGGATATTTGCTAAACGATTTATTCATCTATTTGTTGAAATAGCTTTCCTGCCAGAGAATCTACCGCGTATGTTTTATATACTTACGGCATTTATCAAGCACATATGAAATTTATTTCTGAATAATAGATAGAAAAGATGTATAGTAGTAGCATGAAAAACAAAATATCAATCAGTTATCCAAAACGCATTGAAATAATAAAATCTGAATAACGTTAACATGCACTCCGAACTAGCCTTAACGTAACCCGTTGCTTATTATAAATCATATACTAGGATATATATGTTTTAAAATTATGTACGTTAAGTCGCCTTTAAACATCCAAAAAATACCAAATGCTGACCAATGGGTATAATGTATATAGGGTGGACTGGTTTTAAATCTTAGTATGATTGATGGTCATCGAAAGATTCCGTAGGCGAGTGCTTAAGGCCGTTGATTTACACCACTTGTCCCTCATGATCCTCCCAGGGACTTTGATTTATTTAATGTGAGAATGCTTTCCAGCTAAATAAACAGAATGTCGGTGGCTCTTCCCAGGCGTTTGTCAACGCCTGAAATAATACACAAAGGTATACCTTAGTTCTTTCTCCGCCAGTAAAGTTACTGGAGTAAGTATGGCAGATGCTATAACAATTAGGACGAATATTATGTTTTAATGATGATTGAAAAATAACAGTTTAAAAAAAATGAATAAATAAAAAAAAACATTGAATATGTTATCTACAGTGTACTTTTGAGTGTCGGATTAATCTAACAAATTAAGCATGGAAGTAATGCTAAGGAAATAATTACACCCAATTGCTAATTGAAACAAGTCGTAAAATGAAGCAAGGGCAAAGGTAAATATCCGCTGTATGTTTTGAATTATTTTTTATTTTACAAACTAGATTCTAATTTCTTTTGTATATTACATGTATTTAAACATACAGATCCAAGCCACATGTTAGAATGAACTAACATTGTTAGAAGAATGAACAATTTCTGCACGTTCAGCAGAATTACAGAGACAATCATGATCATTCATAATTATTGATAATGAGCACAGCTCTTTGTTACATATTTTACAAACCATTTTATACAACTTTATTTTATAAAACTATACAAACCCCATAAAAATCGAGTTCTTTAAAAATGTTAAAATCGTCTCCCCAAGCAAGCATGTAATTGTTTTAAGGGTAATCTTGTTAATCAATGTAAATGTTATAAACTATAATTGTGTATGCTTTTAGACAAAAACACTCAACATTCATCTAACACCACAAAATGTACTCAAACTTGAAAACATGCTGATTGTGTAATGATTACTATTGTTTTATTATTTGCTTATCAGCTATGTACAGCACACAATAGCCCTCATAAAACGGATTTCTGTGATATAAAGTATCAAACAGAAAGCATAAAAATCATTGCAATTCTCTTGCACATATTACAGAAATACAGCGAGAATATTTTCCTTAAGTATCTATTGATATATGTATCGGTCATTGGTCAATTTCAGAATCAGTTGACTATTAGCAAATAATATGAAAAGACTCATTCTTTGCCTTCTTGGTATACCAAACTATATTGATAAATATCACTTCAGTCTATATTACTCTTCTCAAACACTGTATTTGTTTGCAAAATATACCAAATCAGGAAACTACTCTTAAAATAAAAATGCCAGTTTGAAGGCGATCAAATTTAAAATAAGTTGATTATATTATTCATTTTTTAATTGTAGCAAAATGCAAATTTCCAATATAATTCACAAGTGGTAAGTCAAAATCTTTAAAATACATTTTTGTAAGATCAAAGCTTCAAAGATCTTCCTATTTTTAATGAAGCATTTTTATTCAGCATTGTCAAGAGATGTAATATCATCAATCACAAACAATACATTTCATGCTGAGAAATTTATGTTTTGGTTGACTGACATTAATCTTAAGATACCAAATACCCTGTTAAAATCTCCGCGCAGCCATAATTTCAGAAGATTTATAATTTATGTTATCAAGCCGGACAAAAGACATATTAAAGCTGTCTACGCCACGTGACTTCTATTAGTGCCAAGAATGAACTGCGAAAAGGCAAATAGATTAAATTTGAAACCAATACTACGTCTCTAAAAGAAAATGTTCTGAAGACAGAATTGATTTCCACATAAATTATATACAAAAGGAGATGACTTTATTTCTTTTTATTAATTAGGTTAATAAATATTTATCCTTGGTTTGTACGATTTGATGTTATGCTGCAAATGACATATTTAGTGAGTATGAACATTTCTTACAGAATACGTATTTCTCATATAAAATTAAAAAAACCCAGCTAATTACAAGAATCATACTGGATTCATATGCTTAACACATTATCTCCTAATGGTATGAATGCAAAAGTTTTGTATAACATATAATTTTGCCGTTTTATTTGTCTTATCAAGGTTTTTTTATCATTATTAATTATGAAAATCTTTGTATCACATGTGCAGATCCATATTATATGTGTATTTTATTGTATATTGCTGTCTTTCTGTTCATGAAAGATTCTGTATTTTTTTGACAAAACTTTTATTCCCGCGTTAACGTCACATTCTGTTTAGCGTATAGTTAAACGGACGCTGTGTCATTTGTTATTTTATAAACGTCAATTTGTTCTGAAGAAGACTAAATGTCGAAAGCTAAAGTAAAGCCTTTGTTTTCATTGAACTGACTATATATCATACAAAATTGTGCATAAAAGCAACTTTCTGCAGGGTCGTATCGTTTTATATATTAAAGAGTATGTTTAGAAAAATGTAAACTATAATGATATAAAACACGATTAAGACAATCCAAATTCATTGTCCGGTGTTTATTATTTACTGCTTAGACCAGATTTAGTATCTTCTAACAAAAAGAGTGCTTCCTGTTTTTTAATATTTTTGTTCATCTTGAAGAATGTCTAAAGAGTTCATGACTATTAATTAATTTTGTGTGAACATATTACCGCTGTTAACTATTGGAACTGTACTGTTCAAACTGATTTTGACCTAAAATGTGCGAAAATTGCTTGTAATTGTATGTTACAAGATCATATCCCGGAGGACAAGATGGTGTAACCGTCGTCAATAAATTGCATTTTTATGTGTTTTTACAATGTAACCTGATTTTCTACTGTAACAGTAGAAACAAAAGTTATAACTTCAAAACATCTAATGTTTTGATATCATAACAATTGAACAGGCCATCAAGGGAAATATTTGTTCCTTTTTTTTTTTTTTTTTTTAATGAACAGTTTAACATTTCTGTAGCAAATGCATGCATGACAAGTTCGCCAGGTTTCTGTAACTACATCGTATTTCTTTAAAATAAAGCAAAACATGTAGACTGTAGACATTTGATTGAAGGCCGAGGTTAACGAAACAATCCTTGTGTTAAGAAAGCATGCAATGACAATGAAAACTTATGTACCTAAATGGGCCATAATATAACTCAATCAGATATTTCATTTTGAGTGTATCATAACAAACTAATCCATTTACCTTACTAGAAACTTTGTTTATCGTCATGATGAAAAAAATAGTAAAAACGAAAATTCAAACAAAACAAAACAAAACATGAAATACAAATGTAAATTATTCTATCAATTCTGATACAAATCATTTAGATTAATTGCAATTATTTAAAATGAATATTTATGTAACTCCTTTTTTCTAAACATAAACAAAATGGAATAAACAAATGAATACATTTGGAATTATAAGAACACGTGTAATCGAATGAAATATTTTTTTACATCCTCGTAGAATAAGATTAAAATCAGCTCCTTATTTCAAATCACGATACGCATTAAATACAGTCATTACAACTGTTACATTAGAATATCTAAACTTTCCTTAAAGTTTACATTTTGCAGAAAATCTGCATGTATCGATTGCATAACGGCAAAGATATCCACATACATGTATATCATTATAAACTAGTCTCTTATAAGCTACTGCTTACGTTCAACTCACATCCTTTAATATGTATAAATATATTCAGTAACATTAGAATGTCAAGTTTACTGTATGGAATTGTAATTCGATTACCATAGCATATCTACGGAAACAAAAGTTGCTCACAGACAGTTTGACATTTCAATGATATTTATCTAAATAAAAATGAATTTTGTTTTTATTTCTATAGAATGATACATCATCAAGAAAAAAAGTTTAACATCAATCTTTTGTATATAAAAAATTCTTTAGATTGCTAACCGCTTTTGACACTATAATAAATATTAAAGCAACAAAGGTTTCAGGATCACTAAATGCCTACACTTGGTAAAAAAACAATTATGTTTTTAATATAATTTACAATTATTTAGGTTCCTCATTCTCGATTACACATGACGAATATAACACAAAATAACTGACTGAAGGATAATCCCATGATATTAAATCGTTTTAAATTGTCTTTCATAATTATTTTATAACATTTTTCAAAGGATTTTAAAATCCTCAAGGAAATGTTTCAAACTGTACAAAAAGTTGTAAACCAGTATCGTGTTTTGGTGTCGATTTAACTCACATCGGTATGATAACTATCACAGCTTACGTTATACTAATGGAGAAAAAAGTGCATAGTTGTTCAATATTTTAAGCTTAAAGATAACCATTAGCGACCTGTCTTATTCTAGATCAATTGCCCTCTCAATTTTGCAGGAATTAAACTCCTTATTGATGTGTGACAGTGGACAGACACAGTGTTCAAAAAGGTTGTTCAGCATGTAGAAATCTAGATAAAGAAACACACACGTCTGAATTGAATATAATGTTGTAAGACGCCACGCTGCACGCGGCGTCTAGTGTAGATATGTTTTTGTCCATACAGCAATGTGGAAAATTTTAGACTTGATTTTGTGTATTTTTTTTTTATCTTTTAACAAAATCACACTGTTTTCGAATTTTCTGATAAATATAGCTTTTCTGATGTACACATGTCACAGAGCTTTAAGGGATTAGAATATACGTTTAACTGAAATGATAGTGTGATATCTGAATATCATATTCTTTTTATCATTTTTAATTTTATTTATATATTTATTTATATAATAAATAACATGCCAATGAGCCAGTCTATAGTTGATCGTTCTAAAACTTAATCGTTGAGAGAGGTACATTGTAATGACTGAGTCAGTGTCACTCACTTCATTTGCACCGCATCTGTTGAAGTTCGGATCCGCCTTAAATTGTCGCCGAACTAGGACAACTTTGATCAATATCACTTGTCGAATCAAATAATTACAAGTTACAAAGCCTAAACCACGCCCGCTATCAGAGAGGCTTTCCTTGAACCGTTAAGAAAGTACGCACCGGTTACGCTTTGGCCAGTAAGAGGAGGTCGCTGCAGAATTGTTCGTCCTCAAACATCATTCGAACATTATGCAGTTCGTACCAATATTTTAATGGACATATTCTCGGCACATATTGTCTTGAATTCATTTAAAGTATACTGATCTTTTCAGTTTTGCTTGTTATCCAATTTATTTTACTTCGACCAGATGTTTCAACCTTTGTCGCAACAGACAAACATTTCAGCATTTCAGACATGGCATTACTTTGTGAATTTATGCATTAGGTTCTACTTTTTCACAAAAATATGCAACTTGAATATTAAACAAAGAGCACATACCAGGAACACGGAGAAAATATTGATTTGTACATCGGATATTCAACTGTAATAGAGGAAAAATGTCAATGTTAAGTGGCTGCTAACATCATTTGGCGGCGTCTTTAATGTGCAGCATCAACATTGAACTTGTAGATGTTTTGATGTATATCAAGAATGTTCGTTTCAAATTCCAACATATATCAGGGACGAAAATGCATTACATATGATTTCCTGCTTATTGAAATGATATGAAATTAATATACAATAATGTAGCAGTGCTAATATTTTAACATTTAATCATTTTTAAAATATTTATATTTTTGGTCATGCTGTGCCTCTAATGTATACAGGTCATCATTGGTCTTTATTACTAGTGAGAACTTCTCACACATTCCAAGATATTGTACATGTTAAACTATTTATAAACTGAGTTGACAGGTGTATGTTTTCATCCAATCAGATGAGAGTATTGTTATATTATGATCACTTGACCTGGTTTGGTGTTTAGATCTAGGGGAAGGTTGTCATTTTTGCTTTGTTCTTTGATTATTTCTGTTAAAATTAAAGTGTTTAGAGGAGAATATGACTAAGGTATTTATTCTTTTTGGTTTACAGTTGGTTATCTATCTCTAGATTAAATGGTTTAAATTCTGTTGTGTGTATTATGGGTTTTACATGTCTTGGACTGATCATTGCGTTGTTTTTGGATTTTGTGTAAGAATTTGTAATGCATAATCTACAATGCTATTACTTCTATTCTTAACACCTTGCATGAATATAACCTTAACTTTACAGCACACAAGTCACATACACTGGATGGTCGAGTGATTGCTTGTTGAGGAATATTTATAAATATAGAAGAGGATACTTGTATAACTCGCAAGGTATATAATGATGTTTTGTATTTATTGTGTAAGTTATATAAATATTGTACATGTATGTAAGTAGTAGATTATGATGAGATGTACTTTAAATAAGTGAAAGATGATATGCATTTACAAGTAATATTTACAATGTTTGTATGAAAGAGTAATTAATCATATTTAAATAAGTACATGTACATGTAGATTCTCATTATAAATTGATATAATTACAATGATATTGATTGTAATATATTTATGATGCCTTATTTTCTTTTCAGGCCCATGTTTTTCTAGTTCTTATATTGTATATACTACACCGAATAAATATCTAGCAAAGAACCCTTTGTGTTGTCTTGCCCTGAGACCATAGAGGCCCAGCTGCTAAAATAATACTATATAAATACCAATTGAGTATATTTGGAACAGAGATAATAATTATTGACACATGCACATATAGCTAATAATATAATGTATGTAGTGTATGAAGAAAGAAACACGATTGTGAGAAATAAACAAGACAATGCAGTTGAAACTAATAACAGGTAGTCGTAGGATGTAATTCATAAAATTTTAAAGCTTTAATACAATTTATCTCAAAGCCATTCTTATTTGAGTCAATAAAATTATAATTTTATGGAACAGCCGTTAAAAACGCCTCATGTTTCACTTTAGTGTCATTATTTTTTTCTGGTCCTTTGGGATCATTTATTCCAGCACCTTAAAGTGTTTCAAATGTATTACCTCTCAGGCCGTATTAGGAACGTGAGAAATATTGCACTTGTACATTATGCCTCATGAGGTACAGACATAATAAAACCGAGCCTGCAATTTTTATGTAGTTTTGTTCCGAGTAATGCTTCCGAGCAATCACCCTTTCTCTAGATCGTTGTATTTCAGTATTTGCATAAATTATGTACAAATAACGTTAGCAATAATTACAAAGAACAAAATGTGTCCGTAAATGTATCTGTTTGTACGAGACTGTAAACTTGATCTCTCAAAAAAAAAATTCCTAGAGAATTTGAAATCGAATATTTCAATTTTACAAACAATCTTATTATTCAGAATACATGCTTGTTATTGTAATGAATTGGTTGTACTACAGAAAAAAAATGTGTTAATCAACAAAGTAGAAACAACAAAAACATCTTTTGAATTTGAATTTTTATTTTTTTGGGGGGAGGTTGGGGGGATAAACCAAAAGCGATGGTAATTTATTAAAGTGCGACACCTGTAGACACTTTATTCTTTTGTTGTTGCGTTCTCTGATATTTCTTTATGTCTTGTGATCAAGGTCCCTCATCATGAAGACTTTTCTTTGAAAATATGAAAAATTTATACTTACAATTTAATTTAGTTACCCAACTTAGCTTCTCACTCAAATGCACAATTTAGAGTCTAAAAAGATACTTTATAAACTTAATTGACAATTATTTTCTTATATTTAATAGATTATTTACAAAAATGTATTTATCGTCTTGAGAGAAGTGATTTTCCAGACGGAACTTAATCTTACAATTTGCATATGTTTGCATATAGATTACCGTAATACTATAAAGATATATAACGTTTCGAAAATATGTGTCCAATAACTTGTTTGTTTAAGACAATCAAACGATTAACTTTGCAAACTTTAGGTAAAATTCAAACTAATTCCAGGTCTTGATAATTATGAGTATATATATTGAACTCATTGAATACCTTTGAAGATAGTATAAAAGTTATGTTCAACTTATAAATTTTCCTACAGACATATTGTGTTTTTTCCCGATGACATACATCTATCATGAACATCGTAATAGATCACAATATAACTTTTATAACGTTTAATTGTTGGATATGATTCCTTATTTTTGAAATTCTTTTGTACAGTAAGTTAGATAGAAGAACGCATACATATAAACAAAGGTTCTTGGTCAAACATCGCTTTTCTTAATTCACTACATTTGTCAAAGTACTGAACATTGTTAACCCTGTTACAATGATGGTAATTTAGGTCCTGTAGTATTGTTAATGACAACTTAAGGATAATGCAAACGATGGTATTAATAAGGATATTTCTTTCTTACAAGGCTATTTTAGACTTAAACGTTTCCAAAGAATATAATTGTCAATATATGTCAATGTTTTTATAAGAACAACCTGATGAATACGTTTATTAACTATAACCACACAAGTTTGAGAGATGATAATACAGCCACGTAGGACTTCTGTCTAGGAGTATGATTATGTCTTGAAAGGTGCATAATAACTTGTTATATTCATTCGACATGTCTGTATAATATCCACGCCAGGGAGGAAAACTGATGAATTATTTCGCATGTCTTTTCTTTATATATTTTTATATACTAATAAGGCTCCGTTACAGACTGACTGGTTATCTACTTACAGATTCGTGACATTGCTGAAATATTATGTTCGCAAACTGAGTGCGCAATAGTTACGAACTGTATACGGAATGCATAGATAAACAAATAAAAAAAGTAGATAAAAATGGACCTACAATAACAATTCTACTAGACTAGTATTATAATTTATCAAACTTAGTTTACAGTACTAGAGAGTGTAAGCAGGCGCATTGTACATGTAATTACATATTACCGCATGCCTGGTACACGGTCTTTTTAACTAACATACAGGGTTTTTCCTTATTCCAGACATACTTTTTTGTTTGTATTAATAAATCAAATTATATCTGTGAATACGATATTTCATGTTGTTTTGCTCTCTAAACATAAATAATTCGTCTAGAAAGTAGCAATTGGATTTCTTCTCTCTCAGGGAATTGAGGCATTTATTAGTTGTATTTTTCAGAATAACACAAACTTCAAAAGTCTGGAAAATAATTCTTTATTGCTTTCGTATAGACGACTATGTCATGTAACATATTACAGTTATATTTCATATCGTTGTAGCATTTAACTTCTAATTACGTTTTCAATGCTGAGTAATATTTGCAAAAGAACATAAAATGCATTTTATAACATTCTTGTTCTTAACAAATGTATACATATAAGATTTCCTGACCAATAACATTATACAAAAGATCAAATATACCTCAATGGACGTTATTTTGATGAAAAATATGGTAATCAAAGTCAGTCTAACTTTATCATTTGATACTGAATATCTGTGAACATCTGCGTTAAATGTATCTAAAATTATTCTGTAAATTTAGTTTTTGTAGATTCTTGCCTATTCAAACAAAATGTCTATGTTAAGCTCACACAGTGGCAATGGGGAACTACATATACCTTTTCTTTTAGACAATTAAGTTAAATATGAGATAATGTATGTAAAATAATGCTCAATATCAAAATAAACTGATGTGAAAACTAAAATACAAACACTACTTGATTCTATCTGAAATTGGCTGTTGGAAATATTGATCTTAAGGTTTAATCAAATATAAGTAACTATAAAGATATCTAATTCAGACCAAAATGTTTTTCAAGTGGATCTGCAGCTCAATGATTTTATATTATAAATAAATACTCATTGTAGAATAAACACTTTAATGTCAAAAATGCAATGCATACTTAGTAAATAATATAATCTTGAAATGATTTGACGTCATATAATGTTACATAATGTTACAGATGGAAAATTAGACAAGCGTTGACTTTACACATATGTAGTTTTATCATTCAGGAAATGAGTATTTAAAAATGAGTTTAAAGAGCCCTTTCATGAGAAGAACTAATCAAAATGAAAACCGCATGAAGGTTCATGTCCTCGTTTGCAATCACGCCAATGTTTCGTACAGGATAATAAATGCTCCTTATATTGAATAAACTAAATAAACAAATCTTCTAAAATAGCTTTTATCTATAGGTATGAACATAAACAAGGATTAATGTGTCTTTCAGACATGATTGTTAAACTTAACCTTTTTGATAAGCATACAAGAACATGACCACTAATAGATGTATGATATTAATCTTTCAAGTAGGAAACAGTAGTTGTTTCGTCTGTCCTTGAGCATAAGGAGATAATGCAAAATAGTTATTAAGTTTGCAGCAGCAGGAAGTTCAAGAACAATCAGATATAGACAATTAAAGGCAGACATTCAATGATACTCAATTGCATATGCTTTGCGATTCCAGACTTCATATGTCCCTGGAATACTTTACATAGCGTATCGTATAATAGTAGTATATAGTTTTATATCCTGAAGCAATATATTAGATTAGATAAAAACTCAAAAGACTGAATTTAATTTACTTCCAGAAATTTGGAATTTTGACATAACATGTACTATTATCATGGCGCCGTGAGCAAAGGGATGGGGAATAGTAAAAGAGATACGTTTGTTTGTGCTAAATTGTGTATCAAGTACACCGTTTGATAACCTAAAACACAATTAACTTAAAATGCAATTTGCTACTTTCTTCCAGGTATTACAGAAAGCTTGCATGCTCAATCAAACCGAGCCTTCAACATTTTCATTTTTGCCATGTTGAGCTTTTTTTAGGGATTCTGTTTGTTTCTATTGTATGGGGGAAAAGGTGGACTGTTTAAAGGTGATTTTTAAACTCGGCCAGAAAATAGGTATACCGATTATAGTCCAATTAACATGACCTTTTATAATTTTTACCATGAACGTTTCTTAATTAGTCCGTTTAATAAATGTATACATTGTATATCAAGTGCATTGCTTTATATTGTAAACCACGACTTATCTAATTCAATATGCTAATTTCTTCCAAGTGTTAAAGACGGCTTGTATGGAAAAAAAAAAGACTATTGTAAGGTGATTAAACTCTGGTGAGATAGGCTTAAGGAGTATAATTTTCCAATTATCATGACCTCTTACACTTATGACATCATGTACTTTTCTTATTTAATCTATTTAATAAATGATTACGGTTTAAATGCAAATAATTGAAATTGCCGAATCATTGTACATTCAGTTGACTTCAAAATCTTTTAAAATAGTTGTGTTCAATGACTACTTCAGTACATGTTTTATATCCTACATTACAACGACAACGCCTTAAAACATCTATTCTTTACATGTATACATGTAATGAGATAGTCAGAATACTTATTCTTCTTTTTCATTATAGCAATTTTATTTTGCCTTTTTTGTAAAATATATAATTTGATAAAATTTAATATTAAAAAAACACACTCTTCACAGTCTCTTTGTAAATATAAAATAGTAGATATCGTGTGTTCCAAATCCTACACACTAAAGGTGGTCGCAATATGAATATATAGTATCATTATATAACTGGCAGTTGTTTTAAGAAAAGATTAACTTTACTTGACCTGTAATAGAGAACGCACCTTCTCATTCACAGCTCATTCATTCTTTTATTCAAATAAGACATATTCAGTAAGAATTCCTTACATGTGATTAAAGTATTTTACTTAAGGATGAGCATGCTTGATCATAAACTTGCTTTAAGCTTTTTATCAGGTCAGTAGACCATATAGTGTGGTAAGTAGCCACAGGTGATGTTAAAATTATAAACCACCTTGATCTTTCACTCTACAAGCATTTTATGAGTCAGTCATTAAAACAGCATGACCTGAAAAAAGGCTTGCTTTTATATTATATTGCAAAACATAATGGTAAAGTAAAGCTTTTACAGCAGTTTTATGTACATTTTGGTATAATAATTATATTTTTATATATATTTTCATTTCCTACATTTTATGCATATAGATAAGTATTTTAAGTATGTTTTATGTGTGAATAATAACGTATAGTGTTAAGCTCGTAAACAAAACATCTTTACAAGTCAGAATCATGTAGTAAACATTTATAATTATGGTCTTCTTGAAGGTTTTCAGAAACTTGCTGTTTATTTCAGAGATAGTATTGTGAAACAAACATGAAACATCACTGAAACAAAGGTTAGAAAATGCAAAAATAGCTTTTACTGCGGTAGTCACGCGGTGGAAACTTGCTGATAAATAATACAACACCAGTCATAAATTTTATAGTTAAACATGCAACATATTTCTAAAATTGTGAGTACTTTTACTATTTTAAAATCTTAGTACGTTTTCCTCAAGTTTGATTTCTCGAACAATATTGGGTCATCTAGAGGCATGCAGTTTTAAAAATATGTTTCAAAATAATTCAGATATAACAAAGAAATGTTGTAAGGATGCTAACCAAACTGTCATGTCTACAAAAAGTTAATGTGTAAATGTGTGAACTGTTCGCTAAGTTTATGTGCTTAAAATATTGTTTGCATCTTTATCTCCTCTTAAGCAATTTAGGATATAACGCTTTCATGTTCTAGTGTTTGCTGGAATGATTGTATCAATGAAGCGCTGCATTCATTAATTTAGTTAGTACTGCAAGGTTATACATACAAGTAATCGAATACTTTGTGAAATGCACTATATATAACCAGACAAGGGTTATTTTCTTCGTTCTCGACAGTAGGTCCATCTATTCAGCTTTTAAAAATAAATATCCATCAATTGCCAATCACGCACAGATGAACGACTAAGTATCGTGTCTTTAAATATTTATCTTAAATAAATTTTTATATTATATGTTTTACAGAGCCGATAATTTAAGGTACGCATTTTTCTCTGTCAGAAAGGGGAACATAATATTCCCACCACGAAAATAGTGATCAGAGAATCGAAGGAGGCATTTCCTGTCATATTACTAAGTTTAATGTTATTTGATATATTGTGGTAAATGTTTAAGACTGGTATATATTTTCAATTAAATCACATCCTGACAAGAAATTAAGATCAGACCAATAACTTCCCTAGAGCTGGCTTAGCTTCTTGTGAACAGGAAATTACATTTCTCTTTGTTAAACATTTTCCGAAGTAATTTATATCAATTGTTTGTAGCATTGGGCTACATATATCGTTTACAAGTAAGTGCACGCAAAATCTATAAATTCGATGCCAATACAAAAGATACAAATTGCTATATTAATTGAATTTGTTCAGTAAAGTAGACGAACATGTACTACACAGTTATTACATTAAAGTAATTGAAATGTCAGTACTATTCCTATACATGCATTTTGGCTTTATGTATTAATGGTGTAACTTCGTTTACGTAATAGGTTGGGTTTTTTTTGTTGTTTTTTTAGTAGGAGTATCTTTTGTGATAAAAGATTCTAAATAAATATCGAAACAGGAATGTTCATATAACAGTTAGTTGGCTTGTATGCAAAGTAGTCCCAAATGAGAGATAACCCAAATGCATTAACTGTCACTAGAGAAACCTTATTAAACAGCTATATTTTGAATTCTGGAAGGAAACGCATAAACCCTATAAAATAAAACTATAATATGACGAGTTTGATATTTGTTCATTTACATTATAATCATTAACATTTTTTTGTTTCATGCCAATATTTATTGCATTTTAGCATTTTACAGTATGATTCGTGTTTATATTCGAAGTTGCTATAGTCGGGGAAATAACATTTGTGCATTCAAATAGTGAAAATCGGAATCCGATAAAAACATCCAGAACGGCAACATTTACAAATCTTGCAAGCTCAGTTTAATTGAGCTTGTACTTGGACGACGGTGGAAATGTAGGCTACCGGCGACACCCCCTGACACCGGCTTTTACAGAATTCAAAATTCAGACATGGAAATGTAAAGACAATAATAATGCATTACTGTATGGAAGAAGAAAAAGATTAATTTTAGAAATTCATTAAGGAGATAAAGTTATTCTCGAGACTTTACATAAGGCTGGACATTTGCATGGATTTGCATATAAATCAAATATATGAATGTTCCTTTGAATAATTGATCAGATCATCTGACATTTTCACCAGTCTGAGCTCAATGATAAAGTATTCGTTGTAAAGAGATTCGGATACATCAATACCTACAACATACCGATGACATATATGTATTAAAAAGAATTTATTAAGATTTAAGATATGAAACATTTTCGTAATTTTCCAGTTTCTTGCAATCCAAACACATTGTACCTTTACGCACATATGTCACAATTGCTTTACATCACGTGTGATCATCCTTTTGTCTAGAAATTTTATGTGCACTTATTCTGTTGTTTTCAGACGAATAATAACGTAAAAAGGGGTAAGGAAATAGAACTTTTCTCGAATCTTCCCAGACAGGTTGATGTTAAAATATATATCTTAATCTAATAAAGCAAGGAAAAAAGGACTAACGTTATAATGTCAAACACCGTACTTTTTATTAATGACAAAGCTTAAATGAAACACTCAAGACAGTGTCTGCGTATAACACAAATGTGACTCAGTATATCATTTAAACTTTCTTCATAATAATGAAGAAAGCAGAATGATAGTTTTGCTCTGTTGATTAAGTATTTCCAGATGATATTTATGTCAACTTTGTCAACTTTGTCAACATTTGTATAACCATTAACGCCATCAGGTATACATGCCGATACGGTACTGTCCTAACCTTTCTTGGCTCAGTGAGTTGTATGTATAATTTATGATTGATTTTCAGCACGACATTATTGTTGTGCTTGTGGTATTTTAGTTTTATCTATTCGGCATCTTTCTTGTTGGGTGTTTCCAGTATTCCTCACTTGAATACTGTTGAATCACCCTTAGGATATGAGGCCTGCTTTTTAAATTTGCCTTTTGACGTTATATCTGTGATATGCAGGCTTCGTAACCTCAGATCCCCTTTCAAAATTCCATTTTATTTAGTTCCGCCCATTGTTTTCTCGTTTAGGGCACAGGCATTTTTTACTTGGGGACCATATACTGCTTTTCATGGAATGGCACTAACGTGTCACATTGAAGGTTCCATGATAACCGCCATATGAACACATCTGCGGATGTTTCAAAATTCTAAATTTTACCAGTTTATGTTAAATGTTGAATTCTGCTTAAGCCGGTGCTAGGGGGCGTGGACGGTAGTTTGCACTTGACAGTACCGTCCATGAACAGGCTCAATCAAACCGAGCCTGCAACATTTTCAATTTTGCCGCGTTGGGCTTTCTTTAGGGATTCTGACGTTTACATAATTTATGTAGTCGATTATGAAGTTTTTTCATCTTTTTTCTCAAATAAAAGATGTTTGCAGTATTATAAATTGAATTTCGTTTTAAAGATTTTGATTGGTGATATGACCGTATTTAAACGGTCGCCTTACGACTCGCGTTATATAATACAAACAACCGTTTAAATAGGCTATTTATATTTCTTCAAAAAATAAAAAAGAATATAACTAGGGATACATCACAATTTATTCCTGCAAACACAAAATAATGATGAAAACATGTCATTAAATTTCAAAAGTATGAGTAATAATTAAAGCTTGCAATGTTAATGTACAGTGTAATAAACATACCGGTTTTAGACATAAAGTATTTCGTTTTAACTTAGTAATGGTTTGCAATTTCTTTCGAACCAATTTGCAAAAGAACAAAATCAAACAGAATCTCAGAATTTGATGCATTATTTACATAACTGCTTCGAAGTAAACCTCCCTTGCGCATATTTGCCCCACCCTTGCTTGCCTGAAGTTGCTATTTAAAAATTTGATCAATAACTCAGATCAAATACACAAAAAATGTTTTTTGTCTTTTTTTTCGTAATTAAACTGAAAATTTTCCAGACGTTTTGCATGTAATTTAAAGCGGATCCAATTTTGTTCTCTGAAATGGATCAAACGATACGTTTAAATTTTATTCTGAATCACAGCAAGAATTGAAATGTGGTTTTCTACTCTTTTTGGATAAACATAGATTCCTATATAGAGTGTATATCACTTTAATGAGTTGTCCCCTGAGAAATATGAAATAAATTGCATTAATTTGCCACTTCTCAAAACATGACAGTTTTATATCAGTTTGTGGCATATGTGATATTCTATTATTTATCTATAACATTGTATATATAAATCATGTATAGCTTCATCGTTCACTACAACTGTTTCATTTCAGTTACATTTGGCATAATATCGTTTCAAATTGGAAAGAGTATGACCAGTATTGATGAACAAAATATACTTTAACATTTGCGGCATTTGCTTTCTTATAAATGAAAATATGAATGATTTCATTAAACAAGTTATTGTTTAGTAATTTTGTAAATGATTGTTATAACTTTAATGAGCTTAAAATACGATAACATAAATATTTAAAGCGAAAAATGTTTAATACCATGTAGTACTTAGCAATGAGTATAAAGTTTCTAGCTCAATGAAACAACGTGTTGTTCCTGGCAGAATTTGAACTCTTGAACACGCACAGCAAGCAATACTTATATTACTTATAATACGCGTTTTGGTCTAGTATACAGAATTTATTTAAGTTCGATTGTGTAGGAAGGTATAACCTTATAGACACACACTTTCGAATCCGTTTCCGGAACCAAATTGTACTGAGCAATGAGTGTAAAGTTTCTAGCTCAATGAACCAATGCTTGCCCCTGACGGAGTTTTAGCTCATGCGGCTAACGATTGCCCGAAGCGTTAGATCAAATATAATTGTGTTAACATTACTTAGCAAAATCGCACGTTTTATCTGCTCAAACCGAAATGAATCAAATAATTGATTGAGTAATAGGCCCATAATAGACAAAATAATAAAAAGGTCATATGACGTGGAGGACTTCAGGTTAACCTCCATGAGTAGAACCAACGACATTCTGTAATCTAGTTGGCATGTGTACATTCATGAAAATTGGTTCTGTCAGATGATAAAGTTATTTTGAATTGTCCTTTAATTAAGAAATCTTAATTCATATTAAGAAAGAGTTGTAAAACCCCAGATCGTGTTATACGTTTAGTATAAAAATAACAATTTGCGACATTCCTGATTATATTAACATAAAAAGAAATCAATATAAAAAACACATTCGAAGGACTAGTAATTCACTGTTTTACTAAGGTTAGTTAAGCACAACACATAATTTGTATAATATAAAAGTGTAACATAAAAAGGTAACAAGTACAAATGTTGCTGCAATGCAGCAATTGAGAAGCTCCGCGCCAAAAATGCGCTCATTACAGATACCTTACCAAATTATTCCTACGCACAGGTCATGTTAAATTCAGATTAAGTACTATTGTAGAGTTTTTCCGAATGTTTTGTAAAATATGATAAACAAGATCAACAAAGAAAGGCGGCGTTCAACGAACGCCACCCCCACACGACCCATTTTTTGCATAATTATACTTATCTTATGCACTGTCCATAATTAAAAAGAGGGGAAAGATATAAAAAATGCTTTCACTGATGCCTACCTGGTAAGGAAAGTAATTCCATTGAATACAAACAAGACTTAAAAGACTTGTAAATGTTATTGGACATGACTGTACTGTGTTCTGTTTGTGTAACTACTGTAGTCAGTAATAAAAATGATAAAAATATCAAAGTCTTTTTTTATTATTATAATTGTAACAAATATACAAATAGTAACAAAAGGGACTAATATTATAATATAGTAATATTACATGCATTGTTTTCATGTCAAATTAAAAAAAAATTGCTTTCAATACTGAAAGTAGAACACACTCTGGAATAAAAAAATTGGATGAATTTCAAAAAGACCAAATTCAGGATTTTTTTGTTTGTTATACACGCGTTACATGGTGATACAGTATTTATCAATATAATAGAAGACTGTTACCTGAATTTTAGGCAGGTATGAGGAAATTCACTAACATCATGTTCGTGCGAGTCAAAGATATAAAAGCTTTTTGACATTGGTAATATAAAACTGTTGTTAATTAATTTATTCAGAGATTTATTGGGAGATCAATATATATTTTTTGTTGAATTGCTTTAAAACCATTCGTAAAAAACATTACACTTCATGTTCAAACTGCAGATCAAAGTTTCTGTTGTTATCATGATATCTATCTATAGCCTATGCTTAATGAGGGTCCATCCGCTCGTAAGGCCATAAAATGTAGCTTTCGCTGTCGAGTACGGACCCCGAACATGTCACCAGTCATACCCTTATTTTTTTTCTTTTTCACAAAGTGGTATGCTACACCAATGACGCTAATGAAATGTAACCTTATATACTAAAGTTTAATTATTTCAAAACAACCAATATATCAACATGTTATTATTAAACATTTAATTTCATAAATATAAATTAAGAATAATTATCAAAAGCAAAATTGTTAAAGTCTTATGCCTGAAATCTTCTTTATATTCAATTTGACAAATTCAATCACTAAAAGTATACTTGATATGCTGTGTGTAAATGTAATTCAAAATGTAACAAATTATAATTTCATGTACAACTAAAAAAGAGAAATAACAAATTTATAACCTAAGTGTCAAAAATCAGAACATTTATAGCTATTCATAGCTTTCGAATTCATGTACAGCAGAACTGGTTTCTCGGTTCTCCTTCATATATATGACATGCTGCGAATCACCGACGGAGAAACCAATATAGAAATCGAAAGGAGTTCTTGAATGCGGATTTACTTTTAGCTGTAAATCGAAGGGATTTATTGATCAAATCCGGGCCCATGGACAAAAAAAAAGTAAACACAAATAGCTCCGCGCCTGTGGGCGCGGAGCAATGATTAGGGATTATTAAGAAATGCCTTTGTCATTTAAAGTTGTTTTAGATAGTTAATGCCACTATAAATGCATATTTGTCAATTGCTTGCAATTGATTATTAATCTTAAATTAGTAAATTAAATAAAAATCATAACAACTTTTGTTACATTTTTTCCTACAAAACATAATGAAAAAGGTCATATGACGTAGAGGAGGACTTCAGGTGCACCTCCGCGAGTAGAACCACCGACATTCTATAATCAAGCTGGTAAGCTTACCCATATAAAAAGCCCAGATGATAATCGATTCGAAGTGATTTGAAGTCCACGACCTTACAAACTCGGACACAGACGGCCCCACAGCCCGCCTCTGGATCGTCAAAACATAGTTAGGCTCGATACACATGTAGAAAGGTAGATTTTTATACGTCTAATAGCAGCTAAAATCTAGGATAATATTATTGTCTGATTATTGTGATCATTACGAATCATTGTACAAATCAACTAGATATCAATAAGATGTTTTTATATTAAAGTACTATTTCTCCTTCATGTTTATGGCATGTTGTGCTTCATAATGGTATGTTGTGCTTCATACATGGAACTCTAATGTAATCAAACGTATGTTAAATCTATTTCCATTTAAACGCCGTTTGCATCCAATAATCTTGTCTACTTAGTGATTAGATATAATTATATAATTAAGCTTCTGAGACGAGCCAGTCATTCTCAGAGGGTCATATTATTTACCAGACTGTAATTAGTGCCAAAATGAATAATACACAATTTCTATGCAGAAGTAGATTATACCGATGTTTGCTTTGATTTGTAAATATTTTGTCAGTTTGAATATGACTTTTGATTACAATCATTAATGTTGATCCGTATTTTCAGTACCAGTCAATAGCGTTTGAAAAGCACAATTTATACTTATAGTTTACGTATAAGAGTAAATGCACGTCACTTCTGCTGTGAGTTCGCATCTTCATAACGGATAACAAGACTTACATTTCTGTGATAACGTGTTTTGTAACGGTAATATACTATAATATTTCGAAGTTTAGGAAATAAAACTTTTTTAGTGCTTTAAACATTGCCAGAAAGACTAAAGAAGCTTTTTAAAATGGAGATCTTTAAATGATTGTTTTCTTGACTTAAAAGTGCAAAGGTTTTTTTATAAAGTCTACGCTTCATGTGTTAAGCTCATTAAAGCGCTTCAGATAGGGGTAAACTTACATTTAAGTTAAATTACTCTTTAAATAAACGTAGGAAAATGTACAGTGCTGACAGTGTTCCAGTTTTCTGCGTCACTCACAGGAACATACATGTTGACACCCTGCTGCTAATGTTGTTAGTGTAAAATACGATTATTTGTTGAATTTGATTTTACTTTTGAAATATAAAATATATGTCGTTTAAGTGTGCTGGCTGTGACACACTATTTGAAACTTTATTACAATCATCTTTAGTGGAATGAAAGTTCCACATCGGGCCGCACTGATAATCGAACAAGGTGATAATCGTGCTAAACGAAGTATTGTTAATTCAATCGATTTGTACCTTTACAAAGATAAATGTCAGATCGTCAGAATCATCGCTGCCGCCTTAGAAAAATGAATGTTATTGTCCCTTAGCAGTATATATTAATTAATGTCTTAATTAGCTGAGTTTTTATTTGAGACAGCAATTATTACAGCTTTTCAAATAAAAGCCAAATGGTAAATCTACGACTTGAACATTGATAAATATTCCACAACAAAATTGAATATTATGTTCCAAAATTTTAAAACTTTTTATTAAATAACAAGACTAGTGTTATGAAAGACTGTAAAACTCCGCTGAGTTTGGTTGATAAGCAATCTTGTATTTCAAACATTAGTACTCGTTTATTATGTTTGTTTATTTAAAACGCATATCTCGAGGGTATATTAACATTACATTTTCTAATCATTTATTTATTTTTGAATCTCACGTGGTAACCTGATATGGATATTGTGGCAACAAATATAATTTTAGTTGAAATTAATTAAAAGGGTATCATTTTGTATAGTTAATTTCGTAAACATAAAGTGCATTTAGGAAAGTGACGTTATTTGATTATGAAATATCTCTTAAAGAGTAATTATTCAAAAGATGTTAACGTGAGTTTTTCCATTTTTTTGTTACAATCATCTAAATAATCTTAAATTCCAATACTTTTTTAAGTCATAATGTTGTTTAACTTTGTTTTGATTTTTATTACCTAAGCGTTTGATATGTCTCAATTTCAATTTCACCCACATTCGCTAGAAACACTATCAATATATATTCATTACATAGAATATACGTGATAGTAATGTATTGTATTAAAAAGTGACTAGCGTCTGTACTAATCCATTGATTTAGAAAACAATGAATGTCTAGCAACCATTCTGGTATATATCGGTTTAATAGTTTGATAATTTATCCGCAATTTAATGTATTACTGATCAAAATTTTGATTGCTGCCAGGAATTATAATGCGTCTCCTACACACCTACACAATTAAAACAACTTATTGTAAATGATGTAATTTCAAATTTATAAACAACCAAATGAAAGTATACAGTATATGACGTTTACAAATTCATAATATCATAGAAGCAAAATATATACTAAGTTTAAATGAATTCGTACCTTTTAAAACAATCTAGCTTTCTATTTAGAAAAGAACAGATGAAACTTCAAATAAACAATAGGCAGTGAAATAATGTGTTAAGTCTAGTATAAACTGTTCGCATATTTTATCATCTTGTAATGGAACACGGTTAATTACTATGATTGCAAATGAAATTACATCAAAACAGTCATGTTTGGTTTTAAGCATGGAAAATGCACGTCTGAATAAGAGGTTTGTTGATCAGGCGTCTTTCTACAAGAACCTGAAACGAAACAGACCATGCGTCAAAAAATCAGTTTAACAACACCAACTAATTACATGTAGTATACATACAAATGTGATGAATAACAACTATTTTTTGATACTATATATATTTCCGATATGTGTACAAATTATAAGGATCTACAAGTAATAAAACGATAAAAGTGCAATTGAATTGCATGTCACCAAAATGTCTAGACTTCATGTAAAGATGGGAAATGTATCAATAGAGTTTTGTGTATATAAGCATAAAAACATTCATTTGCACTAAAATTCGCTTTAAAAATTAAGCAAGTATGCTTTCGTGTTCTAGTCTCTGCTGACATTAATGAACACTGGGAACGACTTTATGAAGCAAACAGAAATTATCGCCAATAAAGCAAGGAAGACACTACGTGGTATTCATTTAATCAGTTATTAGAAAACATCAATTATTAAGCACTTGGTGGGTTTCTTAGAAAATGTTCACCAGACAAGAGGATCATATTAAATGTGAAATAAAAAGTTTTGCTTGCAAAATGTACATCCCCCTTGTATCGGGATTGAAATATGATATGTTCGGAGATCTATAACCAATTCGTTCAAAAAATACAATTTCCTTATTATGTAAAATTGCATAGGTTTGAAAAGGAAACTCTGAAGAATTTTTTTCCTAACCAGTTATCATCACCATATTATATTAAACAGAAAAGTAATTGTTTCAACTTCTTACATTCACGTTGTTTACCTGTTTGACTCTAACGGTATTTTTAATACAATCGATGTAGTTTAATTGATGGAATTAATTAAGATAAAAAAGGAGTGTGCTCAAATAAATATGAATGTTCTTATTAAATTGTAGTTCCTGATAAAACACTTGTTCAAAGAAATGAAACGAATAATTTGAATAGAAAATATGTTTCCATTTCAACACAACCATTGCTTTCGTGTTGTCATTGAACTACTAAACAACATGCCGGGGAAATTGTTTATGAGACAGAAACTCATTGTAAACAGAATGAAAGATAGACAGATATCTGTAGTTCTTGTACAATACATCAAGGAAAAACAGACGGTCGTCCTCGAGAAGTATATAAAACTTTATACAGAAGGCAAAACTATAATATCAAACATACATTGAACGGCATTTATACCAATTTGATTTGTCGATGATTTTTCAAATATTAAGCTAAAAAAAGATGTCCTGGTAAAGACGGAACCTTTATGATATCATATACATGTATTACGATACATTTTAAAGTAATTATATTTCTTATAGTTCTCAATAATCTCAAGACTTGCTATTACAAATTTATTATTACTGTTTTAACACTCACACATCGTTTTAATCTTCATTTATGTTTAAATGCTTTTGATGTCTAATTTGACGATGGTGCCCGACAGAACATTAAAAAGACAGATAAAATGTTTACATAATTTTGAGAAATTTAATTGTAACGGAATGATACATACATCTTTATCGTTATTAGCGTTTACAAAATTTATGTAAATGCAAGCTACAAAATTTTTGATTTACATATCTTATCCCTCAAAAAGATATGTATACATATGTCAGACTGTTTCTATAGGGCGTTAAATGTAGGGCATTGCTATTTAACATTTAAATTCCAATTCCTAAATAAACCTCATTTTATGCTGTTATGCATCATTTGAAACAATACAAATATAAATTATTATCAATATAATTATACTTTACAGTTAGAGTGACTGTATGTTTTCTTTTGTCCTTTAATATTCAGTGAATAACATTTTGAGTACATGTTAAGTTTGGTTGTGTAGAAAAACAGAAACATGGCATCATGCAATTTTACTTTTGAACCATAGCGGTAATATAGAAATTCAAACTGTATACAACATTTTCATCGTTTATAGGGTTAAAACAATGTTAGCATGTTATATTCAAGAAGAAATCATGAAAAAAGATCATTTTCTTTGAAGAGAAAATTGTGGAACGGTTGTTTCTTTTGTTTTGTTTTTTTCTTATTCAAAAAGAACAGTACAATGTAGAATCAATTTTCAATAAACATCTTATCTCGGCTAACGTTAAGTGTTCTTGTTGCATGATTTTGAAAAGCAGCTGCTGCCACGTGTTGCAATACGAGTACTTCTATACAAACTTGTCTAAGTATTGTATGTACATGCATTGTCTGAGACATGATATCATAGTACTAAAATAACTATCAAGCTATCGATCAAAGATTGCAGTCATTTGCTATATTTTACAAGCTACTTATGGACTTATGTCACAGTTATATAAGGCAAAATTTGACGATTTAGCAAAAGTAGTATCGTGCTCAGCTGTATTTGGATTTAAAAGACATTTATGTTGCTTGGCAACGATTGAAATTAAAGATTTCTACATTGTATCTGTGTGTGATGTGACATTATACACAAAAGACAAATTTCCTAAAATACTGTCTACTTGTATTTGTTAAATTGTGTTTTGTTTTGTGATAAAAAATAATAATTAAAAAAAAGAATGCCTGGAAAACTAAAACTCAATAATGGACAATTTTTTTTCGAAAAAAAATCCCATTAAATCTTGATGTGCACTTTTTGTAAGAAGAATGGTGGCTGATATGTGCCATTCGTGTTTTTGCCCCGCGACCTCGCCAAGCGAAAAGTGGAATATTAACTACTTAAAACGGCGGGGTTGCGGGACGAAAACACGCTAATTAGCGAGGGCGCGGGGTGAAGTTAAAAAAAATAAAACGGCGGGGGCGCGGAGAAGAAACACACTAATTTGCGCCCTCGCTAATTAGAGTGTTTTCGCTCTGCCACCCCCCCCCCCCTTGCCAATTTAACTCGTTAATTATCGATCGGTTGGCGGGGTCGCGGGACCCCGCCGTTTTATTTCTTAAATCTAGTTTCGCGCCACCGCGGGGTGAAGTTTTATTTATTAAACTTCGCCTCGCGCCCTCGCTAATTAGCGTTTTTTTTACCCCGCGCCCTCGCGATTTTAACTTGTTAATTCTCCACTTTTCGCTTGGCGGGGTCACGGGGCGAAAACACGAAAAGCACAAATCAGCCACCATAGATGAGTTTTTAGCGCAATTCTAAAAATACGACCACCGCAATAAAATAAATAATCTTAGCTACATGAACGACCAAAACATTTTAGCAAAATACGAGATTTTTAAGCTAATACGAATTCAATGAATTGTTACATAAAGATATGTACATTAAAGCTATTTTCAAGTAAACAAATATCGTTATAAGAACATAATGCATTTGTACTGAGTCCATATTTATTGCTTCGAATAACGGATCTATCTTCCAAGGCAAATGTATTTGCCGAGCTTTCTGTGAAACCAAAACGGTTTTGATTGATTTGCTGATGCAATAACAATCGATGGCATTAGGATATAAAATACCCCTAGGAAAAATTATTTCATTCATTAACCTATAAGAACTGTAAATGTAACTATAATCTTATTTGCAATTTATCACAATAGTTTATAGCATGTTATTCCACGGTCAATGTTCAACGATTTATATCATTTATATGCATGTATGAGTATGAAATAATGAATTATCTAATTTTTAAAATAAAGTTTCATTTCAACAAGCGACACATTATCATTTGCAAATCGGCATAATTTTGGCAGATATTTATAACAATTTAAGGAATATTTGACGTGATAATTTCTTCCAATATAATGGCAAAAATTAGCATTCCACCGTATCTAGTAGAATTAAGACAGAATTTTTATTTTGCAGCATGTAACGTATTATTTAGTAATCTTTAACAGTACTTTTAAAGACGATCTCTTTTTTGATAAGTTACAAAACATTAGTGTGTGATTAGATTGTATAGACTTTACAAAATCTTTATAAATATTTCCCCTCTTCGCGTGATCCTACTCACATTCATATATCACCGGACCCTTTTTAAGAATCAACCACATCCTCATTAAAAAAGATTCATGTATCCACAACGTGATACAATTTGAAATTAATACCATGTATTCAAAGTTTTATGACTTCATTTAAAGTATATAAATTATTTATTGTGTGAAGTTATTATAGACATAGTATCATCTAATTGGGATCATAAGGGATCATGGTTTATTTAAAAAAAACAATTTGTTTTAATAACAAAAAAGAAAGAAAAATATAAAGATATTTAATTTAAAAGTATATAAATCATTTGATGTGTGGCGTAAATATATACATAGTGTCATCTAATTGCAAACTCTAACATATTTCACATTCATTAGGGATCGTCTACATCCTCCTTTATTTTATTTATTTTGTTCTAATTCTTTGTTTAAATTACAAAAAAATATAATGGAAAACATTCATACAGATTGTGTACTATGGAAATAATTCTCATTTCCAGTGTTTGTTACTTGTCTTTATATCATTTTCTAAAAACAACGCACATCTAAACTTTTTAGTAGGATTTTTTTTGGATTTTAAGATAATGGCTGAGTAAACATATTCTGCGAGAGTTTTCGAAGTCTGTTAGTAAGGCATCAGAAGCATTTAAAAGTATGTTTGCAATACTTCACGTTGCTTATGTTGTAGATATAACTATCATTTGAATTTAATTGAAATATTTTGTTTTTTTATTGAATAACATAACAACAAATCAACAAAGCAAAAAATGATCAAATATTAGGTTATATGTATAACAAACTGTAAAATCCGTCCAAAATACTGCAAACAGAATGAAATTGAATAATTTTCACTTTAAAGGTAACATGTATTTAGGTAAAGCAAAAAGTATCTGATATATAGAAGAGTAATTAAATTAGTGAATGCACAAAGCATTCGGGACATGCAAATTGGATATAATGATGCGAACATTTATGGAACCAAGTGTTCATTAAGTGCTGTTCTTTTTTACTGTTTTCAATTTTGTAAGGGGCAATAAAGTCTTTAACAGTGAAAATACTTTTATTACCCGAAGTTAAAAGAACGTAAGAGTAAGTTTTTTTTAATAATTCCATAATTCGGAGTAAAGACAAATAAAAGTATAACATATTACAACAAAAATGTATTTTACTTTCATGTTCGTCTTGATGCGAGGGTGACTTCTTAATTCTTTAAACTTAAAAAAAATCAATCACGTCTAACTAGGTATCACTTTATTTCCATAACACAAAGATACAAAATAAGGGTTATTGTTTTATATATAAAGGTCAATGCTATATTTTAAGTATCAAAATAGCCTTTTATATACTTATGAACAGTTTATATGTAATTGTTCTTTAATTGTAGGTTACAGATTACCAGTCATGTATTTATTAAGAGGAACCACTGTCGAACAGGTAACATATATCTTTCTTTTAAACTTGTGTAAGCTTAATCATAGCCTTTTTGTTTGCTTATTGAAAACAGATGTTGGTTTGTGGACGGTACCTTGCACTTGCATCTGCTGTCCATGAATAGGATCAGTAAACCTGCTTCTGGACAATTTCCAATTTTGCCTTTTATGATGTGATCAGGGGATTTTGTTTTTATTAATTTTCTGTTTTTATTTTTTCTTATTTATTTTCTAAAAAAGCGAGTGTAATATTGCAAACAACCGTTAATTTTAGATCATATGACCAAGAGGACATTTCTTAATTTTGGGAGAAATGTTATTAGAAGATAATGTAAAGGCACATTTCGCCTGAGAAATCAATATTTTGATTTTATTTAGAAATGTTAGACATGTAATGAATTTATTTTGATAGTGAAATTACAGTATGTTAGATGTTGAGTGTGCAGTAATGTGTCATTAAAGACGCAAAATTTAAACAATTTAGTATTTTGACATCTATACAAACTTCTATTTCAATATAATCAAACGTATACCAATTGGCAACAGAGTAGAAGAAGCAAAGGTTAGTTTATCTTTGTGGAAAATACGTTATTTTTGGAGACGAAATAAAAAAAAAGATACCAAAATATAATAACGTTTTTGAGAAATGAAAATTATTGTATTTCTGGGACAAAGTGGACCTTTAATAAATTATTCATATAAAGATGAAGAAAGATGCAATGAAAATCAACGTTACAAACGGAAACAGTATTTGTTTTGTTTATTTTGGGTTTTACGTCACATCGACACAGTATAGGTCATGTCGCGACGTTCCAGCTTTACTGGTGGAGGAAGACCTCAGGTGCCCTTCCGTGCATTATTTCAGGCACGAACGGGCACCTGAGTAGAACCACCGACGTTCCGTAAGCTAGCTGGATAGCTTCCTCACATGAAAGAATCCAAAGTCCCTGTCGGGATTCGAACCCACAGCGGTGAGGGGCAAGTGGTTTGAAGTCAACGACCGTAACCACTCGGCCACGGACGCCCCAAAAATAAATACTAAACATAAAATGTGATTAAGAAGAGAAAGAACGGTATTAATACAGGATCAGGTGTTAAACTGGATTAAGTTGCTTGGCAACGATTGAATAATAAATATTGTAAATATAATATCTATAGAAATTGTTTTTAATGGTATAGAAATATAAAATATTAAACAATAAGAATTATTGCTGTTTCAAGTGTTTCGATGTTTTCTAAAGATAAGTGGTTATCTGTTTTTGGGGAGAAAAGTACAAAAGCTTATGGATGAAATTGCTTTAGGATAAACTTTTATTGCAATTTCTGTCACGGAATTCTTTTTAAGTTCACTTGGGTTTGTTTACAAAGACATTTCCGAACAAGTTTAAAACACATTTCAATCGTCTTTTGCTTTTTTATGTTAGAAATAAAGTATGCATTGTATAGTCCTTTTCCTTTTCGTTATTTTGAAGCAATAAGTGCATTCATTAAGTAACACTTTATTTTGCAACCGCTACTGTTTTAAGTGATAACTTGTTTATGAGACACACAGTAATAAGAATAACAGTAATTGGTTCGTTACTGTAACAATGAAATAAGATGTATCAGTGTTGCTCTAATTCCTATAAGCAAAACACAGTGTACTCATAGGAATGTTTTAACTAAATAAATACTGTGAAATACTTCTCCGGGAAAGCGTTTTTAAATATTTAACTAACAGACGTATAGCTGCATAACAGTTAAAAGAGTTTTTTTTGTCCAAAAATATTGACATCTACCCTCCAAACCGACGTTATATTTAAATGTCCATCGCAGATGAAAAATAGTTAAATACGATTTGATTCATCTACCAAGTTGGAAATGAACTTATTGCTGCTTTAATCAAGGCCATTCGGATATGATGATACCCATAGGACTTCGAAAACTAACTTCATTGACATCAATCATATTTTATTTATTCCCGTTAAATGCTGATAGATGATAACATCTCACTATGTATACATTAGTACTACATGATGATTGGTAAGGTAAAATTAAGCAATTTCTGAAAATGTAGTGACTTTAAATGCAGTTAATATTTGTTCTTGTAGTAATAGTCGATTTTTTAAAGATAACTTTGCTTGATTTGAAAATGTTGTATCAAACTTCCCTTTCGTTTAATTACGTTGCACATTAAGAATAGTAGATTTGCCCGTTTGTGTGTCATATGTTCTTCAGTTATGTTATTATTATCATTGCAATATATATCGTGAGTATATACATAACAATGGCATCCAGCAATTACCAACAACCATTTATGTGTAATAATGACAGTTAAAATATAGTTTGAGTACATAAATATAGTAAAATGATAGAAAAGAACAATGTTTGTCTTGTTTTGTTCGTAGTATAGCCGTGTAATATTTATGGCTAGTATATATGCAACCTTAACGTTTGTAACAGCCAATTACTTCATGTACTTCTTTTGTTAAAGACATTTGTGCTTAATCACTAAAATTTGTTTAAAATTTGTTATTTAGGAATAAATACGTAAAACATTGAAATGTAAGAGAAGAAAATAATCAATATTTTAAACACAAGAACACATTACTGACTACCTGCAAGGCAACAAGTTGTTTTCTTAAACACTTGTATTTACATGTATGACTGATATGAAACATAAATGCTATAAAAACAAAAAGAAAAACAGGCATGGTTTCAAAACTATAAAACAACATTTTGTTAATAGATGTGTGGGCCTACAAAGAAATCAACGAATGTTTGATTAAGAATCATCAGATAAAATTATACCCTTAGGACATACAAGTTCATTCACAAGCGTCATAGTTATTAACGTACTCGACATCAATGATTTCGTAATTAAATACAACACAGGATGTTTAAGTACACATTTTATCATAATATTTCTCTGGTATAGAGGTCAATACAAAACCACTTTGAATGATAAAAACAAACAATACATAAGATTGTAGGAATGTTAATAACTTCATTATCACAATAGTCATGTAATATTTTTCTCTATTATAGAATAAATCTATAGTTATTTTTCTCACTTACCAGATCCGTAAATTTTACTTATAAAATAGCGGTGTTGGAAAATCTTATCTCACATGGGCTTATCTCACACTCAACGTGCAGCACTTCTTAAAACGTATTCCTACACATACGCGATTCACTCCTATTTTAACAAAAAAAAAAAAACGTCAAAAGGTCAAAATGTATTAAAAATATGTTAGCAAATCTATTAAATTGTCGACGGAATCAAAGTAGATTGTTATTAACTTTCACACTGCAATGAGTCCTACTCTACCTAGTTCCGCCCTTTTCAATATCGGTATGTTACTAAATATAGCACACTTTTAAAATATCGCAAATTCTTCGTAAAGTCGGATATTATGACACTTTGCCTGAAAAACATCCATGTTTTCTGTTATGGTAACGATGCTTCTTGATGACGAATCTCATTTTGATATATTTTAATTGAATATTCGTCCAAAAAACGAATAAATAGAAAAGTTTTTGCAAACGGTAAACGCTTTTTGTCAACCATTAAAGTATGGACTGAATTCCTTATAAACACTTATATTATGACACTTTCCGACCTCATTATTGATGTGTTTTATCATGATAACCTTTCTATCTGATGAGGGATCTCATATGAATTTATTTTCATTGAATTTTTCACACATAGATTTTTTTGCGGACGTACAAATTGCATAGAAAGTCAGGCGCCTAATTCCCGCCCGGTTTTTCAAAACTACGTACGTTGGAATGCGCGTAGCAAGTACTTTCACTGATATTTATATTTTGTTTCTTGTGTGTCCAGGTGAGTGAGAAAAATAAGAAATCATTGGGTTAGATAGAGGACAGGGAAATCCCAACCCTCGGGCAATCGGTTCCATCGGGAAATCGCCAAGGCTCGTTCACAATGGAACCGATCACCCTCGGGTTGGAATTTCCCTATCCGCTATCTAACCCAATGATAGATTCTATTAATCTGCTATATTTCAGAAGCTTTTACTTATTTTCGTTGTCGCAACTTTGCTCATGCTTCGCTGGGGTCCTTTCTAGTGGTTATGTGTTGCTGTGTTGCTGGAATTTGTTTCGTTTGTGAATGTCGCCATTCCTTGTTGATCTTCATATTTTAGCTTCTTAATGGAATGTATAAGAGTATTTAACAATATTTAACACTTTTAGTTCCATCTTTAGATTTTAATACCCTAACATTCAACTATTAGTAAAGTAAATTTTATGACCATTGGTGGTATAAAAGATGATATCAGTTAAGATCGTCTACATTGAGGTAAAAAGACACATAAACTCAGGAAAAACATGTACTCTGGAACAAGTAGTTTTTATGACTTTTTACTTCATCGTAAGTTTTTATTTTTTTGTAATTTCACTAGTAAGCTTAATTATCTTTATTGCAATAATGCTAGAATTGAGGTACATATTACTTTTATTATTATAGACCCTTTATTAAACTTTTTTAGACTGCTTAACATTGTAAATTATTTAAAGCTTACATCATTTAAAATACATGTCATTTAAATCGACATTAGCACAATGTGTGCGTGTTCAGTTAAAACATTACCCTTTTCTTTTTCCGTACTTTTTTTTATTGATTTTGATTCATCAATATCTATAGATCGTATCAACTTGATGTTCTTGGATAAAAACAAACAAGCATATACATGAGTTCAATGTATTTTACTTTTAAATATATAAGAAGAATAGTTTACGCGTTGTTTTTTAATGAAACCGTTTTACCTGAATGTAGATGATCTTTAATTACTGATGTCATCTTCTATACCACCGTCGGTCATAAAATTTAATTGAACAGAAGGCATACCTTTACACAAAGGCATTGTAAAATTAAAACTTATTTGACTCTTGCCTTACATCACGTGTGATTAATAATTTATAAAAGGTAAGGTTTTCTTATTTTTATCTATTTATTTAGTTTTTATATTATTTAATTTCATCTTATTCTTTATTTTTATTATTTAGTTTTATCAACTTCCATAAGGTTTACACATAAGGTTACAATAAGCCTTACGGAATTAGTCAAATTCAATATAATCATATTTCAAACAGTAAAGTGTTTTCTATCGATGCTTTTCTGATGACATTTATTCTTCCACAGAACCTGTAAATATGCTACGTCTAATAACATCTAAAGCACATATACGGGAAAATACTCTTTTGTAAATTTGATTAAATATATTCACATGAATTATTTTGATATCATTTTTTTTAAAGTAGGTCCCTGGAGGGCAATAATGGTTATATTTAAGGTGACAATGGCAGACTCGGTTTGTTCATGACTGTTAATGAAGAATAATAAAAGTATAACATCTTTTACGTACACAGGCGCTGAAGCAGTCTTCAGCATTGAAAGTATTAGAATCAATTTGCCTATAGGACTGGACAAATGTTACATTACAAATATAACACTTAGACATAACCCGTATTTTGAATCACCTCCATTAGAAACTGCACACAAAATGCCTCGTTGAAATAGCCAAATTTTTAAACTTTGATACATTTATCTAGCACCTGTTATTGAGTTTGCAGTCGTCAAATACATAAAGGATATTTGTTTGTTTGTGTGTACGATGAAATCTTATTTCATCGAGTGAGCTTCTCACGAGTGGCGTAGCCCACGAGTTAGAATACCATTTTTTTAAAGTTCACGAGATGAAATAAAATATATCTTACACAACAGTTTAAATGAGATTTCCTCAATTTTAACCTGTTTCCCTACTGGTAGCCTGAGTTTAGTCGACTAACAAATAGTCTTGAGCTGAAAAATAAGTTCGACAATCAACGTTAAATGGCGATGATATTATTAATATTATTTCAAAAAGCATGAATGATTCCTTGTTCTAAAATTAAAACAAACAATTCAAGTAGAAGAAAAAGTCACACCACCGTCATTTTGTAAAAGTTGTGTATTTTACGGGAGGAAAATAATTGTATTTGATTCAGAGGGATACTATTTGGATTTGCTAATCATACATCTTATTATAAGAAAGGAAACTTATTTGATTATTGTTACAGACAATAAATAATTGCAGATGTGTAAACATTAAAAAAAGCGGCTACGAATTAGGAAAACATGGAATTGTGACAGACTGTCTTACGAACGCTGGATTGTTTACTTATTGTTATTCAGGCTGATTACTGTCAATGCTTTTGCATTAGGCAGTTTTTACTCGTAGGATACTTAAATATGCCCAAAAGTCATCAAAAACAGTATGGCATATGGAAGAAAGTGTATTTTTTAGACTGTAAAAATGAAACAAAATATTTAGAGACGATATTTGGTGATTGGTGATTTGAAAGAATTACTTTGCATTACTTTTGAAATTTCAGTTATTTCACAAGTCCATATTTGCTTTTCTCTGAACAGCCCTGACAATCTCAGAATTGTCAGCAAAAATAAAACTGAGGTACCACATGGGGAAAATCTTAAGAAGGCTCGTCATTGAAAAGTGTAAAGTTATATTTTGATAATTTTCACTGTGAAATTATCAATTATAACTTCTGTCAACGGATTCAAAAGCATAAAATAAATATGCATATATGTTAAAATGGTGATATAAACTGTTGAACTAATGTTGTCAAACTGTACGGGAAGCATTATTGTAAGCCATTTTACAAGGTTGTTGCAAAATTGCGTGTATCAAACATACTACGTTTAGCAAAATTTTTTTAAAGTATTTGATACGCTTATCCTACATACGAAACAGTTAAAGAATCAAGAATATTGAGGCAGAAATGTTAATTGCAAGAGAAACCGTCTTTGATACTAAATAATTTGAAAATTTAATTTATTGTTACAGTACCAATCCTCATATTACTTATACACAAGGATCAGGGTTGTTATGTCTGTTACAAGCAATAATGCTTACCTGAGTCACAGTTAAATCACAAGTGGGAGGGGGGAGAGGTATAACAGCCAAGGACTTTCTTGTTTGTTTTGTTGTTGTTTGTCAAGTGCTTAATCAATACCTTTTAACAGCAAGCTTATTATGGCCTGAAGTGTCTGCATATTATTGATTCAGGATAAAGAAAATAATGCAACCTTTTCCTTTCATTAAATGAATAAATAGCAGCTAATGTATCATAGGTCTAGAAAATATTACAATACGTCTTCACATTTTCCTCTCTTTTAACTGAAAAATTGAAGAAAAAAAACTCCTTACTTCTTGCAGACTTAAAAACTGATTACATTTCCATCAACAAAGAACATAAAATACACATTATAACAGATCAGATTAAGATATTTTTCTCTATAACTTAATTTACGTTACATTAACAGCTACTATATTACTAAAAAGTAGCCAATGACAGCCTCAAGTACCAATGACAGCCCCGTGAAGGACCAGTCAGCCTGCATACAATTGGAGATGACCAGGAAGTTACGATATTACAATCGGATATTTATCTGAAAATGTTTAAACCTTGGAAATGAAGATTTGAGCGCAGAGTTTGAAGCCATTTAATCTTCGAAGTTGAATGGATTTATTGACGGTGTAATTTTTACACTTTTTCCCCTTGTTATTCCCAGATAATTTATTTGTTAATGACACACAGATACTTGTGTTTTTGTTTCACTTTTGTTGATATTTTATAACCTCTTTTAAAGGCAGTTAAGTCGAAGTGCATTATGTGCAATATTCCATTCTAACATGTCATCAAAATAAAACGTAATGGAATTGAAATATACAAAACATTAACATTTTAATCGAAAATGTGCCCTTTTGTAAATTAAACATTGTGATTACAATCAAACATGATTAATTTCCTATTCATTGTATCAAAGACGAAAAACCAAACATTTCGTCAATTTAAACTGAAGGTGTCTTAGATTACGTCTCATAAAAGTCGCATGGGTCTACATTAAATTTAAATTAATATAAAGAAAACTTCTAATAAAACGTCGATAAGATATTGATTATAAACAGTTACTTTGGTTCTATTTTGTGTACATTCTACTCTACATTACATTTTCAGCAGAATGAATGGTTTCCAAACATACAGCGAGAAAATGCTTAAACTTTATAGTTACCTATCATCATTGTGTCGAGAAATTTTACGTGCACTTATTCTATCTTTTCAGACGAATAATGACGTAAGAAAAGGTGAGTTAACAACACAGAACATTTCTCTAGCCTGCCCAGACAAGTTTATGTTAAAACTATCCTAATCTAATGAAGCAAGGAAAAACAGACCAACGTTCTATTGTCAAACACCGTACTTTTTATTAATGACAACGCTTAAATGAAACACTCGAGACAGTGTCTGTGTATCACATTATGCGACTCAGTATATGATAGACTATTTTCTGTTTGATAAATTTGCAAATCTTTGTCAACATTTATATAACCATTAAACGTCACCAGGTATACATGTCGATATTGTATGATATTGTCTTATTTTGAGTACGTATAACCAATAAATTGTTCTCTTTACTATTCATGTATAGTTTTGTTTTTATTGTTTCCACAGTATCCCTCTCGTGTATCAATTATCAAATTTAAACCCTTTCAAATAACGGTTTTCGCCATCATTAAAATAAAGTTAAGTTCATAGCTTCGGAATAACAGCATGCAAAAATGTAACTGTTTCGAAATATTCAGATATAACAAAGAAATATTGTACCGATGCTAACTAAACTGTCTTGTCTACAAAAAGTAAATGTGTGAACACTTCGTTAAGTTGATGTGCTTACAACATTTTTATCATCATAATCCTCTTATGCAGTTAAGGCTATTACGCTTTCATTTTTTAGTGTTTGCTGAAATAATTGTATCAGTGAAGCGTTCTATTCATTATCTTGGTAAGTACTGCAAGGTTTTACATACACGTAATTGTATAATGTGTAAACTGCACGAAATATAACCAATTTATTATGTTTAACTAATATATGAAAGTAAAAATTGGCTATGTGTAGATTATAATATGCCAAAAGACTTGCATGCAAAAAGTAACAAACAAACAAGATAAGATGAAAGTAAGAAAGAAAGAAACTTGTAACATGTGTTATAATATATTTTGAGTAAAATTTTGTCTTATATTTCAATCACTGTTTAAACTTATTTTTGTTCAGAAATAACTTTAATCCGATTAAATTAAATATATTATGATGACAAGGAACTGAAAACATCAGAAATCCTTTAAAAATAATCAATCTTATAACCCATGATACAAACACATTTCGTTTAATATAAGTGACGATAAACCATCCAAATTTCTTTCGAACCATTTTGCAAAAGAACAAAATCAAACAGAATCTAAGAATTTGATGAACTATTTACATTATTGCTTCAGAGGAAACCTCCCTTGCGCATATTTATCCCATCCTTGCTTGCTTGAAGTTGCTAATTAAAGATTTTATCAATAACTTGTTTCAAAACAAAACAAATCAAATACACACAAATATGTTTTCTTTTCTTAACTTGTTTGTTTGGTTTGGGTTTTACGTCACATCGACACAGTATAGGTCATATCGCGACGTTCCAGCTTTACTGGTGGAGGAAGACCAGGTTTATTTCAGGCACGAACGGGCACCTGAGTAGAACCGCCGACGTTCCGTAAGCTAGCTGGATAGCTTCCTCACATGATAGAATCCAAAGTCCCTGTCGGGATTCGAACCCATTTTTCTTTATTTAAACGTGTTGCCTTAACAGCTGATAATATTTCATTCTTTAAATTTTGTGATTTAAATGAAACGTTTAAATTGTTTTCTGTACCAAAACAGTCATTGATACATAGTTTCGAACTCCTTTTGGATAAACATATATTTCAATATAGATTGCCTATCACTTAAATGTATTGTCCCTTGAGACATGTAAAACTTTTTTGTGTATTGCTATTCCTCCTCATGGCAGTTTTATATCCGTATGTGGCATATGTGATATTCTATTATTTATCAAGAAAATTGTATACATAAATAATTTGTAGCTCTATAGTTCACTAAAACTGTTTTATTTCAGTTACATTTGTCATAATATCTTTTCATATTGGAAAGAGTATGATCAGTATTGATGAACTATACTTCAAATATGTTTCATTTCTAGATATCAGTTAAATGTGCATAACTTTTGTTTGAATATATATTTTACCATAATGATTGTAAATTAACAAAGTCATTTCAATATAGGTATAAGACCAGCTACGTACCCTTATTAATGATCGTGACATGTGCCATATTTCTGCCGATTGCATTAATTTCAAACCTTTTAAAATGTAATCATTATTTGTAACATCACGTAACGTTCCAAATAAATAACTATATGATCCAGTCTTTACAATTTGTCCCCGCCCAAATATCCATATTTTATTCATAAAGTGCATGTACTTCATCGTGTTTTCCGAGTACAAAACAAATACATATCTATTTTGTATTCGATGTAATAAATTTCTGTCAAAATTTTAAAGATTGTTGATGTCAATTGAAATCTTCACGATACAAGTACAGTGTACATAATTCAATACAAAAAATAGAAATATATCGAACACAGCTGCAAAACCTGTATTTGAGGTGGCTTGCTCCTCGTCTGCTGGACAGCTGAATGCTCGTCTAATTATGTTCCTGAATGGACTATAGATAATATATGTTATTTATATCGTATCAATTGTCGTTTTAATACCTCATTATTGTAATGACGAGATTTTCTTAAAGATTTGCATATTATATTTATAATTGTCACTTTCTTTAGTTAAGACCCTCACCTTACCAATTGAAAACAAATTCGTCATTTTACGTTTGATAACACACTGCGACATTTGATTTCTTGTCTATAAAAAATACGAATCACTCATTAAACATTAAATTGATTTTTTTAAATGATTGTTTATTTTTGGAATTAGCTTAAGATGCGACAACAAACACATTTAAAGCGCAAACATGGTAATACAATTTAGGTACTTAGCAATGAGAATTATAAAGTTTCTTGCTCAATGAAACAACGACTTGTTCCTGGCAGAACTTGAACTCTTGAACACGCACAGCCAGCAATACTTCGATTTCTTGTCTGATACGTTTTGTATATACAGAATTTATTTTAGTTCGATTGCGTAGAAAGCTATAAGCTTATACAAACTTTAAAATTTTGTCCCTGGAACCAACTAGTACTGATCAATGTGTGTAAAGTTTCTTGCTCAAGGAAAAAATGCTTGCCGATGACGGAATTTGAACCCATGCGGCTAACGATTGTACAATCAAATATAATTGTGTTTATTTAATTTAACAAAGCCGCACGTTTTATCTGCCGAATCAACATGAATTGACCTTTAAAGCGTCAAGTCAGGCTGATTATCCAAGCAGTCTGTTCAAGAACTGTACTGTTGGCCTACTGACTTGACATTTAATCTTGATAATGGACAGTTACAAAAATGGAAGCTTGGAATGTCATTTTTACAATTTCAGCAGGTTAAGAATAAGGCTTACAAGTCAGGATAATATTTGCAAATAAAGTGTGAAATATGTCTCCTCCGTTAAATGCATATAAGACGTTATTGAAACGTCCATGGTTTGCAGAATTAAAAAAGGTGTTATATAAGTAAAATAAAAACTAGAAAAAAGCACTGCAAACTCAAACATTTTCAGGAAATTATAATTATGCGAACTTTTTGAAATTACATAGATAACTTAATAGGACGGAAACTGATTCCCTGCTCCGTTTGCGTTATGGTATTTGTATATATTCCTATTCTTGCTATATTAGTGTAAAGTAGCCCTCCTTATTAGGAACAGTACGGAAATGACAACTCTATGTCCCTTTCAATTTTTGAACAATGAAAATAATCTTTGTCACTTTCTTGTACCAGAAGGGAAGACATGTGATGCATGTATGTGGTCCCTACGATAATGACCTCTATACGTGTATGTGGGCGCACGGTCGAAAATCTCTAAAAAAGTTTTAAAGCCTAGTTAGGACATTGTTACAATAACTCCTGAATACAAAAAAGAATACAAGGAGTTTCTTACTCTCAGTTGAAATAAATATGATTTATAACTCCAACATTCTTATTATGAGAAATAAACACAATTACTACTTTATAGCGCTTTAAAAAAAACTATAACGCATTAAAGTTAAATGCGAAGAGAAAATAAGGATTTTATTTCTCATAATAGAAATTCTATTTAGGACATACAAAGTTTTAGCTATGTTTCATTATTGGAAGTTAAAACTCGACTCCTAATTAGTCTATACTTGCTTCAAATACGCCTTATTAACAGAAACAAAGTTAGCAGTAGAATAATGCTTTTTGTCTTGCATTGTTGTTTAATTCAACTTGTTTTTATTTTAAAAATAAGATTTTGCTGCAAATGCCGTTTAGCAATCATTTATCATATAATTCTACAATTTATCATTTTTCCATGGAAAATCATGTTCAACATTTTTAGTAAACTCTTGTATGATTGAAAAACAATTCATTATCTATCACCACGTAAATACAAATAAATGAAAGTTGTACATAAACATTATTGCATCCATTGCTAGTTATCATTGTTCCAGATGCCTTTTGGGATTCATCAATTTCTTAAATTATTGTAGATAAATACACATTAAATAGAGTACACGAAAATAGCTTTAATCTGGAGGAAATGGTAATGGAAATCGGCTCGGTCTCACATCCATTGTTACTCTCTAAAGATGTGCTAATACTAAAAGAATAATTGCGTATCCTTTTTGAAACTGCTTTCATATTGTCAACCATATTTTGCAACAACGTGTTTTAAAGTTCGAGTTTTAGAGTTCGAATTATGCTGGCTTATTGATGATTCATAATTGTCAGTAATATTTATTCAGATTTAGAATGTGTTCCGAATTTGTTCAGCATGTACAGTCATTTCTTTGTCATACCAAACAAATTGCGGTTTTATTCCCCAGTCGGCGATAAGAGGTAGATTACTAAGATAAAAAAATATTTAACAATTAATGTGAATAAAACACCATCTATGATTGATTTTTTTTCTGAAATATAAACAGATATCGAATTCCCCCTGTCATTATAGTTGCGATATTAAGTCTCAGGGGAACAATTACATAACTAATGGGTCATCGCTCCGTTGCAACCTATATGAGGAGGATGAGGACGAACGGTACAATTAGTTAAAAGACAAATTGTATCAAAATAGTGTAATGAAAACGTATGCCTAAACGTGATAAAACACTTGTGTGCCTTAACAGTATGAAATGAGTTAAAGTGAAAGTTTATTTTATGAACATTTTATTGCAATACATGTTCAATTTGACAAATTTTTAAAAATCTTTTTTCAAAAATCTTTTCCCATTTCTTTTTTTTTCCGCTTTTCTAATTTTTTTGAAAAATCGTTTTAAATGAACTAAAAGGTTTTTTTTTTACTATTATGGTTTTACAAAAATTTAAACATATCAAATTTTTTTTTTTAACAAACATAAAAGTCACTTTTCACATGGACAATCAAAACAAGATGAAAAATCATACTTAAACATGATACACTTACAACGGGTAATATTTGGCAATATTTTAAAATTTTAAAGTGTACATTTAGAAAAAGTTTTTGGATGCAATATTATGTTTTAAAGTCCTCAAATTAAGGGAAACGTATCATATTAAGAAAGAGAAGATTGAGAGCCCCACTTTTGTTATAATATTTTAGATAAAAAATTTCAATAACGACATTTTGATAATTAAAAAAATTGAGCCGCGCCACGACAAAACCAACATAATGGGTTTGCGACCATAATAGATCCAGACCACCCTAATGTACAGACTCAATCAAACCGAGTCTGCAATTTTCATGTAATTTCGTTGTGATTAATGCTTCCGAGGCATCAATTTGTTTCCAGATGTGTTAGGCAACTAAAATCTAAGACAATAGTTGAGTCTAATAAATGTGATCAAACGCTTTCATTTGTACAAATCAACTGACGATAACTATAAGATGATGTTATATAAAAACACAATTCGTCCTTGAGTTCATGTTTATAATGCTATGTTGTGCTTCATGCATAAGCTCTTACATAATCAAACGTCTCTTAAATCAATTTCCCTTCAAACACCGCTTGCATCCAATAATTTTGTCTACTTAATGATTAGAATTAATTATTATATAGTTAAGCGTCTGGGACAAGCCTGTCATTCTCAGAAGATCATATTATTTACCAGACTGCAATTAGTGCCAAAGCGAATAATACAAATTTCTAGGCAGCAGTAGATTATACCGATGTTTGCGTTTGTTTGTAAATGCTTTGTCAGTTTAAGCGAGACTTTTAATTACAATCGTTAAAAGACAGACTGTACATTTAATTCGTATTTTCAAAACCAATCTATAGCGTTTGAAAAGCACAATTAATACTTATTGTTTACGTATAAAGGTAAATGCACGTCACTTCTGCTGTGAGGTCGCATCTTCATAACGGATAACAAGACTTACATTTCTCTGATACCGCGTTTTGTAACGGTATTATACTCAAACAATTTTTATTTGAATTTAAGAAGAAATAAGTTTTTTGGTATAAAAAAACTAAAGGGCATTTTAAAATGGAAGACTTTAAGTGATTGTTTTCTTGACCTAAATATGTAAAATATTTTGACATAATTTATGCGACCATAAAAGCGTTTTAGATAGGGGTAAACTTAAATTCTCGTTAAAATACTCTTTTGATATGCGTAGGAAAATGTAAAGAGCTGACAAACTGTCCAATTTACTGCTGGGCAGAGCGTGTTACAGGTACATGTTCACACGCTGCTGCTAATTTTTTTAGTGTAAAATACGAGTATTTGTTTGATTTGATTTAACCTTGGAACTACTGGATATTTACTCAAAAGTGTACGGACTAGAAAACAATGTTTGGGATTTATTTACATTAAATTATAGAATAATGGAATTCATAGATCCACGTCATGCCGCTCTTATTATCGGACAGGGCGGTACTCGTGACAAACGAAGTATTATTTATACCTTAATAAAGTCAAATGTCAAATTGTTGGAAACACCACTGCCTTACAAAATAAACGTGTTTTCCCTTAGGCGTTATATCTATATCTAAATAAGCTGACATGCTGGGCTGGGACAGAAAGTCACATATTAAGTCCCAGTCCTGGGACATCAATTTTCACATGTTCAGCTTTTTCAAATAAAAGCCAAATGGTAAATCTAAGATTTTAACATTCAATTTGATGTATATTTCTCAACAAAATTAAATATAATGCTCTAGTTTTGGAGATATTTTAGTCTGTTAACATTTATCTTTAAAGGAATGGAATTCATGGTTCTACGTCGGGCCGCAGTCATTATCGGACAGGGTGATATTCGTTTAAATGAAGTATTGTTTATTCAATCGATTTGTACCTAAACATAGACAAATGTCAAACTGTCAGAATCATCGCTGACTTTTTTTAAATGAATCTCACGTGGTATCCTGATATTGATTATGTGGCAACAACTATAATTTTAGTTGAAATTGAATAAAAAAATATCATTATGTATAGTAAATTTTGTAAACATAAAGTGCATTTAGGAAAGAGACGTTATTTGATTATGAAATATTTCTGTAAAGAGTAATTTTTCAAAAGAAGTTAGCGTGATTTTTACCCTTTTTGTTACAAATATCAGTTGTAACAAAATTAACAACAAAATGCACTTACGTCATGAGAGAAGCCAGTCAGTTAATTTTTTTTTACGTTTGAACACAAAATGGGGCAGGCAACTGTTTCAGTAAAACAATTGTTTTAAACAAATTAATCTCGCTAAAAGAAGCCCAATCACGATCACATCTCATTCAAACAGAGGCAGCTAAATAGATGAAAGATAACATTTTTTGTACATCTCATTTGATAAATAACAATTCACGAAATCAATCATCTAAATAATCTTAAATAACAATATGTTTTAAGTAATAATCTTATCTTACTTTGTTTTTCAGTATAAGTCTACATTCAGTATTTGCCTATATTCTGTACATAACATATACGTGATAATAATGTATTATATAAAAAGTTGACCAGCGTCTGTAATTAAACATTGATTTACTAAAACAATGAGTGTCTAGCAACCATTCTGAACATTCTTTAAAAAAACTGTCGGTTGTTATTCTAATTTATCCGACATTTAATGTATTACTAATCAAAATATGGAATGCCGGGAATTTATTATAATGCGTTTCTTACACAATTAAACAACTTATTTTAAATGCTCTCATTCAAAATAAAGATTTTTAATTAAAGTATCCTGTACATGCCGTCTACAACTTGTGAAACTAGTTCATAAAGAAATGAAACAAATTATATCCTAAGTAAAATTAAATTGATTTTAAAAAGAATCTGACTTTCATAACTTTCCATGGCATTTATAATATATGAAACTTCAAAGAAACAACAGACATTGAACTATTGTTGTTTTTGTTGTCTAATATTTAATTATCATCTTATACATGTTATAATAGAGAAGGGTTGATTAATATGAATGCAAGTGAAATTACATCAATACAGTGAAGTAAACAAGGTAAGTGTTTGATGACATTTTGTTTCAAATATAGAAAATGCCCATTTGAATCAAAGTGAAATGAATCTGTAAAACAACACCAGCTTATTTATAATGACTTGAAATATTTACAAATTCAAAGACACGTAGTTTGCCAAAAATGTTTTTTAAGATTGTAATATCCAATATTGAATATGATTTTTATAAATAAAACAAAAGAAAACCATACATTTTTACCATATGACTTATTTGAAACCGAGGCTTAAAACATGACAGGGTTAGGTAGAAAACAAGTAAGCTCTTAAAATTACAACCACATAACTTTGTTTAAAAAGATTTATAAGTCTAGATAATGATTCTGCTTTCATTGCAAAGCATCTTGATGTGTGACATCAATGATACCATAACTTGACTGTTGCATCTGGAAACTCCTACAAATAGACTTCATTTCGTAAGTGTACATTTCAATAGAAAAGTATATTCAATAGCTCATCCACTTTAAGTTGTTTCCATGTCTCGAATTCATCAGTTTTATTAGTTTTATTAGAGTATTATAATTTTAAAAAATTGCAATCGATCAATTGCTTGTGATATTTGTTTACCCTTTCAATCAGAATTTTTGCAGTGATTATAATTAAATTAAAGTACATGCGTGGATTCTTTAAATGACATAGCAGCTTTCATTCATCAAGATTGTTTTACAAGTAATAAAACGATAAAAATGCCATTTAATTGCATATCACCAAAATTTCTAGACTTAATTTAGAGATGGGGAAAATATCAATAGGGTTTTGTGTAATTACGCACACAAGCATTCATTTACCGTTAAATTATCTTGGAAAATTAAGCAAGTATCCTTTTATGTTCTAGTCTATACAGACATTAATGAAGCACTTTGTGAAACAGAAAATATTAGCAAATATCAGCAAGAAAGGCACTACGTGGTATTCATTTAATAAGTTATTAGAAAACTCAAATTATATGAGCTCTCGGTGGGATTCTTAGAAAATCTTGTCTGCACAAGTTTGACAAGATGATCATATTATGTGTGAAATATACAAAGTTTAACAAGTTTTGCGTGCAAAATGTACATTCCCGTTATATCGGGATTGCAAAATTCTAGGATTTGTACTAAAATATGATTTCCTTTTCATATAAAATTTCATAGATTTGAAAGGGAAACTCTGAAGAAGCTTTTCCTAACTAGTGATCGCCCAAATAAGCAAATATTTCAATGTCTTTAACGTTGTTTACCTGTTTGGTTCTATTGGTAATTTGAAATTCAATCAATGCAGTTCAACTTTAATTAAGATACAAAAGAGTATACTCACTATTTCAATAATACAATCGTTCAAATAAATAATACAAATAATCTAACAAAGAGTGATAAGTTACGAAACCTAAAAAGAGTTTCACCTAAATTGTAGCAATGCTAATATATAATGCCAAGTACGAGTATAAGTTCCCGTCTTAATTGAAAAGCAACTATATTGCAATTTTCAAAAGAGACATTATTTCCGAAAACAAAATGTGCTTTCATGTTGTCATTTTCATTTTAGTAAACAACGTGCCGGGGAGTTTGTTTATGAGACAGACACTCCCTGTAAACAGCATGACAGATATCTGTCATTCTTGTATCATAAATCAAGCAAAAACAGACGGTCTTCGAGAATACATTAAACTATTTTGAAAAGCCAATCTATTACGTCATACACATGCATTTTACGGCAAATTTGATTTGCCGATTTTTTTTTCAAATAAGCGATAGAAATTGTACTGGCAAATACGGAACCGTTATGCTATCATATATTTTAATAGTACATTTATTACAATATTATTTGCCATTAATCTCAAGATATGCTATTACCATTCCACGTTTTGATATAATTAATACACTATATTGATTATTCATTTATGTTTCAATGATTTTGATTTTTAACAAACATTTTAAAAGACACATAAAATGATTATAAAATTTTGAAAAGGGAACATTTAATGGTAGGGAAATGACGCATACATTTTGTCTCAGTTTATCATATTCTAACCGTTTTTTAAAATCTACGTTATGCAAGCTACATTATTTATCGATTCACATTTTTTAATCCAAAGCATAAATAATTTGTATTTACGGAATATTAATTCGTAAACACGAAATGTTATTTCGTAAATACGAAATAATAATTCGTGAATAGTAAAAAGGATATTTCATATAAACGAATTAATTTTTTCTAGGGTTTCAAAGAGTTTTTGGTAATAGTTATTAATAAGGCCTTGAAACTAAGTTTCTGACTGAATATAAGGTATGTAAATGGATATGTATGCATATGTTCCGATCATGTTCCGACCAAATGTTTCTATGACTCTGCGGATACTGTGGAGATTTGAATGTAGGGCATTTCAATTAACATTTAAATTCCAATTCGTATATCAAATCTTATTTTGTGCTCTTATATGCTACTTTAAACAGTACAAATATCAAATATTATATTACTATATGCTTACAGTTAAAGTGAAGTTAAGGTTTTTTGTGTCCTTTGTTTTAAAAAGATATTGATGTAATTATTTTATTGTGGCTGAGGACGTCTCTCGTTTGACAATGTATAAAAATATTCTCCTAAAATAGAAACATATTAGAATTTTTATATGGACCTTAATTAAAAATTGAAACGAATTATAACACAAACTTTCTGTTTTATTAGAATAAACTATACAAAATTAAATGTACTCGACGTTTGCCTTTCATACGGAGCCCCTAAGGTGACATTTTCCACACTTTTTTTCCCCGGAACTTAGTTCGTTTTTACGAAATTATAATTCGTAATTACGAAATAATAATTCGTTTTTACGAAATATTAATTCGTAACTATGAAATATTTATACGTTTTTACTAAATATTAATTCGTTTTTACGAAATATTAATTCGTAGTTACGAAATATTATTTCGAAGTTACGAAATATTAATTCGTAAACACGAAATGTTCTTTCGTAATTGTGAAATTATAATTCGTATTACTAAATAGTAAAAATGATATTTCATATAAACGAATTAATTTTTTCTAGGGTTTCAAAGAGTTTTTGGAAATAGTTATTAATAAGGCCTTGAAACCAAGTTTCTGACTGAATATACATGTAAGGTATGTAAATGTAATAATAATAGTGATTTCGTTTCTTCCCAAGTTTTATAACTTAACACGATTGTATATAAATTAAAATAATCGCCTGGCAATAGCGTTGCCGCCACAACCGTGATAGTACACGCACTAGGAAAATTTTGTTAAAATGAAGGTCTTGTGCTTCAAATCCAAACACGGACATTTTTTTCTGTTTCGTTTAATCGAAATAATTGAGTTTTGAATTAAATTGTTATGTTTTTATGATTGCACGGTGCTCATACATAAATTGTAAGGAAATATACTTTTATACAAAAACCCTGTTCACTTAAATATAATAACTTGAGAACCATTCGGCATATAATTTCAAGGCTTGTAAATGATCTCTTTGTGAGATTAGTAGGTTCTTTGTCAAGCTCACAATGACCTTAAATAAGATTTTGTAAAAACGAATTAATATTTCGTAATTACTAATTAATATTTCGTAAAAGGAATTATTATTTCGTAAAAACGAATTAATATTTCGTAAAAACGAATTAAAATTTCGTAATAACGAATTACTATTTCGTAATTACGAATAAATATTTCGTAATTACGAATACTTATTTCGTAAAAGCGAATTACTATTTCGTAAAAAAACGAATTATTATTTCGTAAAAACGAATAAATATTTCGTAATTATGAAATAATATTTCGTAAAAACGAATCAAAAATTCGAAAAAAACGAATTATTATTTCGTATAAACGAATTAATATTTCGTAAAAACGAATTAATATTTCGTAAAAACGAATTAATTGCCGGGAAAAAAGTTTGTCGAAAATGTCACCTTAGGGGCTCCGTACTTTCAAGCAGACAGCAATGCGTTTTGAACAAAAGTAAGAAAACAAAATCGATTTGAATAATTGTGTAATAAAACCAATAATCATTAAAGATTAAAGTGCATTTATCAATCCCGAGTGATAGACAAACAACTCATAATTATGCTTTATTTTTATTTGTAAGATCCCCTGAGATTTATTTGCATTTAAAAACGTTCTGATCACAACATAATTGCTACTCCTGTGCATAAGTTGTATATCAGTATGCGACGTTCTTTGATGCATCAAATCATCTATCATGAACAATATATTTATAATTGTATCCTTCATGGAATATGTTTTAGCCATTAATTTGTGCAAGGAAATTGCTCGACTTTAGACAAAAATAATATGCAAGTAAAAACAGCTATCGCACTGTTTTACGCCTAATAACTTTTCATTTCTTTTTTCAGAGGTTGCATCATTCTATTTTAATATTGCAAACAATTGGAAAAGAAAAGAAAAACGCACACACATACAGGAACACGCACGTGTATGACAAACAAATATCATAATACACATACTTAATGGTTTTGCTATAAAGTCTTCTCAAGGGCATGATAACGTCGTGTCTTTCCTCGTCAAAGTCGTCAAGCTTATTTGTAATTCTAAACATTAAAATTTTACAAAATGAAACATCTTTTCTTAGGTAATGACTTTTGTTTATTCCGTTAACATAAACATGTAGTTCCTTTTAACAACCTCATCAAAAAATTCAATTTACAGCATTTTCAATTTTCGAGCAGGCAAAATAGTGCGAAAATACACGATGTAATTGAATTCAGTTTTTATCAGTAAAACCTAGTATTTCTGAAGTCTATTTTATTGACATTGTTATACGTTAACAAGCCGCTGATATATTGTATTCAAATGCATACAAATAGTATCATAATATCAGAATGCATAAGGTGATGGATTATTTCATGATATTTAACCATTTACCCCATGAGCATATTGTGAAAAATGGCGATGAGGGGGACTACCGCCCCCTTTAATCTCCCCAAACAGAAGGGGTACATCCCCCTTCTAGCAACACCTTGATGTACCATTTTGATGGGGGCGGCGCCGAAAAAGTGGTCACTTTTTAACAACATTTCTCAAACGAAAAACAGTGTTTGGGGCCTAAATAGGGCATTTTTTCACCGTTTGAGGCCTCAAAAAGAGGGGTGACAAAAAGCCGTCGAAACACGTCTATATTAGGTAAAAGGCTAACAATTATGATGAAAAACCTTGGAATAACCCAAAAACTATTTTTATTATGTTAATACTTGCCCTTACACCTAATTTTGGTGAACGATTGTTGCTTTTTAACATTTTATTAATATTTTAATTAATCTTTTATCAAATGAGCATACTGTGAAAAATGGCCGTTTTCAATTACCAACCTCCTGTTACCAGGTCAAACTGCTATGAAACTTTGAAAAATGCTTAAATACTGATGAATCTTGGAACAAATGTTGACTAGACAAAAGTTTCTGTTTCTGTTACAACATGCTCAATCGTAAATGTCCTGTTACCGTGGCAACAGGGGACGTCTTAAAATTTGTAAAACTCACTATTTTGCATTTTTCCCCCATAAAAACTGATTTCAAAGTGCTGCAACTTCTCAATGAATTGAGGTAGAGTAGAAGGAGTGAACGGTAACTTGCACTTTCCAGTACCGTCCATGAACAGGCTCAATCAAACCGAGCCTGCAACATTTTCAATTTTGCCGTGTTGGGCTTTCTTTAGGGATTCTGTATTTATCTATTTTCAGCGTCGGTTACTAGTTATCCTTAGGTCGACCTGAGGCCATTTGAGCTGCAACTTCTCAATGAATTGAGATACAGTAATATAGTAAAAGGCTTTTCAGCGTCGGTTACAAGTTACCCTAAGATCGACCTGAGGCCATTTTTAGCCTGTAACATGTCCAAAATTTTCTTGGCGATGAGGGGAACTACCGCCCTCGTCAAACCCTCCAAACAGAAGGGGACCCAACCCCCTTCTTGCAACACAATGATGTACCATTTTGATGGGGGCAGAGCCGAACAAGTGGTCACTTTTTTAACAACATTTCTCAAACGAAAAACAGTGTTTTGGGCCTAAATAGGGCATTTTTTCACTGTTTGATGCCACAAGAAAGGGGGGGGGGGCAAAAAGCTGTATGAGGGAAAAGGTTAAATACAGTCATTACTTTTGTACTTTTAGATTAGTAATGTAAAGGTGTAGTGTGCTTCTTTCTGTCAAGTTGATCTGAATTAACAATATAGTTTAAGATATTGACAGCATGTTTGATATTTTGGGCACTGTAGTACAATGTAAGCTTTTTAGCTCACCTGTCACAAAGTGACAGGGTGAGCTTTTGTGATCGCTTTTCGTCCGGCGTCCGTCCGTCGTCCGTCCGTCCGTCCGTAAACTTTTACTTTAAATGACATCTCCTCATCAACTGCTGAGCCAATTTCATCCAAACTTCACAGGAATGTTCCTTTCGTGGTCACCTTTAAAAATTGTTCAAAGAATTTAATTCCATGCAGAACTCTGGTTGCCATGGCAACCGATAGAAAAAACTTAAAATATCTTCTTTTAAAAAACCCAAAAAGGTAGAGCTTAGATATTTGGCATAAAACATCTTCTAGTAAGTGTCTATCAAGTTTGTTCAAATAAAAGCTTGGGGACAAAATTGGCCCCGCCCCGGGGGTCATTGATTTTTTATCTCTATGCATATAGTAAAAACTTAAAAAATCTTCTTTTAAAGAACCAAAAGAGCTAGAGCTAAGATATTTAGCGTGAAATATATTCTAATGGGTGTCTACCAAGTTTGTTCAAATAAAAGTCCTGGGGTTTAAACTGGCCCCACCGTAGGGGCCTATATACAGGTGAGGACTTCATGGCCATCATGGCCCTCTTGTTTATTATAGTCTCTTTTATAGGGCACCAAAGTCTCTATTCTTGTATAATAATAACCTTGATATCATATCACCGTGATGTAATAAAAATGTCCATCGATCGGTCGAAGCAACGACCCGTTAGTTATATAACTGTTCCCTGGAGACATATTCATTGCAATTATAATGATAAGGGAAATATGATATTTATTTATATTTCAGGAAAATTAATCCTTAATGGTTTTTTTTCAATCCAAATTATTATTTGATGTTTATTTTAGTAATTTACTTTTTTTATCACCGGCTTGAGATAAGGCCACACTGAGTTAAGTAGGGCAAAGAACAACCTGTGTATGCTAAATAAAGTAAGAACTCTTGCACATAGAAAAAAATGCTTTCCGACAATAACATGCTTGAGAACGAAATTTCATCCCAATTCGTTTTGTAGGGAATATAATGTGTATTGCTCATTGATTTTAATGTTTTTACCAGTAAATTCGAATTCATTTTGATTGTGCTGAAACGTAAACCTATAAGCTTATTGGAAAATTCTCGAATCCGTTCCTGGAACCAACCAGTACTAATATCAAGCTCACGGGAAAAACAGCGTGCCACTGACGGGGGTTGAACCCCATTGCCAGTAATTCTTAGTTTTCAAGTCTGCGTTTATACTAGTCTAGTACTTTAAGTTTATACTTTAAGACAAAAAAATCGTTCATTATTATATAAATATAGATCCATAAAGTCGCCGTATATGCTGTATATAACATTTTTTTTTTATAGAGAAATATTTTATCGTGTCAATCTAGGAATTAAATATTTTTTATTATAATAATTATTTATGAAAGAAATACATCCGTCATGCATCACTCTAATTTACGTTGTTTATGTTGTCTTTTGTTGAATGAGATTAGAGTATGTTGTTTTCCTTTGATCTTTCTTTTTATATATTTGCCACAAGTTTGTCGTAGTATCAGCTATGTTTTAGTTTATTGACTACAAAACATAATCGCTTGTATCTCAAAAGATTAAATTCAAGTCTAAATTAGTCTTCTTAACAACAAACAGATATTATCAATATTCTATTAATATTTTTCTCATAATATGCATTAATTTAACGGGAAATGACATAAATAGAACACTAAGTATCACATCATGTTGAAAACAGTATTGCAAAGATAAGGATAATAACGATCGAATGATTTCTTTATGAGAATAAATTATAATAATACACGTGGTATTTTGAATATAAATAACATCAACAAGCTGATATTTGCATTATTTATTTATTTTATGCATTTGTTTGATGACTAAAACCTAACTGGGCCTGGATTGATATCATTGATGACTGCAGGTCAGGCATATTCTGTAAGGATACATTAGCTTGAATAATGCCCTTCTGTTTGTCTTATTATAGCATACCATATACCAAATTATAGCATACCATTAACTATTTTCAACATATATTTTAACTGATAATTGTGAAGACTAAATAGTTCTCATCTTTATAACATATTTAGCATTTACTTGGCAAACTACGGAATACAAACGCAAACCGCTGTAAAATTAGCCGTATAAACATTACCAATAATTTTATGTTTCAAATCGACCCTTCAAATCATATCATGAGTTCAAGGCAATAATGTAACACGAAAAACCGTTAGCACTAGTTTGGCTTGGTGTAGCGTCACAAGCACTGTTATAGTCATCTGGCGACATTGAAGCTTTACTGGTAAAGAAAGACGTACAAGAATCAAAAAAGTGGTGGGATCTAAACAAACAGCGGTGAGGGGAACCTTATAAACAAATCTAAATAAGGTTATTGTCAATAATTGCAAGCAGTGTCTTGTTTTCCTGTTGTTCATGTTGCTTAATCTTGTTCTAGTCCTCGTACAATTTAAAGAATTGGTAAAGACCACTTATTAATAGTGTTTCCTAAACCTAAGCCAATTTTCTTAAAAAAAGGAAAAAACGGAACATGCTTTGAAACATTTTCAGTGAAATATTAAATTACCCTTATAATGATATTGCATTATGACAAAAAAAAAAACATAAACTAAAACTCCAAGCCAGATATTTCAAAAACTAGATCGTCGATCAACATGTCCCATCCGCCATTTATTTTAACTGATCAAATGTTTCTTTCATCTTTTAAAAAAGTTGCACATTTTGAATAATTCATTTATAAAAGCTTTTAATCTGTCTATTTATGACTTTGTTATGAACAAATTAGCAAACGTCCCCTGTATATTAACCTTTAATTTGTTGTATTATAAAAGTGTATAAAAGTGGATTCTCATTTTGTTGATTAGTTAATTAACTTTTAGCATTATAACACGCTGCATGCATGTTCCATCGTGACTGTACAGCTCTAATGGCTGTAACTTCAAAGTGAATGGAGTTTATACCGATACACTATGCTACAGTTACAAACATTAAACGAACAAATGATGTATACAATTCTTTGACATTCATATTGCGTAAATATCAGCTGATGTTTGTAATTTATCTTTGTACGATTGTATGTCAAGCAAGATTAATTAAATTGTTTGTTGTTTTGCTGATTTGCTGTGTTAATAAGATATACACGATGTACGAAAATAAGCCATAATTTTGTCAAACGCACACAATTCATCTCAATTAATTGAATGCGATCATTTCGCCACGTAATAACCATTTCAAAAATAAAAATAATTATATATTTTAAAAAAAAATGAATGATTATTCAAATAAATCATACAAAAAATATTTCCTTTCGTAGATTCCTTCTTGTCATCTTACATTAAAGTATCAAATTTGTTACACAATTGTTAAGTGTTTTCCGCTGTCACCGTTGACTCACTACCCTTTTATAAAGTATTTTTTATATATCCTGAATGCCATACTTTATGTTGATAGATCGAAGCTCTAAGCTTGCGCTGATATCAATATAGTTACATATTGTTAATTTGTAAGTGTCATATATAAGGTATAATGTTTTGGCAGGCTACACGGTTGTAAGCTCATATTATCCGGTCCAGAATACAATTATAACATGGCAAAATTGTGTATGCCTCAATGTGTAAGTTTTAGAATATGATAATTATGATTTTCTTTATTTCTTTCTTCTTTTTTATTTTATAGTAGGAATTACATTTATTATTTGGTTGTTTACTCAGTGACAATAAAATAATTTCACATTTAGAAATAGTTTAGATTAGATAAAAAGCTCAATATAAAAGTGATATTGTGTTTTTTTTTCCTGTCGGGATAAAAAATGTTTGTGTATCTCTTGATTAATCCGAGCAATGACCCGTTAGTTATGTTATTGTTCCCTTGAGACATATTCATCGTAATTCTAATGATAAGGGAAAAATGATTTTGTTTAAATTTCAGAAAAATCAATCCTAAAGGGGATTTTCACTCCCTTTTATTATTTGATGTTTATTTAAGTACTATTTGTACTTCTTATCACCGGCTTGAGATAAAACCATAATGAGTTAAGTAGCGCACTGAACAGTTTGCGCATGCTGAAAAAGCAAGAACTTACCTTTTTCTTATTTTATTCATAAATGCAAAATGGCATAAATAGAACACTAGGTATTTCTAGTTATAATGAAAAAAGTAATGTATCTTATGAAAATAGCCATAATTATGAAAATGAATAACGTTTTCTGTTAAGGGTGTTATCTGGAAGGATGTCTATAGTAATAATGCACGCGCAGTTCTGGATATAAATAGCATCAACAATCTGTTGTTTGCCTTAATTGTTAGTTGTGTATGTATATTGTGTTCATGCCTCATTAGGACTGACTGATATAACACCTAAATGAGCCTGAATTAATATAAATAATGACTTTGACGGGTAAATCACACTTTGTAAAGATACAGTTATTTGAATAACGTCAATTTGCATGATGGTTTTAGCATAACTATACGTTGTTTTGAAATCATAATAATTATAACGAGTATATTAAAAATCCAAAGATTGTTCTACTTTTACTGTTCTACTTTTACATTGTAATAATATTCAGCATGTACTAGGTAGTAACCACAACATATAAAAGACAAACGGACTAAACTTATCCATTAATTTATAAACATCTCAACCTCAAAATGTCAATCAGATTAGAAGATATAATCAAGGCAATGCTATAAAGAAACTTATCACTATTTTGTTTTGGTTTAACGTCGCACAAAAACTGTCAAAGTCATATGGCGCCATTCAATCTGTAATAGTAAAGATTAAATGAACCTCCGTGCATTATATTAGGCACAAAAGAAAATCTGAGTAGAAATCACCGTTGTTCCGTGAGATAGCTGAACATCTTCCTTACATCAAGGAATCCAAAGTCCCTAGTAGGATTCGATCCCACAGCGGTAAGGGGAGCATTATAAACAATTCGAAACAATATTATTCACAATGACTGCAAGCAGCGGCCTTTTTTGTTCTGTTGTTCATGTTGATTACATACGTTCAAGGCCTTGTGTAAAATTCTCAGGACCGATAAAGACCGATTTAATAAACATGTTTTCCTAAACTTAAGCCAATTTTCTTAATACTAAATCAGCAAAACTGCCCTTATGCTGTTATTGAAATGACGAAAAAAATATAAAAATTTAATTAACTAAAGCTCAAATGCAAATAACTTAAAAATTAGATTGTCGATCAACCCTTCTCATTCCCCCGTTTGTTTGCTGAACAAAAGGTTCTTTAATCTTTTCAAAGAAATACCCGTTTCGAATATATCATTTGTTAAATTTTTATGTCTAAGTTTTGAAATCACTAGCAAACGTCTGTAATATAATAACCAAATAAAGGAAAAGCGTATTAAATGCATTTCCTATCAACGTCATTTGCTTCAACTAAGTTATTCTACATAATAAAGAGAAATAACCATGTGTGTTTGGGGCTTGCCTTATCTAAAGAGATTGTAATAATCAACATTTAATGTTTATTTAGCCGATGTTAGGTTTGGGCACTGTTTTTTTGTCCGTCTCAATCAGATATAAAAATTCATTTCAACGCAGACTGTAAGATGATAATGTTTTATACCTGACATAAAAGTGCAATTTTCCTACGAAACTCTTGCTGCAAATGTTAGAATTATTTAAGACTGATTAATATTTGTTGTCACATTAAAAGAAAAACCGCTGTTTCTTAAAACCACACAAATGTACAGTGCTATGTTTCTTTGATGAACATTGAAGCCCTTGTACGTCAAAATTTGTATGGTCTTATACAAGTTTATAACAAATCTGATGCTCAAATGTATAATTAGCAATTTCATAAGTTATAACAGGCACATCTAACTATTTAAATATGAGCGATATTAATAGTTCATGTAAATGAATAGAGGTAGTAAGAAATATATGTTTATATACGGTCTGGGCCAAATTTTGTTTGAGCTTGACTGTAATGTAAAACTTTGAACAATCTGTTGTATATATGTAACAACTTTTCGGATGTTTAACATTGTGTTCGACAGAAACTGATATAAGTTTATATAATTTTAGTTTACTGTATGTAACATCTTTATATGAGAATATAGGAACTTCAACCGTTACATTACTGTTAGGCATTTAACTATCAATGTAAAATCAGGGGTATACAATATATATCAAATAAGATCAAGCATCTTTGGAAATTTGTATTTGACAATATGATAATTTTAGGAAAATAACATGTGAGCTTTATATCTTTTATACTGTTAGGTATGGAATATAATATTTTGTGTAAGGTGACATCTATTATTAGATAGCGTATTACAATTTCGAAATAGTGTTTGTTCGATTGGCTTTATCTAAATGTTAACAAATGTCAGTGTCACAATCATCAGTACCTTTACAAATGTATTTCTCCCTTAGGATCAACACAATGTCTGTATACATTTAGCAGTAAATTGCATATGATTATGGTGAGACAATGGTTATAAATTCTACCTACTTTATGTACGTCTTAATATAAGTTGATGAAAAAGTTAATTTAAAGCATATATTTATATAAAATTTATCAATTAATATTTTGCAACAAATAAAGATATGTCATGTACTGACATATATTATTAAACCGGCATAAACCATATCATGGTATACACAGATCGATGAATTATATACTCTTCTAACACATATTCTTTTACCTAACATCAAATAAACGTCAACCAAATGTCAACGTTCAATGTTTGGATGATAATATGATTTTGCTGTAAAACTGTGCAAATTGTTATGCAATTAATGATAGATGAACATCCAAGTTTATGGACTTAGGTAATGAGACCGAGACCAATGTTAAAAACATAGTTCTTTATTATTAATTTGAAATTAATTTGTTTTCAAACTTTTCTTATTTCCATTAGTCTTGCAATTATGCCCATAATTAGCGTATGAACAGTGAAGACGCTATTGACTTATTTTCAGCATATATGCTCCTTTTTCGAGCGTTTCAAATTCATATGAACGCACAAAAAAACATCATTGTTAATCATTGAAAAAACATTTGTATGACCGCACATGATGTTCATTTCTAGTAACGTTGTATTTATTGGTCTGAAAATATTATAATTCACGTTAAGGCATTTACTTTCGTCTTACAAGGATTTTTTGTATCAGCTTAATGTAATAATAATAATCTGCTTTTACGTTTTAATTTCATAGAGTTTACTTTTGATTGACATTTTGTGCCACATCAACATACTATGTATTCATACATCTATTCGTAATTGTATATACTTGATTTCATTGACGGCATTCAATTACTAACTACGAAAAAAATTAAATCTCATTTCCAACAAATTCAGCAAACAATGTTTCAATAAGACGTTATTGTTTTAATAAATTAAATATATGTTTTCTTTATTTCCTATCGTGTTTAGACAATATAGATTAATGAATATGATTTATATGTTCTTTGATGCCTGTTGTTGTTCATGTTTAAGAAAATGATTGCTTGAACATGAACAAATATTATTTTGTTAACGACTTTTAATAAATAATTATACTTAAGAATGTATATGTAAATGATATAAGCAAATGGTCATATATTTATAGGTCTGAAATTTTAGATAACAGGTCCCCAGAGTAGACGGCTATAAATTTGATCAAATTTGTCTGTTAGGTCAATCTTTTTTATGTCTGTCAGAAACCATTAGTGATGGTAGAAACGGTTATAGTGATATACAACGCAACGATATTCATTGTTGAACATTTATCTAAAAACAATATTAAGGACAATTTGGCATAAAGTTAGAAAGAACTTGTTAAGAACAGCATTTGAATATAAAGTATAATTACACATCCGCGAATTCGCTTTAACCCAGGGGACTAGTTAAGTTTTCGTTTCGAAGAAAAACACCGCAATTAAATTAATTACATAAAAACAGGAGCTTTTTATTAGTCTAGTTGTACGGAAAAACAAGTCACAAAAAGCCTTTAATCGTTGTTTTACGTATTTTTGTCAGAACGTTCTTACATCTTATCGAGATTATGTTTCTTATTGTATTTTACTGTGCTACGAGGGTTGTTCAAAAAGTAATAGGACTGGATCTCTACTGTTCACATTTTTTTAATTTCCGTACATAATTTTACAAGAAACAAATATCGGAACATGTTCTCTATGTACAGTGAAAAAATCAAGACAAAATGTTAACAAATAACAATTCTGTGAAATTTTCAAATGACAAGGGGTACGAAACCCGGCGCACGCTGACAATACAATAAATGACGTCCATGACGTCGTTAACAAAATACAAAATATAACAAGTGTCATTCATCCTGAAAGTATTCTCCCTAGTGCTCTAGGTGTCTGAATCATGTGATCATGATCAGGTCTCATATATGGAGATTAAGCGAGAAAGAAAGCGGTCAGAATTTCGTTCAATTCTCCAAGAAAAATGCCCGATAGCCGGCCATTCTTCACTTTTCTCAAATATTTGTGTAAACTTCGAACTCAACAATCATGGACTTATAAAGCTAAAGCAAAACCGATTTTTATTATTAATTTTCACATGTATGTCGGCGTACGTTTTTAAAACAATATGATTGTATACAGTAAAAAAACAATATAAATGTGTTGGTGGAATATATGGACAAATAAAGTATAAATTATAAATTAATCAAAAGTACAACTTAGCTTCAATAACTATTTTTATGTGTTGCGCCGGGTGCCTGTTACCATGGTTATTCAATATCACAGGAAACGCGCGTTCATCACAATAAATTAATAAACTTATGCATAAATTGCAGAAAACATTTTACGATCCCTATACATATGAAAATATTCTAAATTAGATGAAATATGAATATGCAAGACTCTCAGTCCTATTACTTTTTGAACAACCCTCGTATAGATTCATTTAGGTGTTAGATATTTCTGTGTTTACCACCTCTGACTGTTAGCGCCTTTCAAGAGCATTGTGTATTGACCTAAAAGAAAAGATCGTTTTGTTACATTTGTCTTTGGCAACTAGATAATGCAAATCAAATGAAATAGTTATGACCAAAATCCTTTTTTATTCATTTGTTTGTTCAGCCGTTTGTGGTAAAATATGTGGTTAATAAAAGTTTTCAAGAACCGACCTTAATTTTATGGGAACAATAATGATAAGAATATTTCATAAAATGTACCTCTGTACCATTTAATGTTTTCATTTTTTTCATGAATGTTTTTTCAATATCTCTGTATAATGGGATCATTAATGTTTCGTGAATTTTACGAGCTTTGGAGAATAATTTGGATTAAGGAATCACGTAGACGAGAAACACACAAGGCATCGTTGCTGAGACCTTTATTGTGTTATATGACACATTTGTGGAGAACCTAAAGACAATTTTCTCATTTGAATGAATAAAACATAACTATTTCTCTCAAGGATACTAGACAAAATACTCAAATTATGATTCGAAAATACTTTCAAATAAAAATGGCATTTACTGTAATAATGCCTTTTTGACAACGAAGTGAAGTTCTTGTGGACCTCACGACATATTGTAATATGAGACAGTTCAGATCTCCGATATATCAATAATAGTGAAGTAGTATGATTACCGTTTTAATTATATTCTACATTGTGAAACGTCATGTTCAAATAATAAGGAGTTTGTAGAAAAATAAACATAAATACTGCATTATTTTACTTCTACAATTACAGCATAAAATATGATAAAGATATGTATTTAATATGTGTACGTGTAATTCAAAAAGCATTAATGGATTAAAAAGTTCATTGCTTTCAGGAAGGCGGTCATCTATTGTTCCAACAGAATCAATCTCTATTAACAAAAAGGTTTCTGCCTTGATTGAACGCATAATGTGTTTCTCTCCATGATCTTTCATATATCACGATAATTTGAAATATTTATTTTGGAGCCTTCCAGCTTAAAATGTATTCCAAATTGTCAGTTTAAGATTAATAGTTCTTGTATCACTCCGACTGTGTCTCTATTTATCACATTATTGATCATTTGCAATCAGACTTGACAACGAATTGACAATATCAGATGTCTTATTTGTGTCTTTTGTTCACTGGGGTATTTCCGTCTTTGAGTATTAAATCAGTGATATTGTGTTCGATTTTAGTGATAGAAATGAGTAGCCGCAATTAACAGTCATTCCGTTAGTTTATTTTTTTACAAATGAAGATCTTTAGTTGTTACATTACAAATTCAAAGAACTGGATAGTACCAATAATAAACTGCATTTTTGTCTTATATATACCAGTGTAAATAAAGAAAATGAATATAAACCGTATAATGTCTAACGCACATTTTGTCTCTATGTCGTAGATAAATACAAATGGCCATCGTCATACGCACTTGTCTTCAATAATTATAAATCCTGATCAATACGTATTGCACAACACTAAATTATGATTTACATCGTTGTCAGTGAATAATGTCAAAATAATGGTGATAATATTTAGGCGAATCTTATATCATTCGTTACAATTGTTAAAACACACTTACAATTGAACATTCTATATGATATCAAACATGTTATGATCTTTCTTTGTTTTTGATCATCTTATTAATTTTTGTTTTTGTTTTGGTGTTGTTTTTTTTAAATTGAATTGAACTTGCTAAAACAATTTACTCGTCATCTAAAGATAATGAGGATCAAATACTCGTGTAGCTGATGCATCAGTTGACTCATGAAATCGTCATTAAGCGTAAATCTACATTGACTCGTTACTTTTAACGTCATCGGGTGCACGACAATTACGATAACGCGCATTAATCTCGAATTTATGATGTTACACGTTTATCATCTACTACTGATTGGTAAAAATCAATAAGACACACACCAGTGATCAATGAAATGACTCACATTATAAGAATATTTCTACAAATTGCATATGTATTTTAATGCAATCAAATTTAAAAGGGTAAAGCCAAATTCTTGATCGCTCAATGTAAATTGCTCTTCCTGTGAGTATTGGAAAAACGGGAAAATAATTTATAATACGAGTGATACCATAATTATAGCGTAAAAATATGATAAACAAGATCAACAAGGAAAGGCGGTGTTTAATGAACGGAACCCCTTCATGACCCAACGACAAGAACCAGCGGCAAGGAGAGCCCAGAAAGACCAAAAAAAAAAAAAAAAAAAAAACAACATCAGGACAGGGCGCAAGGCAGAGCATGGACAAGCCAACCACCAAAATTACAAATCATAACGGAAATCAATATCACAGAAAAACAAACAAATATCTACCAAAAGGCCCACCGAGCAAAAGGGCACATGGAAAGGTGATAAGAGATTCGTGGAAGGGTGAGGCAAATTTTTAAAAATAAAACTAAGCGTTAAATGGAAGATGACGAGAAAATAACAAGGGACACAAATAAAAGCGTCACCAATCTAGTATGAAACAACAAGACATATATCTGAGGAACACAGAGGGGTGCCACCTTGGAACGATCAGCAGCATTAGTAGTACTGGGGAGTTGTAACCGGTTAATGGTGCACCAAACCTCACTCGTAGCCTACCACGTTCCAATTAACGAGACAGTGTAAATAAAATGAGTCCCCGCCAAATGAAATGCTAACATTTGTTATGGTTACAAAAGATGAAATAAGTAAAACATCAAAATGATCATCTAGAAACATATAGAAGAAAACCCAATGACCATAACAAAAGTATTCAATGTCCGAAAGGAAGACAGAGAAACAAGAAAATCACCTACAAGGGCCCGACAAGGCAAGGCTGAAGACGAGCATTAAGGCAATTCAGTCCCGTAAAATGAAGTTCAAATCCGTTTAGGAACGGGGAAATATTCCAAATCAGCCCGAAACGTCAACAATGAAAAAGTGCAATATGCGGTACTTTATTTTCAACACTTAATAGTGCTGGAACCAATGATCCCGAAGGACAAGAAAAATATAATAACACTGAAGTGAAGTACCATGTTGTCCCTTGAAATTCCGAACTAAGTTTAGTGATCTTAGGTCCCAGGAAAAAAACACAAAATATTGTGATCGCTGTATAGATCAATCCAAAATTTAATTAGACATTTACAACTCCGAAGTTGGAAGGGTTCAGAACAGTCGTAATGAAAAACGAAATTGCTACAATTCAGATAAGATGATATGCATGGACCTAAAAGTGCATAGCTTACATAAAACAGATTGAAACAAAATACATCATCATATTTGTTTGGTTGTTTAGGCGGTATATTCTCAATACAAATATAAAAGGATTAAGCGTCATGAAGGCGTAACAGCTAACATTATTATATTACATAATCAATATCAAATATCATTGTTACCTAATAAAATCATGACGCTAATAGGATTGTCAATGCAGTGAAAACAACAACATGTTCGGTTTGAAAAATACATTCGATTAAGATAAAAAAGGGGGTGTGCTCAAATAAATATGCATGCATTTATTAAATTGCAGTTTCTTATAATACACTTGTTCAAAGAAATAAAACGAATACTCTAACAAAGAGTTACTGTGCAAAAAAAGCTAATCAAGAATGAGATTCATCTATATTGTAAATGCTAACGTCAGTCAAGTTCGAGTATAAATCCTTTAGTTATTTGAATAGAAAATATGTTGCCATTTCAACATAGACATTATATTCAGTATAAAGAGTGCTTTCATGTTGTCATTTCCATTGAAGCACAAAACAACGTGCCGGGGAGTTTGTTTATGAGACAGAAACTCACTGTAAACAGCATGGAAGATAGACAAATATCTGTTATCCTTGTACAATACATCAAGCAAACCAGGTGGTCCTGGAGAAGTACATTAAACAATTTAAAGAAGGGAAATCTATAACAACATATGTGATTTTACGGCAAATAATACTACATGTCTTTGATATGTCGATGATTTTTCAAGCGACAAAAACATGTACTGCCATAGACAGAACCGTTATGATATCATATATCATCATGGTACATTTTAAACAATACTATTAATTAATCACAAGATATGCTATTACCATTTTTTTTCATATGAATACATTTTTATTAATTATTCATTTATGTTTAAATACTTTTGATATATAATCTGACTATGATGCCTTACAGAAAATTTAAAAGACACATAAAATAATTATAAAATTATGAAAAGTTGAGAACATTAAATGGTAATGAAATAACACATACATTTTTTATCCGTTTATCGTATCAAAATCAAGGTAATGCAAACTACATTATTTGTCGATTCATATAGTTAATCCCAAAGATCGATATTTATACCAATGTTTCGATCATACATCAAATGTTTCCATGACTCAGACGGATATTGTAGGGATTTAAATGAAGTGCATTTCTATTAACTTGTAAATTCCAATTCGTAAATCAGTATTTATTTGGTGCTCTTATATGCTTTACAGTTAAAGTGAATGTAAGCTTTCTTTTAAAATAATTATTGATGTAATTCTTTTATTGCGCCTGAAGACATCTCTTGTTTGACAATGTACAAAAATGTTCTTCTAAGATAGAAATATATTACGCTTTTTATACTGGCCTTATTTCAAAACAAAACGAACTATAACACATACATTCTGTTTTATTTGAATAAACTATATATACTGAAATGTATTTGACGTTTGACTTTCAAGCACATTGCAATGCCCTTTGAACTAACGTAAGGAAACAAAACCGATATGAATAATTTTGTAATAAAAGCAACAATTATTATAGATTGGAGTGCATTCAATAATCCCTATTGATAGACAAACAACCCATAAATATACTTATTTCAATATTTGTTAGACCCCCACACGAGAGTTATTTGCAGTTAAAACGTTCTGATAAAATAATATTGCTTCTCCTGTGCACAGGTTGGATGTCGGTATAACATATGTGACGATCTATGCTTTATCCAAAAAAATGCTCTACGATAAAAATAATATGCAAGTAAAACAGCGATTGCTCTGTTTTACGCCTAATAACTTTTCTTTTTTTTCAGAAATTTCATCATTCTATTTTGATATTGCAAACAATTGGAAAAAAAAGAAAAAACGCGTGCACACACATACAGGAACACGCACGTGTATGACAAACAAATATCATAATACACATACTCAATGGTTTTGCTATAAAATCTTTTCCAGGGCACGATTACTGTCGTGTCTTTGCTCGTCAAATTCATCAAGCTTATTTGTAATCCTAGACATTAAAAGTTTACAAAATGAAACTTAGGTATTGACTTTTGTCTATTCCGTTTACATTAATATGTAGTTCCTAAGATCTCTTAAAAGATTTTCTATCAGGAAGGAATATACTTTTTTAACAACGTCATCAAATAAAAGAATGCAATAAATTCAATTTACCGCATTTTCAAATTAACAAGCAGGGAAAAAAGTGCGAAAATACACGATGCAATTGAATTCAATTTTTATCAGTAAAACCTGGTATTTCTGAAATCTAAGTGCTATTAATATTCATAAATTATTTCAAATTATTTCAATGGCATTGTAATACGTTAACCAGCCGATAATATATTGTATTAAAAATACATACAAATAGATACCAGAATGCATCAGGTGATGGATTCTTTCATGATTTTCAAAGACATGTAATTACTTTTGCACTACGCTTAGGTTGAATTCTCATTTTGTTGATTATTCAATTAACTTTTACCATTGAAACACGCTACACGCATGTTCAATTATTACTGTACAGTCCTTATGGCTGTAACTTCAAAGTGAATGGAGTTTATACCGATACACTATGCTACAGTTACACACATTAAACGAATAAATGATGTATAAAATTCTTTGACATTCATATTGCGTAAATATCAGCTGATGTTTGCAATTTATCTTTGTGCGTTTGTATGTCAAGCAAGGTTAATTAAATTGTTTCATTTAGCTGATTCGCTTTGTTGATAAGATATACACGTGGTACGAAAATGTGTCATAATTTTGACAAATCACATCTAAGTTCATCTAATTTAATTGGATGCGTACATTACGCCACGTAATCACGATTTCAGAAATAAAAAATATTATATATTTTTAAAACGTTATTCAAATAAATCATACAGGAATATTTCTCTTCGTAGATTATTTCTTGTCATCTTACATGAAAGTATCAAATTTGTTAATCTATCGTTAAGTGCTTTCCGCTGTCACCGTTGGCCCAATACCCTTTTATAAAGTATTTTGTGATATATCCTGAATGTCATATTTTATGTTGATAGCTCGAAGCTCGTAGCTTGCGCTGATATCAATACAGTTACATATTGTTCATTTGTAAGGGCCATATATAAGGTATAATGTTTTGGCAGGCTACATACTGCAGTTACACGGTTGTAAGCTCATATTATCCGGTCCAGAAGACAATTATAACATGGCAAAATTGTGTATGCCTCAATGTGTAAGTTTTAGAATATGATAATTATGATTTTCTTTATTTCTTTCTTCTTTTTTTATTTTATTGTGGGAATTACATTTATTATTTGGTTGTTTACTCAGTGACAATAAAATAATTTCACATTTAGAAATAGTTTAGATTAGATAAAAAGCTAAATATAAAAGTGATATTGTGTTTTTTCCTGTCAAGTTGATCTGATTTGGCTGTATAGTTTAAAATACTGTCAGCATATGTGATATTTTGGGAAAAAGAATGTTCGTCTATCTCTTGATTAATCAGAGCAATGATCCGTTAGTTATGTTATTGTTCCCTTTAGACATATTCATCGTAATTCTAATGATAAGGGAAATATAATATTTGTTTAAATTTCAGAAAAATCAATCCTAAAGGGGATTTTCATTCCCTTTTATTATTTGATGTTTATTTAAGTACTATTTGTACTTTTTATCACCGGCTTGAGATAAAACCATAATGAGTTTAGTAGCGCACAGAACAGTCTGCGCATGCTGGATAAAGAAAGAACTTTTTTTCTTATTTTATTCATAAACGCAAAATGGCATAAAATAGAACACTAGGTATTTCTAGTTATGATGGAAAAATTAATGTATTTATAAAAATAGCCATAATTATGAAAATGAATAACGTTTACTGTTCAGGATGTTATCTTGAAGGATGTATATAGTAATAATGCAAGTGTTGTTCTGAATATAAATAGCATCAACGATCTGTTGTGTGCCTTATTTGTTGCTTTTATGCAAATTTTGTTCATGCCTCATTAGGACTTACTGATATTACACCTAAATGGGCCTGAACAATGTAAAAGAAGTAATCATTATCAATAATGACTTTGACAGGCAAATCACACTTTGTAAAGATAAATTAATTTGAATAACTTCCATTTGCATTTCTGGTTTTAGTATAACCATACGTTGTTTTGAAATTATTATATAACGAGTAAATAAAAAGTCCTAAGATTGTTCTACTTTTACATTGTAAAATATTTATCATGTCCTAGTGTATAACCACACAATATAAACGACAAATGGACAAAAAAGGTCAGTATATTCATGTATTCATTAACGTCTCAACTTCAAAATGTCCATCAAAAAGATACGTTCATGGCAATGCTATAGCACAAAGACAATTATCACTATTTTGTTTTGGGTTTAGCGTCGCACCAAAACTGTCATATGGCGCCATTCAATATGTACTGGTAAAGAAAATCGTCAAAGTTCACGTCCATGCATTCTTTCAGGCACGAAAAGTAATCTGAGTAGAATCACCGACTTCAGTGAGATAGCTGACAGCTTCCTTACATCAAAGAATCTAATGTCCCTAGTGTAATTCGATCTCTCGACGGTAAGGGGGAACATTATAGAGGATTCAAAACAATGTGATTCAAAATGACTGCAAGCAGTGCCTTATTTTGTTCTGTTGTTCATGTTGAAAACGTTCGATCAAGTTCTTGTGCAAAATTCCAAGCATTGGTATAGACCGATTTATTAAACATGTTTTCTAAACTTAGGCCATTTTTCTTAATAATAATATTTATGATAAAACAAAAACAAAAAATCAGCAAAACTGCCCTTATGCTGCCATTGAGGCATACATTATGTAGACGACAAAGCATTTAATTAACTATAACTCAAAGACAAATAACTTAAAATATTAGATGGTCGATCAACCCTTCTGATTCCCCTGTTTGTTTGCTGAACAAAAGATTCTTTATTCTTTTTTCAAGGAAATACGCTTTTCGAATAAATCCTTTGTAAAAAAAATAGTCTGTATTTTAATGTCTATGATCTGAAATCACTAGCAAACGTCCGTAATATAATAACATTTATGTAATGTAAAAGCGTATTAACTTCATTTCCTTTCAACGTCGTTTGCATCAACGAAGTTCATAATATGGAGAAATAATCATGTGTGTCTGGAGCTTACCTTATCTAAAGAGTTTGTATTAACCAACAGATTGTAATCAATTTCAAAGTACTTAATAAAGTCTCAAATCAAATGATTATTGAGCTGATGTTACCTTTGGTCACTGATTTCAATCAGATATAAAACATTCATTTGAACGCAAACTGTAAGATGATAATGTTATATACCTGATGTAAAAGTGCAATTGTTCTACAAAACACTTGTTGCAAATGATTGAATCATTTTATTGTAATATCAGGGTACAATGTATATCAAATTAGATCATGTCTTATTTGGAAATTTATATTGGACAATATAATACATTTAGGGATTTTTAACCTTAATACTGTGAAATATGGAATATAGTATTTTGCGCTAGGTGACATCTATTATCAGATAGAGTATTACAATTTCGAAATAGTTCTGTTTGATTGGCTTTATCTAAATGTTAACAAATGTCAGTGTCGCAATCAACGGTGATTTTACAAATGTATTTCTCCCTTAGGATCAACACAATGTCTGTATACATTTAGTAGCAAATCGATATTATTTTGGTGAGACAATGGTTATTAATTCAACCTATTTTATGTATTCCTCAATATGTGGATATAAAGAAGTTAATATAGAGCATATATTTGAACTTCAATAAATATTTTGCAACAAATAAAGATATGTTATCTACTGACATATCACAACATTATTATTAGGCCGTCATAAATCATATCATGCTATACACAGATCGATGAATTTTATACTCTTCTAGAATAGATTCTATGAACTAAACATCAAATACACGTCGACCAACTGTTAAAATTTAATGTTTAGATGATACGAATGATTATGTTGTAAAACTGTGCAAAATTGTATGCTTTTATGCAATTAATGATATATGAACATCAAAGTCTATGGACCTGGGTAATGTGATACTCACCGAGACCAATGTTCAAAACAAAGTTCTTTATTATTAACTTAAGGTAAGAATTCCATTTTCAAACTTTTCTTATTTCCATTAGTTTCGCAAATTAGCCCATAGTTAGCGTACGAACAGTGCAGGAGGTTTTTACCTATTTTCAGCATTTTTATGCTCTTTTTAAGAGCGTGTCAAATTCATATGAACGCACAGAAAACATCATTTAAAATCATTGAAAATGCATTTTTGATGTTCATTTCTAGTAACGTTGTTTTTATTGGTCTAATAGTATCGTATATCACGTTAAGGCAATGCCATTTACTTTCGTCTTACAAGGACATTTTTGTATCAGCTTATTAATAATATGATAATTATAATCTGCTTTAAAGTTTAAAGATTTAATTACTAACCACGAAACAATGTACATCTCATTGCCAACAAATTCAGCAATAATGTTTTTCAATTAGACGTTATGGATTAAAGAAATGTAATATATGTTTTTTTTTATTTCCTATCGTTTTTAGATAATAAAGATTAATTAATGTGATTTATACGTGCTTTGATGCCTGTTGTTGCTCATGTTTAAGAAAAGCATTGCTTGAACATGAACGAATATTATTTTGTTAACGACTTTTTATAAATAACCATACTTAAGTATGTATATGTAAATGATATAAGCAAATGGTCATATGTTTATGCTAAAATGTCTGACGCTTAAGATAACCGCTCCCTAGAGTAGATGGCTAAAAAATTGATCAAATTTGTCTGTTAGGTGTATGCCAGAAACCGATTCAAAGTAGCAAAACATCAGAATTAGTGATGAGAGAAACGGTTATAGTAATATTGTTACGCCCCCATAAAAGTGAGAAAAGGGTGTTAGCTTAAAGCTAGTCAGGATTTAAATATATGCCAGGCGTTAGTTAGGGGAAAGTAACATGTGAGGGAGTTAGATTTGGTTCTACCTACTGAGAGATAAATAAGACATGTTCCAGTTCAATCTATGGTTTTATTATTGGTTATTCATAGTTTATTTATGAATTATTGACATACATGATACAATATAAGATAATCTGGCTTTAACCAGATTGTTCTATATTAATCAACTGAGCTTATAAGAGAAACATATATGTAGATCTAGTACTATAATATAATATCCGAGTTCCAAGTATATAGTTAATTATAGATTTACCAGATTGGGTCAAGTCAGAATCCGGTCAAGTTCCAGATTGGGTCAAGTTCTAAAAATGGGTTCAAGTTAAGTTTATTATAGCAACTTAAGAGTTATATAAAATTGTATAAAGATCAGTGACAGGTTAATTGTTTATAATTATATTTGGGTACAAACCTCCTGATAGGAGTACATTTCTTACGACTGGTTGGTAAAGATCTTAATGCCCAACTGAGTATGATAGGTTAACCCAGTAGCTTAAATAGAATAGGAGCGCGCGACCCAGTACTTGTGACTTCACTCGCTACCCGAAGTACATCGTGGTGAACGGTGAAGACTACTTGGAACTCGTATATCCCAAAAAATACAGAGAGTTAAAAGCTAAAATCGGTCTCAAAATGGAGCTAAAAATTAATATGATCGACAGAAAACACAAATACAGGTTGTCAATCAGTATTATTCGTGAAAACATCGATAAAGCTTGGACTAGATCGGGATCATGAGACGCTTGACGAGATGGCAAACAATTCCATGACAATAAAGCGTCCCGTGACTTTGTAAGACACAATACACAATTTGACATGTTCATAGCAATATACAACGCGACGTTATGTAATTCATTGTTAAACATTGTCTAAAGCATACACATAAAATATGTTGAGGGTAATTTGGTATAAAGAACGTGTCAAAAACAACATTTGAATATATCCAATTACACTCCCCGCGCATTTTCTATAAATACCATCGACTAGTCGAGTTTTCGTTTGCAAGAAAAACACCGGAATTAAATTCATTACATAAAAACAGGGTACTTTTATTAGTCTGGTTGTACATAAAAACAAGTCACTAAAAGCCTTAAAGCGATGTTTAACGTATTTATGTCTAAACATCTCTAAATCTTATTCAGATTACGTTTTTAATTGGTTTTTACTGTTTGATATAGAAAAAGAAGAATTGAAACCGCTATCGGTGGATGCTGTTTGAATAAACTTGCTGAGGTTAAGAAAATAAATTACAGATATTTTAGACGTCACTCTGCGATAATTGAGCGAAAATGGAAATGTTATTTTAAGTGAGGACCTAAATTTATTCACATCTTGTTTTTTTTTTCAAGAACATGGAAGCTTTATAAATACATGTATTTTGCTACAAACTACATCGATCGGCCTATGGGTTTCCTTTCTAAAAGAAATTGTGCTTTTAAAATTTTGATTTTACCGATAATTTAAGAAAAACGCTTGCATCCTCAAATAACTATGGTCCTTCATTCATTGATCATTGAAAGCCATTTACAGATTTCATCAGGCGGGAAAACATCCATCTTGTGAACAATTATGATAAAAACGATGATGATGATCTACATGCTCGCATATTGCATTGACAGGTTTTGCGTTTTACATGTTTGCACCTACACAAATACAAAAATTCTTCAACAGCACAGTTCAACAAGTTAAATAATAACGAGTGAAAAGATCGCTATAAGACTAAGGTATTACATGGAAATGATTGGAACTTTTAAACTTAGTATCGAGAGAACTCCATTGTAGACATATCTAGGAATTATATGCAAGTGTTACTTGTAACTATTCTCTACACGTAACAGCTCCACCTTCCTAATTTGGTATGTGAGATTCTCATCAATTAAAATTTAGTATTTCGTAGAAACTTTAACAGATTAAATTTCAAATAGCTCTTGCAATGCGTGTCATGTACAGGATTTGTGAATAATACTCATTAATCGGACACTTTTTATAGAAGAATTGGCCTATGCGACAGAACATTACGCTGTCCGGTAACCAATTTAGTCGATTAAATGGTTCAACTGAGTTTTTTATGTTACGGGACTGGAATGAACGCTTTTCACTCAAATCGGGCTAAAAAAGCACAGAAATACAATTTTGAATTAATTTCTGAGTAAATTTCTTAAAAATGCTGTTTAAAGTGCCCCATCGGATGTATGTTACACATTCCAATTTTGTGTTTTTAATTTAAAGAAGATATTTAATATATATTCTACAAGACTTTATGAAGTATATAAATTAGACTTACATTTTATCGGAAACCTCATACATAGAGACATAACTTATTTAAATATGCTAAACGTTTCTTTATAATTGTAAAGAAATGGACAATTCAAAGCACTGATTAAGATTGAGGATTCACACAAAACATATAATAAAACAACACTTAGCTTGAATAGTAACAAATGTACTTAACAAAGCAGACAACCACAGATTGGTTCAAAGTCATTTTTTCTTACGCAGTTTTCAGAAATAGATATATAGAGGATATTTGTTAAGTTTAGTGTAAGATCGGAATATATTTCACCGAGTGAGCACCAAAAGGAAATATGAACTTTTGGTGTTCACGAGCCTGAACTAGCAAAAAAAAAAAAAACACAAAAAAATAATGAAACACAACGAAAAACAGAAAAATGATAGTAATATTTTATTCTTAGCATAGTTAAATATATATAATTGTAAAACAGAGAATACTTGATCAAAATGCTGTAAAGAAGACAAAACTAGACAAACTAGAAAAATTACATCAGTTAGTAAATGACAAAGTGTTTGTAAACTACATGTAATAGATACACACAAAAACAAGTATAAAAAAATGAAATTGAAATTCTGAAATACCCGAATTAGATGTGTGTAAAAATGTGGAAATAGTTTGTAAAATAGCACAAACAAATTTTCTTTTTTATTTTATGCAAACAAACGTTAAAAAGGACATTTTTACTTAATACTAAATGAATAGCGCGCCAAATTATTATACAACGTGACGTCATTTACGACGTCATTTTATTAAGTTGGTACGCTGGTATTTCACTGAAACAACGTAAGGGGCTTAAATTCAAAATGGTGAAATTATCAAATTGATAATTTCACTGTTTCAAACAGTGAAATTACTAGTTTTAATCCACTGATATATTTCTATAAACCATCGAAAAGCATGTAATAAAAGATAATAGTTTGGATAAATCCAACTGTCAAACCATCGCACATTTCACGTTTCCATTTAAACATCTAATCATAACTTGACAAATTGTTGGCGTGTTTTTTTTTGTTGTGTTTTTTTTTTTTGTTGTTTTTTTTTTGTTGTTTTTTTTTTTGTAGTTTCGCAGTTTTTGTCCTATTATTTCATCTTTATCAACTTACAATTTAAAGGGACTCCATTGAGTTTTTTTGACATGATGGGACTGAAAATATTTTTCCAGATTAATGTACCATTTGATGTAGGTTTATACTACTAATCTTTTTTGCAAAATTTCAGATCATTCGCGCACTTTGATTTTCCAGAATAATTATTCAAATTGTAAAAAAATGGTACCCAAAATGAAAAGCGTTTAATCCATTTTCACTTAAATCGGACTGAGAAAAGCATAAAAAATCGATTTTCAATTTATTTCAACGTATATTTCTTAACTATGTCTGCGTATATTTCTGTTTAAAGTGGTCAAGCCCATTTATGTAAGAAATTCAAATGTTTTATTTATAGGCCTTTCAACCTTTTAATACAAACGGCGTGTCAGAAATTACACAGAGCAGTTACCTGTATTGAAAATGTCTAAGAGTTAATAAAATATAAAAACAAGAATAATAGTTATTAAGAAAAATATCGTTATTTTACATATTTTTTTAAGTTCAAACTTATTCGCAAAGAAATGCGAGAAAACAGCTCATACAAAGTTTCATAATTATGTTTTAAATGAAATGAAATCGTTGATAAAATCGCATATTATCCTTAAGTTATCTATGTCAGATGCAATCGCTTGATGCAAGTCAATAAAGTCATTAAAGGGTTCAGAATGCCTAATTTGTATTGAAATACTTTTTAATTTGTTTAAATATCATTTTGAAACAGTTTTTTCTCCTCAAAATAATAACGTTGATCAGTATTGTTAGTATTATCATGTGTTGTATAGAAATAGGTATTTAATATCAGTCATGCACCAAACACTAGTTTTCTTAAGGTGATTTGAGACTTATTAATAAATATCCTAAATTATTCGATACAAACTTTTTCTCCGTATTAAATAAACGTTTATCTAAGTTGTTATCCGTTTTTACAAGTACACATTTATCGTTTTATGCAAACCTATAGTCGACAATATCTATGGTCTTACTTAGAGTAACATTAAAGCATACCAATAATATTACAGCCCTGGTACGAGTATATTGGTACGAAGTTAAAATCAAAGACACGTGATTTTTTGTTTGCTATTTAACTTTTTCCTTGGGGATGGTGTGTATTTCTTTTCAGGTCCAAGGCATAAATTTCCATGATCAAATATTAAACAAGCCTTCTTTGTTTTCCTTTATCCATATTTTGCCAATCTGCAATTGAATGTAAAGGTTCTATGACTTGTGTTTAACGTTATTATAGTCTTCATGACAATTCCATTATGTACATGTATTACTTACACATGGAAAACACCAATTTGTAATGACATCGATATTTTCGGTTGTTGTTAATGACCCTACATGTTTGTGGTCAGCTATGATAAGTTGTTCTTTCTCTTAATTAATAGATTATTCAGATTAATCTTCCTTAGCCCCAACCGCCAATCTCTTAATTTGTCTGTTTTTGTTTTCTATCGTGTAGGGTTAAAACGTCATCTTGTAAGGTGGTTCTATTTTGTTTATTTACTACAACTATTATTATTTTGATTATTCGATGCGCCTTTTTAAGTATTTTCAGCTTTTCACCTTCTTACTGTTCTGTTCCCTTTGGCACAAGATTTACTTTTGGTGGTTCTATGTGAAGAGATATTTCATGGGGCGAGTCGCTGAAAGTTTCTCTCTCTTGTTGACACTAGAGTATGTTAACGGGAATTTAGCTTTTAGATAACCTATATAGATTTGAAATTTGGTAAGTTGATAAGAAATAGGTAATTATCGGTTCGTTATCTAAAATGTCGGTTGCCAGGACGAATGTGTTTAAGTCGCAGTTAAACCCGAATCAACGAAGTGTTTTTTTAGACTCAAACGAATATATTAACTATATATCACACGCTAGTTCTGTATGCTTTGTAGGAGAGAAATACATAACGGCATATTTGTTCAATTCCAAATAAAGTTCCAATGCTCTTCTTAATCAATTTAGATGCCATTTGTTGTGGATCTTTTCACCCTAAGGCAAACTCCCGCTGTGCACATGAGTGCATGATTGTTTTCTCATTATGTAGCTTAATAACAGTAGAGATACTGCTATTTCGATTGTGTCGTATATTATATAAATAACACATGGGTTTTTGGGTAACAGTAAACATATCATCCCGAGGAAAATACTTTTACCCGAGGCGTAGCCGAGGGTAACAGTATTTATACGAGGGATGATATTTTTACTGTTACCCACAAACCCATGTGTTATTTATTTTATTACCCCGAACAAATACTGTGATGATCTGAATTTGTCAACTAAATCTATCTGTAACAAAAATAAGCCAAGAGAAGCAATAACTAAACTGTCCTTACCTTGCAAGTTTTAAGTGCAATGTAGGCCTACTTGAGAAGCTGTTTTTCTTTTATTCTTTAGGCAAGTGATGATATCTACCAGTCATAAACATAAAATAAGCTGTGTTTTATTCAGAAAACAAAACACTAACCCATTTATAAGGATATGATCTGTGAAATCTGATCCTTCGGCATCCAGAATATTCTTCGCATGGTTTTTGACAAAGTGCATTTAGAAAATAACGATGATATCCTACAGATGTCTGTCCACCAACTCTTTCTGTAATGTTTCACTGGTTAAAATTGTTAAATTATCCTTTGTTGCATGCTTTAATTGTCTGCATGTTCCAGTTTGACACAAAATTTTTTACATTACAATTACTTCGGTTGAAAACGGATGTTTCCTGTTGACTATTCAACAAAAAGATATTTAATACGCGAAAGGGACTCTAGGGTGCAAAGAACTAAATTTTATCAGAGTAATAGTTACTTCGGCGATGCCCTATCGTCGAAAATAAGAATGAATCGAGAAAAAAATGGCGGCCATTTTATTTCATTTTATTTAGAAAATAGACCACGTGACCAGATTTTATACTGTTAAAAAATACTGTTACCTATGTAACAGTACAAAATTCGTAGTCACGTGGTACACTTGCATTAACAGTAAGAATAACTCCCAGAGGCCTATGGGAAATTAACATTACGAAAAAAGTGAGGGGTAATGACATTTTATAACATTACTTTGATGCAATGAGTGAGTCATGTGATTTACGATGTTTAAATAATAAGGTGTGTCATTTGCAAAATATATAAAAGCTAACCAGCATTGTGTGTCCTGTTTATATATTCTTCAGGCACAATAAGAGTCATAACTTATTCTTTATTCCAAACATAATATTTATATCAAGATATAGAACGCTCATTAAAAAGACTTTTGACATGAACCCTAGAATCGTTTGGTTTACAGTTAAGTCATTTGCAATATCTTGTTTTTTTGTTGTTGTTTTTTGGTTGTTGTTGTAGTTCTTTTCTTTTATAATAGTTATAAATTTTAATTATATATATATATATATATTCCAAAAGCTGTTTGTCATTGTAAATAGATAATTTAATGAATATATCATTGCACTGTTATTCTAAAATATTGTTTGATTGCATGAATGCAACATACTGGTGCATATGTCTGACACATGCAAACTCTGTAACCATTTTGGTACATTAGACTGACAGAAGAAAATACTTTTCTATTTAGTATATTCTTTGACGTAGATGTTTGCCTTTTAAACATTGTATACATTACTACATTCAAAAAATAGATACAATGTGTGTGACATTTGTCAAATTAGCTATATATTAGCTCTGCTCTTGCTTCTTCTGTTTTATATATTAGAAGTTCATATATATTTAAATTGTTCCTCTGCCTGAAATGTTTAATATTGAACCAATAGAAAAGGATGTCTGGGTTGTTTCTAAAATTAAAACCATCGAAGAATAATTTACAATAAGCAAAATTATAGACGGGTAAACATACAAGACATCGTTGCTTGGATTTTTTAATGTGTTATATGACACATTTGTGAAGAAAGTAAATACATTTTCTTCATTTGAATGATTAAAATATAAGTTTTCCCTCAGGGTACTAGACAAAATACTCCAAATATGATCAGAAAGCACTTTCAAATCAAAATGATAATTACGATAAAGCACATCAATATGGGAGCTATGATGTTAAATGTTTATCATTTACCTGATAATGGGATGCAATACGATACACATCATTTATCAATGAAATTATTTACAATACATTATCATAATAATTCTAAAAAAATAATTCTAAAAGTCGAATATATGTTTTAATGTAATCAAATATATAAAGTAAAATCTAAATTATTTATCACACAGTCGTGGAAAGCGATCTTTCTGTGAGTATTAGCATTAATGGAAAACAATTTATTATATCTACCATACAAATTACCTAAATCCATGTACACTTTTTCCCGTTTTCCAATCATACAAGCCCTTATTACACGTACTTTTTCAACCAAGACTCTTGGTGTTGTTTTGTTTTTTGTTTTTTATAATTGCTGTTGTTGTGTCTTTTATATTTGTCAATGACTATTTCGTAATTATAATTGTCAATATCTGTAAACATTTTAAATAGATGTTGGCATTATTCATATAATCCTGTGGGAAATAATACTGATTAAAATAGTTCAATCACGTGACCTTTATTGTAAACAGATACAGAGTATATTGAGTAACAACTGTGCTGTTTTGAATTCTGTTTGGAGAAACAAATGTTTATTTTGGTATTATTTTGACTGAAAAAAAAATGAAAATCAGAATTATTTTCAAAATGTAAAATTACAAACACTTATTACCAAATCTGAATCGTCATCTTCAAAAGCATACTAGATCTAAACAGCAAAAATATTGAATTCTGTACTTAAATGTCCTGAATATCGTATCGATTTTTACCAGACATAAATCAATAAATATCAGTATCCAATTTCTATATGTTTTACGTGTCTGAATTTTGTTGCGTAATTTACACCATTATACAGTATCAATTCGGTTTTGTTTTTTCATACTATTGTGTGTCGAAACCCTTTTCCGAAGTTTTTTTATCATTAATGTAATTGATGATAACCTATGTTTAAGGAACTTTTTCTTTGCAATAAGTTTTGTAAAATTATTTGACCTAAATCTTCTGCATAATATTCCGTACATATAGGCTTGAGAAACTATGTTCTAAACAAATTTTGTTGTCTAACGTCTCGGGAAGACAAACTGAAATATTGCAATCGGTGTTAGCAACGAAACTGTTATAACTTTGAAGTGGGAAGATAAAGTCATAGTCATGATGAAACATGGAATTGCAACGATCCAGATTAGATGATATTCATTAACCTAAAAGTGCATAGCTGACTTATAACATGTTGAAACAAAATATACCATCATGTTTGTTTAGTTGTTCACAATACAAATATTAAAAGGTCAAGCGTCATGAAGGCGTAAATAGCTAGTATTATTGATATTAAATATCATTGCTATCTAATAGAATCATGACGTTTATAGGATTGTATATGCAGGGAAAACACTAACATGTTTCATTTGAAAAATACATACAATTAATTCGGATTTTTACTTTCAAAAATATTAATTCAAATTATTTCAAAATTAAACTAATCTTATAAAATAGCCATAAATACAGTGCATGATAGTATACTTGAACAGAACGTACAAAATACTTACTCATCTTATGGCCCGATGTGTAAAGTTACAGTGTCTGTAAACGAATTAGATGTACCCTTGGGAAAATGTCAGAAACAGTCACAGGAGAACCTCCATGGCTCTTTTACGCATTAGATTGTATGTATCTTTGTTAAAGTGCATATTAAATTTGATGACATGTAACAACGCAATTTGCAATGCCGAATGTTTGACAAAATTAAGCAGAGTCATTGGTTTAAATGATGCAGGGAATTATCAAAATAACTATATGTGACTGAATTATGATAACAAAGCTTATCAAAGGAATTGAATCTTTGATGTTTTCAGTAGGAGTAACCCTTTAGGAAAATAACTCACAACAAATGTAATGTAAACTGATGAGAAAGGCCTTTTAACTAACATTTGTTATATAACCAATAGCATTTACCACCCACCATTAATATCGGCTGTTATTTTGTTTTCTTTTTAGATAAAGGAAATGTCCGTTTGATACATATCTTTTGATATAATGCACCAGTAACACTAAATAAATTAACGTTACTTACAAGTACCATGCTTAATGGTCAAATACGGTGTAATGAGATGTTAAAGATGCTGCAATGTTAGGTTGCTTTCAAAAACGAATCGGCTGCAGTTAACTGAGCGCGATATATTTCTATTTATTATCAGATTTTCTTTCAAAGATGCCATAATTTTTCCCGGAATATCATTAAACGTAAATCGGCTTCTTCATGATCATTTACATGAACAGACTGTAATGAAATTGTGATATTATTGCAAGCTTATTTTCAGGTTAAAATTATGTTCTAACACTATATGCTACAATTTAAAAAAAGGATATTTACAACAGCAAGCACATATCATGCAAGTGACAGCCATGTTACATTTAGTACAGTTGTTGTATTTGTGATGTGAACAACAACGATGACATAACTAATGGGTGTTGTCGATAATTATCTAATGGCAGATTCATGTATGATCAATAAAAAACAATAATGAGGAACCTCCGGTAATTCCTATATGAAATAAAGAGGCAACTTTTTCATCGTGTGTGATGTTTTTTTTCCTCTCTTTGTTTGTTTTTGTTGATTTTTTTGTTTGTTGTTGTTTTGTAAGTGGTTTTTTTTTGGAGTTTTTGTTGTTGTTTTTTTTTTCTTTTTTGGGAGGGGGAATTATTTGTGAATATGATTGTACATGTTCTTATGGTAGACAAAAATAAGGATTAGGGAAATACTAACACATATATCTTACTTGATACTGTGTTTTGTGTATAAAAACATCAATAATAAAACAATAAAAACATCTCTTAAGCAACTTGAAATCTAATTTGTTTGTAGAAGAAACAGGGGGGAAATATAACAATACGACAATTGTGACGTAACGTGTATTCATACTGTTGCCAAAACGGCACCCTAATTTAGTCATGATTAATACGTATATAAGCATTCGTCATGGAATCTTGATTGCATATTAAGTACTTTCCTTTCAGAAGTGGCATTTATTGATATCATTTGTTTTTCAAAATTGATCATGCATTATAAAACACTTAGGTAATTTATAATGCTTAAAAGCTAATAAAGTCGATAAACAATTTCTAAATATTGGAAGAATATGTTTAAAAATTTGTTTTCAATTTGCACTGACTAACTCAATGATTTGGTGTAACTCTTAAATGAATGTAACGCTATAAACCAGGACGCGTCAACACGCCGTCAATTAAGCTGTAAACGTTTGATATAAATTCCACCAGATTGCACACGAAATAAAATAGCATTCTCCCAATAGATTTTACACAGATATTATATTAGATTTGATTAATTTATTTTGACGTGTGACTGAAACTGATCTCATGACCTAATGCATTAATCTACATAATTATGATACAACAAATGTAAGCACACTTAATGGTCTTTGGATCGTTGCAAAAATGATAATTCAAGTAGGTGTTGTGCTGATTTTTCAGGAATGTATCCCCTATCAACATTATGTCTGAAATGCAACCCTTACCAAGTTAAATAACCTAAATGCACTTGTCAACTTTAAATCGGGACATGACCATTCGCTTTAGGGAAATTTTCAGAATGTAATCGAAGAGGTCTGGCTAAGGTTATTTGTTTTATTTAACAAAGTGATTATCGTATTAAACGGCAATATGTACGTGTTTTTGAAAATAATTCCGCCATAAGTCGAGTAAATTGTTTCTATAGCTGAACATAAATATTTTCTGTATTATATTAAAAAAATATTAAATGAGCAGTTTGATCTAAAGAACAATGTTGAATGAAGAAGTACTTATCCAATAACTAGTTATTCTATCATAGGTGATTTGGACATATTTTCTGCAGGATAACGTTACTCTTTTATAAAATGTTCCTACGTGTTTCTCGTCTTTAGTTTATTTAGAAAACAAATTCGAAGGTGTTATCTTTCTAATTAGTAACGAATGTGCATGTATATAATTGACACCTAAAGTAAAATAAACTTTAAAGGGACTCCACTGAGGTTTTTTTGACATGATGGGACCGAAAATATTTTTTCCAGATAAATGTACTATATGATGTAAGTTTAGACCTCTAACATGTTTAATCATTGTGCAAAAATTCAGACCATTCGCGCACTTTGTTTTGTTTTTTTGTTTGTTTTTTCAGAGTAATTATTCAAATTGTAAAAAATGACCCAAAATGAAAAGCGTTTAAACGCGTTTCACTCTAATCCGACTTATAAAGGCATAAAAATACGATTTTCTATTTATTTCAACGTATATTTCTTAACTATATTTGCATATATTTCTGTTTCAAGTGCACAGCTCATTTATGTAAGAATTTTAAATGTTACGTTTTTAGGCTTTTAAACCTCAGTGGATTCCCTTTAAGTCTATTTCAGTAAAATTAAGCATATAACAGTCGTTATAAATTTTAAAATTCCAACTGATGTAGAACTTTAACCATGTTATCAGGTAATCATTTTATTTAATAGAATATTAAAATAATTATATTTTGTATTGTTTTCATCAGTATTTGAAATTCTTATGAAAAATGTGCCCACAGTAGACCAATCTACTTAAATAACTAAAATACAATAACTTGACGTAAGCTACATGAGCATTTTAATGATATTGAAAAGAAGATTTCACGATCTTATAAGTTCTAACTAAAATCAAATTAATTTACATGATTACTTAGCATGAAGTAAATACAAGTTTTATGTTCAGTTGAACGAAAAACAAATGTCAAAACATAAGATATTAATATGTTTTGCTCCTAAAAGTGTAATATAAATAATATCAGAAAAAATAGACAAAGAAATGTGTGATACATACCAGGCGACAAATGATATAGCTTTAGAAATAATATTATTGCTAACGACGTGCAAAACAACTGATCAATGCAGCGTTTAACGTCCTAAAAACACAATTCATAATTAACAAAAAATATATTCACAACAGTGTTTGAAAAAGCTATTTCCGTTTTGTAACTACAGGCATCCCGGCATGTGTTTGATAGATTTTCATTAATTATAGTTGGCAAATGACTAAGGTTGATATTTTTGTAAACCAATTTCAAATATTTACATTTACTTATAATTGTTTGTTCTGATACGAAAAATATTTCATTTAATTTCAAAGCTTTGTCGTCATTCATAGATAACGGTTCCTCTACATCAACTTGTTTGTAGCAGAAGATCTTTACATTTCGACTTGTTGATAGAAAGAACAAAATAGTTTGAAACGGCACGCCTACATGATCGTTTGTATTTCTAACTCCTTTTCTTTTCTAAAATCCCGTCAATGTGCTTCAACCTAGCTGCAACAATAAGATATCTACATGCGTATCGCATTACAAGGCAATTATGCATAAATACTATTTAGTAAGTAATTACAAAATTCTATTTTGTATTCAGCTTCTCAGCAATATTAATCTTTTTTTTATTTTGCCATTCTAAATCTTGCGTTTTCCACATAACATAAAAAATAAGAGAAAAAGCATGATAGATTGTGCAAAAACAAAAAAGGCTTATTATTGAATTGTATTGACATAATCAATTGTAAACAATACACAACATGCACAAGGAGGCAAAAACAGCGACCGGTTTCACTGTAAAGGAAATGTATTCTTGGAAAATGAAAGAGGAAAAACAAAACGTTTTTTTTATTTACTTTATCCTTTGGTTTTTTGTTCCTCATACGGCCTAAATATAGTATAAGACCTGTTCAAGCACAGTTTTCATCCGCGTTATCTTGCTGCCTCTTTCCGGAGAGAGAAATTCTTCTTTCGTTCCTTTTTACAGTTCTTTTTAGGTGATTTCAAGATTGATCGTTATAAAAAGACGTTAAAAGTTCCCACTTAACCTACCATTTCATCAGGTGCAGGTCAAACAAAGATGTTTATTTTATACCGTTTACTGTACACTGCATGAAACATCCAAAACTCGCTTTATATGAGAAGACTATGTCTCTATTATCACACTATAATTGTGCATTGTCAATCAGACTTGACAACAATTTGACCATATCAGATGTCTTATGTGTGTCCAAAGCTCATTATTTTGTGCACATGAAAATCTTTATTTGATACATAACATATCAAACAATTGACCAGTATTGATAATATACTGTTTGTTTGACTTATATAAACGAGTGTAAATAAAAGAAATAAATATACATGTTAACCGTATGATGTCTAATGCAAATATTGTCTCTATGTTGAAGATAAATACAAATAACCCTCGTCATTCGCCCATGCCTTCCATAATTATGAAACTTTGACAAAAAATTGCATCATGAACCAGGTTTTAATTCAAAATGTTGTTAGTGAATGAAGTCAAAATAATGGTGATAAAATTTATCTTAAATCATTCCCTTACACTTACACTAACAATCGAACAATCTATAAGGTAGTGAACGTGTTATGATTTGTTTTTATCTTGTTCTTGTTGTAATTGTTTTGTGTTTGTTATTTATTTATTTATATATTCATTCATTTTATTTATTTCTCTATTTATTTCTCTATTTATTTCTCTATTTATTTATTTGTTTATTTATTTTTATGTATTTTTTATTTATGTTGTTGTTTTTTTTTGGGGTCGTCTTTAATTATTTGTTATATTTTTTTCTCTTGGTTATGTTTGTAATTTTATTTTTCTCTTATTTGTTTTTTTGTTTGATTGTATGATATTTTTCAAATTTAAAGAGATTAAATCCAGGTATGCAAGAGGGATCAATACCAATATCTACCCAATTGAATTATATTTGTGGTTTTGCTTAAACAAAGCAACCGTCAATCCGTGAAATAACGAGGATCAAATACTCGTATAGCTGGTAAAACAGCTGTTGCATGAATTCGTAATTATGCGTAAATTTCCCTTGAATCGATGTTATTGACGTCATCAGAAGCCTGATAAATACGATAAAGCGCATTAAATAAGGAGTTATGGTGGTAAACATTTATCATTTACCTGATAATGTGTTAACATGCAATACGATACACAATATTGATCAAGAAATTACTTACCTTACATTTTTATAGGAATAATCCTACAATTTGAATATGTATTCTAATGCAAAAAAATAAAAGAAGTTAAAGTCAAATTTCTGATCACACGTGTGAATTGATATTGTGTGAGTATGGAAAAAAAGTAAATTAATCTATGATTTATACCATACTAATGACCGTAATACTCCTTTTCCATTTTTTTGGTCATACAAGTCATATTTCTGAATAAACTTTAATTTGTTAGATTTGTCCTTTGCTGTTGTTCTTTTTGTATGTTTGTTTTCGCTTTTGTTTGTTTGGTTCTTTAATTACTTTTCTTGCTGTTTAAATATCGACTATGTCGTAAAAAGATCCGGAATACATGTAAACTTCACAGGTATTAATCACAATAAAATTACATGAAAATTGCAGACTCGGTTTGGTTGAGTCTGTACATAAGAGGTAGTGAAAATGTGCAACATCTTTCACGCCCCCTACATAATGCAAATGATTCCAATGTAAACCAGTAAAACCTGGCCTTTTTAAAGTCTATTTGTTATGAATATTTATAAATTATTTCAATGACATTATAATAAATTGACCAGCCGCTAATACAATGTAGGGTTCTTTTTGACATGATAGTGTAAAGTTTCCTCGTCTGAGACAATCGGTGCAATAATCCGTTATTTATGCAATTGTTCCCTTGAGACATATTAATCAAAAATATAATGATACGGTAACTATGATATTTGTTTATACATCAGAGCAATCAATCCTAAATGGTACTCCAATTCCCATTAAATATTTGATGTTTATTTTAGTGATTTACTATTTTATCACAGGTTTTGAGATAAAGCAAAAATGAGTTTAGAAGTGCAAAGAGCAGTCTGAATAAATGAGTGACTCTTGCATTTAGATTTTACTTTTCCGAGACTGAAATGCTCGAGAAATAAATTCTGCCCAAATTTAATTTGTATTGTACATTTTTTAAATCGCTTTAAACGTTAATAATGCATTAGAAGATACGAACTTATTTTAGTTTGATTGTAATGGAAGATATAAGCTTATTGAAAAATTCTCGAATCCGTTTCTGGAACAACCAGTATTACTTGTAAAGATTTTGCTCATGGAATAAAAATCGGATTGCCCCTACCGGGTTTTGAATCCCATTGCCATAAATTCTTAGTTTTCGAGTGCGACGCGTACACTACTTGTCTGCAACGCCACTCAAAATGTTTTTTCCATGTCATTAAAGTCGTTAAAATCAAAATAAAATATAAATAAATATTGTGTTTACACTTGTATCTTTATACCTCTCGACAAGAAAATAGTTGCACTATTTACATATTATATGAAAATAAAGTCACCGTACTGCTTATTAAATTCGGTTTTAAATATAGAAATACATTTCATCATCATGTCAATCTAGAAATCGAGGTTGATTTAATGTAAAGTATACAAGTGAATTTGTCATGCATAGCACTGAGTCTATTATTTTGCACTGTTAATGTTGTCATTTGTAGAATGAGATTATGCTGTTTTTTTTATATACCTCTTTATAAATTATTACACTAATCATAGTTTCATTTATTTTCATTTATTGACAACAAAGCATAATTGTTTAAATCTCAAAGGATTAAAGTGAATATTCTCCTTAACAACAAACATACGAAATACTGTTTATTTGTTTTTGTTTAACAATAACACACGAAGTATTGCTTGTCATGACGAAAACATGTAATGAATTTTACAAAAATAGCCATAATCATGAAAACTAATAATGAAAATTAATAGGTAAACGTTTAATGTTTAGGATGTTATCTTAAAGCGTGTCTATAGCAATAATTGCAAGCGGTATTCTGAATTAAGCATCAACGATCTGTTGTTTGTCTTATTTGTTTTTTTTCTGCATGTTTTGTTCATGCCTCATTAGGATTTACAGATATAACACCTAAATGGGCCTTAGCTACTATCATTTATGACTTTGACAGGTAAATCATACTTTGAAATTAAGTTAAATTAATTTAAATAACTTCAATCTGCATGTCTGGTTATAGCATTGTGTTGAAATTATAATAAAACGAGTAAATTAAAAGTCCAAATATTGTTCTACTTTTACATTGAAAATATTAAGCATGTACAAAGTAGTACCCACACAATATTAACGATAAACGGACAAGAATAAGCCAGTTTATTCATTAATTCATTAACATCCCAACTTCAAAATTAGATAAGTTCAAGGTAATGCTATATCACAAAGAATATTATCACTATTTTGTTTTGGTTTAACATCGCACCAAAACTGCCAAAGGCATATGGCCACATTCAATCTGTACTGGTAAAGAAAAACATCAAGTTCACATCCGTGCATTCTTTCAGGCACGAAAGGGAATCTGAGTAGAATCACCGACTTCCGTGAGATAGCTGAACAGCTTCCTTACATCAAAGAATCTAAAGTCCCTAGTGGGATTCGATCCTTCGGCGATAAGGGGGAACAATATAGACGATTCGAAACAATGTGATTCACAATGACTGCAAGCAGTGTCTTATTTTGTTCTGTTGTTCATGTTGATTACGTACGTTTAAGTTCTTGTGCAAAATTCCGAGCATTGGTAAAGACCGATTTATTAAACATGTTTCCTAAACTAAGTCCAATTTTCTTAATAATAATAATATTTATAATAAAACAAAAACAAGCATCAGCAAAACTACCCTTTTGCTGCCATTGAGGCATACATAAAGTAGACGACAAAACATTAAATTAACTATAACTTAAAGACAAATAACTTAAATATCAGATCAATCCTTCTGATTCCCCTGTTTGTTTGCTGAACAAAAGATTATTTAATCTTTTCCAAGGAAAAACGCTTTTCGAATAAATCCTTTGTAAAAAAATTGTATTCTGTATTTTTATGTCTATGATCTGAAATCACAAGCAAACGTCCGTAATATAATAACATTAATGTGATGTAAAAGCGTATTAACTTCATGTCCTTTCAACGTCGTTTGCATCAACGAAGTTCATTCTACATAACATAGAGAAATAACATGTGTGTCTGGGGCTTGCCTTATCTAAAGAGATTGTATTAATCAACAGACTGTAATCACTTACAAAGTCATTTAAGTCACAAAATAAATGTTTATTGGGCTGATGTTAGCTTTGGTCACTGAATTTCGTTGTCCACCTCAATCAGATATACAAGCAGACTGTAAGATGATAATATTATATACCCCATATAAAAGTGCAATTGCCCTACAAAACTCCTGCGGCCAATGTTATAATCATTTAATACTGATGAACATTTGTTGTCACATTAAATAAGCAATATTAACAGTTCATGTAAATAAATGGAGGTATTAAAAAATAAGTTTTATACGGTTTGGACCAAATTTTCAATAAAAATATACTCGTTATTTGTTAAAACTTGACTGTAATATAAAACTATGAACAAGGTATATAAGTAACAAATTTTCGGATGTTTAACATTGTGTTGGACGGTAACTGTACTATTTTAGTTAACTGTATGTAACATCCGTATATGAAAATATAGAAACTTCAACCGTTACAGGACTGGAATACGGAATGCCGTTAGGGCCATCGCCTATGAATGTGTTGATCTGAAACGCGATAGTCGATAGTACGATGGTGAAAACGCGAAATCACGAAACTACGATGGTGAAAATGCGAAAGTACGATGATGAAAACGCGATAGTACGATGATGAAAACGCGACAGTACGATACTACGATGATGAAAACGCGATAAACTATCGTGTTTTCACCATCGTACTGTCGCGTTTTCATCATCGTAGTTTCGTGATTTCGCGTTTTCATCATCGTACTGTCGAGTATCGCGTTTCAGATCAAACCATTGATAGGCGATGGCCCTAACGGCATTCCGGAATGCCGTTAGGGCCATCGCCTATGAATGTGTTAATCTGAAACGCGATAGTCGATAGTACGATGATGAAAACGCGAAATCACGAAACTACGATGGTGAAAACACGATAGTACGATGATGAAAACTCGATAGTACGATAATGAAAACGCGATAGTACGATGATGAAAACACGACAGTACGATGGTGAAAACGCGATAGTACGATGATGAAAACACGACAGTACGATGATGAAAACGCGATAGTACGATGGTGAAAACGCGATAGTACGATGATGAAAACACGACAGTACGATGATGAAAACGCGATATCACGAAACTACGATGGTGAAAACGCGACAGTACGATGGTGAAAACACGATAGTTTATCGCGTTTTCATCATCGTAGTATCGTACTGTCGCGTTTTCATCATCGTACTTTCGCGTTTTCATCATCGTACTTTCGCGTTTTCACCATCGTAGTTTCGTGATTTCGCGTTTTCACCATCGTACTATCGACTATCGCGTTTCAGATCAACACATTCATAGGCAATGGCCCTAACGGCATTCCGTACTGGAAGGCATTAAAATCTCAATGTTATATCAGGGTACAGTGTATATCAAAATAAATGATGCCTTCTTTGGAAATTTGTGTTAAACAATATAAAAAATTTAGGGATTTTTAACCTTTATAATGTGAGGTATGGAATACAGTATTTTGCGTTAGGTGACATCTATTATCAGATAGCGTATTACAATTACGAAATAGTGTCTGTTTGATTGGCTTTATCTCATGTTAACAAATGTCAGTGTCGCAATCATCGGTGCCTTTACAAATGTATTTCTCCCTAAGGATCAACACAACTTCTGTAAATTTTAGTAGCAAATCGATATGATTTTGGTGAGACAATGGTTATAAATTCAACCTACTTCATGTATGCCTGTGTATGATAAGATAATGAAATTAATATAGGGCACATATTGGAACTTCGATTAATAGTTTGCATCAAATAAAGATATGTTATCTGCTAATAGATAATATTAAACTGTCATAAATCGTATCAAAATTTACACAGATCGATTATATATTTCAAAAATAGTTGCTGTAAAATATTGCCAAATATTGGTATAAACGACGACCAATTGTTAACGTTTTATGTTACCACAATGCAGTCGTAAACATCTGTAACATTATTGTACAATTAATGTGTGATAATGGGGTGAATATCAAGTCTCGTCACCTTAGTGCAAGAACTCAATAACTGCTATTAAATTAAGAAGCACTTAATACGTTATTGCACTAAGGTGACGGTCTATTGACTTGGATAAGGTGATATTCTCTGAGGGCAAAGAAAAAAGTATTCATTAACATCTATTATTTTAAAACTAACCATACTTAAATATTTATATGTAAATGATATTAGCAAATGGTCATATATTTATACTAAAATGTCTCATGCTTAAGATAACAGTTCTCTAGAGTAGACTGCTATAAATGTGATCAAATTTGTCTGTTAGGTCAATCCACTTTTATGTCAGCAAGAAACCAATTCATAGCCGCAAACATCAGAATTAGTGATGATAGGAACGGTTTTAGAGAGAAAAAAAACAACCCAACGTTATTCAGTGTTGAACATTGATCTAAACAACACCAAATATGTTAAGGATAATTTGGCAATAAGTAAGGAAGAACTTGACGTTAAGAGCAGCATTTTAATATATCAAATTATACATCTGCGAATTTTCTCTAAAGAAAAGGGACTAGTCAAGTTTTCGTTTGGAAGAAAAACACCATAATTAAGTTCATCACATAAAAACAGGATAGTTTTATTAGTCTGGTTGGACGTGAAAACACGTCGCTAAAAGCCTAAAAGCGATGTTTTACGTTTTTATGTCAGCTGTCACCACATCTAATCTAGGTTACGTTTCTCATTGATTTCTACTGTTGAATACAGATTAATTTAGGTGTAAGATATGTCTGCGTTTACCTTTTATTGTAAGAGTCTATGTATGGTTGCATGGTCAATACCAACTTGATTTTCTTCCATACCTACGTCAAATTCTATGTCACAATTTATTGATACAAGACAACTTTGAAATTTTCCTATCTAATGCTGTTACGTGTCGACATGCAGAAACACATTTTAAGACATAACTGGAAATTTATCAAAATCAAGAATTTACAATTTCCTAATCCTCAAGTGAATGGAAACAAATACAGATTTTAAACACGTTTTTGCACCTCCATTATAGAAAGATTCTCGTAAAGAAGAATTATAATGCTAGAAACCGCTATTGGTGGATGTTTTTTTTTCTTTAAAATAAAAATGCTCATGTTAAGAAAATAAATTCCAGATATTTTCGACGTCACTCTACGATTATTGAACGAAAATTGACGAACAATTTAAGAGAGAAATTAAATGTATTCACATCCTGTATTCTTTTTCTAGAACATGGAAGCTTAAATACATGCATATTGCTGCAAACTTATTCAATCGACCTAGTATGTATTTCCTGTCTAAAATATTGGGCTCTTAAAATTTTAAAAAGCTAATATCTAACCTTGATTTTCCCGATAATTTACGAAAATGCATGCATCTATAGTGTTGCGTTATAAATGTTTGTACCTACACAATAACAAACATTCTTTCATATCATACTTCAGCAAGTTAAATAACAACGAGTGAAAAAAAATCGCTATAAGAATAATGTATTACATAAAAATCATTGGAACTATTTCAGTTAGTATTGGGAGAGTTATTTTACAATTCTCTACACATAACAGCTTCATCTTCATGTGCAAATCTCATCAATTTAGATTTAGTTTTTCGTAGAAAATTTAGCAGATTTGGTTTCATATTGCTCGTTCAATGCAAGTCATGTACAGGATTTGCGATTCATTCTCATAAATCGAGCGTTTTTTAAAGACGAATTGGCCTATGCGGCAGCACATTAAGCATCCCAGTAACAAATCTAGTCAATTTAAGGGTTCCACTGAGGTGTTTTGATATCATGGGACTGGTAATAAAATTGCAACCTTGCAAAGTTTTTCACTCGAGTCGGGCTGAACTAGCACAAAGACACAATTTTCAAATAATTTCTGAAGATATTTCTTCAAAATCTAGTTTTAGTGCCCCATCGGACAAATTTCATATTTTGATTTTAGAGCAGATGTTAAATATATCTCCTACGAGACGTTATGAAGTAATTGAACTAGACTTACATTCTATCGACCTCTTGTATAGAGATATAACTAATCTAAATATGCGCTTCTTTATAATTGTAAAGAGAAAGAAAATTCAAAGATGTATGCATGATATAAAAATGTGGAGGTGAAAAGAAATCATTTATTATGATACAAATAAACTTAGTTTGAATTGCAACAAATGCACAAAATACAACAAACTTAATGTTTATGATCACGATGGCTTATAACGCATTATTTCCATGTATATTTAAGAAATAAACATAAATTTAGATACACCATACCAATACAACATTGCAACATTTTGCGTTTCTAGTTAATCATTAAATGATTAATTGACAACTTTTTAGCGTTTTCCAAACAATGTCATTTAACTCTATTCAGTAACAGATATCAGTCATTGGCATCAAAATTAGTAATATTTGTCTGTAGATTCTTATATAAAAGTTGTGCTTATATCAATACATTAATCCGATATATTTTGATTAACGTTTATTCTACAATAATGAAATATTATCGCGACGAAACCATGCAACTGTCCTCAGGATAAATTACCTGTTAAAGAAACATTATCACCAGTTCCGTGTTTCCCGATTAATGGACAGAATGATTTTATATGAATACTAACCTAACATAGTTTGTGACAAAATGTACATGTAATTGTTTGGAATATCTCTTACTGTGATAATTAATTACACAAATTGTTTTTTAGCTAGCATTCTTAATCTATTATCACATTGTGTATGCTGAACACAGTCTCTGAGGCCATATCGTTTCAAAAGATTAATCCTTCGGCGGTTCTTGCTTCTATCTTTATATATATATATATATATATATATATATATGGATTTATATTCAATCAACACATTGAAAAACACATTTTCCTTTACTAATTAGTTTTCATGCGCAAAAACGCAATCTTCAGAAGTGTAAATGGTAGTTCTCAATAAAGGGACGTAACTATGAAGTGTAAATGGTGGTTTCTCAATAAAGGGGCGTAACTATATTAATACTGTTCATTTTTTAAAGTTGCTTAATAGAATATTTCCTGGAATGTCTGCAGGTTGTTACAAGTTCGTTTTCTTTTGTTAAGTTTAGCGTTTTCTTGTTTGCAGATAATGTAGAATTTCTCCCATAGGCACAAGTTGCATCGGTCGGAGGCTGGGTTGTAGGGTGAGGCTTGTTTTAAGATATTCCATGTTATGTTAAAGTCGATGTTTTCTTCTTTGAGTTCCCAGATATATTTACTTAATTCAGTGCTGTTTTTAAGCTTAGGATTTCTAAATGATGCTTTGTGGTTTGTAAATCGGGTTTTTAAAGGTATTTTCTGTTAATCCTACATAAGTTTGTTTAGGCTTGTCGTCGTTTTGTTTCCACTGTAGCTCTATATACAACCGATTTCACCAAGCATCGTCCTGACGTGGGGCAATCTATTGTTTTCCTACAATTGCATGTTTTTAGGCTGATTTTTTACTATTTCTTTGGAAAGAATAGCTTTGTTATGTCCGTCGATTATGTTTTTTTATATTGTTTCATGCAACTATAACTTAATTTGACTGTGTTTCTATTGAATATTTTGTGTAGCAAGTGTTCCTTGGGAAATTCTTCGTCTAGTATTTTCAGAAACGTTTTTCCAATGTTGGTTTCTACATTTTTACTATATGGTGGGTTATACCAGATTATATTTCTGCTTCTGTTTTTGCGATTCTTGGTACCGTTGTCAGTCTTTTCTTCATTTGAGTATTTAAGTTGGTGTTTATATCCACTATTTGTAATAGACCTTTGGTAGATTGGTGTTGCTATGTCAAAAGATTCTTGGTCATATGATATTTCGCATAGACGTTTGTTAATGCCTATGGGTATGTTCTTGATGATATTCGGTGGGTGGTTCGATTCGGTATGCACATATAACGGTGTGTTGTTCGGTTTGTTGTATGGAACATGTTTGCCATTCTTCAGGTTGAGTGTTACGTCCAAAAAGTTCACGATTTTTTTTGTTGGATTCAATTGTAATCTTCAGGCCGTGTTTAGAAAAGATAGAGCACAGGTCTTTTTTAATGTTTTTCAATTTCACGTGGTTTCGCATCAGATACACCTAGACCATCATCTCGATATAGCCCAAAGTTTTTTCCATGTTTCTGTGTTATTTCGTTAAGTAAATATAATCCAACTAACTCACAAGTTTCTGCTCCATCGAAGCTTCCCATAGTTACGTCAAATAGATTGGATGTCGCTTTCTTGCCCCATGGTTCACCTGACTTGTAAAGGCATGATTGTTTTGCATGTATAATGATTTGTCTTTCCTCAGAACTGATGTCGTGGTATATTGACGCGAAATCGAGTGCATTATTTAGCAGTTCGGCTGAAATTGAAGGGTAGAAATCCACTACGTCGAATGCTATGAAATAGTATTTTTCTTTCTGTTCGATGTTGTTAAACCATTTTAGTGTGGCTGCTGTGCTTTTCCATTGGTTTAAATCCTGTTTTATCTTCTATTTTTGTGTTAATATTATCAAGTATCTTTTTGCTAATTTTTTCCAATTTCTGATTTTGCTGGGTTGATCAAACGGCAAGTAGGGTTGTTGTTAAAGTTTGGTTTATGATCTTTCAGAGTGAATAAAAGCTTCTCTCTTTGCTGTGACTTTAAACTCTATCGTCTATGTCTAAAGTTTCTGTTATTTTTTTGTTTTGCATTTCTATTTCTGACACGGTTTCGCTGTTTATATTTTTTTGTATGTTTTTGTGACATTCTTATGTAGAAGTGTTTCATACGAGTCAGTATCCATTTTTAAAAATGTCAAAAACATACAAAAAAAAAGGAAATGGGAGGAAAAAAAAACAAAAAAAAAAAAAGAATAAATGGTAATTTTAATCAAAAAAAGAGAAGTTTTATCCCCTTAAAGTTAAAAAAAAACAAAACCCCCCCTTGGTTTGTTTCCCCCAGAAATTGGGAAAAAAAACCCAAAAAAAAATTGATTTTAAAAAAAAAAAGGGGGTAAAAAAATTCCCCTGGGAAAAAACCCGGCCCCTAAAAGTTTTCCCCCAAAAAAAAAAAATCTTTTAACTTGGTATGGGTTTTTTAATTTCGGAAAATAAACCTGTTTCCTCATAAAGCCATTTGGGGAAAAAAAATTTTCGCAAAAACACCTTTACAAAGGTGACCTGGGAAAAAACCTCCCAAATTTTGGGAATTAATTCTGGGGCAGAAACTTTTTTTGGTTATTGATTTTTAAAAATAACCCAAAATTAAAAAACTTTGATTTATATATATATATATATATATATATATATATATATATATATATTATGCCCTTTTGCCTTATACCTTGATTTGATATAAGCAAAAGATACACAAATTTATGACAAGCATGTCAATACTTTTATGAACCTATTTCTAAATGTTGTTTCGTTTGTAATTCATATGTGCCAGATTATATAATTTATAACATTTAAAGACCTCTCAGGAGAATATTTCCAAAAAAAGCGACAAAAGAAAAGTAAAAATACGTATCCCTGTTATGCGGTCCGTCGTAATGCGTATGGCCTGAAAAGAAGCAGTAAAAATAGGAAAACTGCATGAAAATACAGACATGGTTTTGTTAACTTGAGTGACTGTGAAAAGTTATTAATTTTCCATGCCCTAGGCAGTATAAAACCGTATATCAACGATTCCAAAAGATCATGGAAATACAACAGGAAGTACAGGGAAAGAATTGACATTTGGCATTATTTTGGCAGCTGTGAGTAAATAAGAGATGCTTAAAGAGCAATGAAAATGATATAAATAAAGAGGAACAAATATTGTTAAAAAGAGATGACGACAGACCATGACAGTAAACCACGGTGAGCAGTGGTATATTTTTTCACACGATATTTCTTCCAATATCATCAATAGATATTTAGGCATTTTTAACAGCAACTAATGACCTGTACGTGTGTAAATATACCACCGTTTTAGTACATTGTGCAAGCAGAGTACCAATAAGGTTACACGACGTGGAAAATGTATTCGAACTAATATTATCTATTCATGAATATATAAAATGCATGTATATGCATGTGAAATGAATATGTATTTAAACAATTTGTATTAAACATCAAAGAATAAGTATTAAACAAAACTCGTATATACATAATAAAGGATTTGAAATTATTGTTTCAGAGCATAAATTACAACAACGACTAAACGACAAACATGCATTTCTCATATTTCTCCACTGTATCAGTTATGCTGATTTAATGCAATTTTATTAAAAGTATTTTTGGATATCTATTTGAATTAATGCTATCATTACACCGATATTCATGTCCTAATTTTCTCAAAAAAGTCATTATATGTATTTTTTCATAGAACTTTTATGTGATATCAGACGAGAAAGGGTCAAGCATATCAAAACATAGATAACATATTTCAACTAAATCGCCAAAAAGAAACTTAATATTGTTTTATTTGTGGACATTATGCTAACATTATATCATTTCAAAGAATATGCTTATATCTATTAGCATGTTAAAATGCTTTGCTATTCTTTTGCAATCTTCATCGGTAGCCTTTTGAATTAAGCCATGTCCCGACTATGATTTTCCTGCTGTAATTTCTAAATATGTTACCAATTTGATTTCAACATGTCAAAAAAAAGACCTTATATCTGTGTTGAAATAGCAATGCAAATGTTTGAGATGAAGATGTTGAATTAGATAGAATAAATGTATTTTGTTATGTTGAAAATTATACCATGTCGTTTTTATTTCATTTGAAATTTTGGTGCCACTAAAGTATGGCAAGGAAAAACCATTGTCTATAAATGTTAGATTTGTTGATCTGTAGTGTATTGTCTAATTGTTGATCTGAGTTGACATTTAAACAATCAATTTCAAAATGCTTTATATAATTTATTTAATTAAATTAGATTAAATTTATCAATTTCACATACTGTAACTGTACTGGTTTGGTCATCGACTTTGACTGATGAGAAAGAGAGAGTACGGTGATGGAACCTTGAGACAAGGAAGAGGAATACGCACAGGTATGAAAGCACACAAATAAAAACACAAAAATTACAAGGACAATGTAAATACATGGTGATAATAAAGTAAACGTGTCTGTGCACTTTTGTTATCGTTTTCTTCCTTTCTTTTTTTTTCTTTTTTTTTTCTAATTGTGTCGTATCATCGTCATAATAATTTCGCACTCCTATTTTGGTTCTTTCCTTGTTTTAACTTTTTCGTTTTATTCTTCGTACTTTCGTGTTATGGATTAATTTGCTTTTGAGTATTTCATTCATAGGCGATCATTAAAACACGCTTACGTTCCATTAGTGACACAGCTAGTTAACATGCATGCTATCGGTGTATCGGTGTGACAATAACGTCATTTATAGAAGTTTACATAGAATTCAATCCAGCGAGATAGTCGATATTTTCAGAAATGTCTGCACATCTTGATCCATCCGTCTAGAGAATCACCTAAATATTTGACTTGTGCTGAAAGAAAAACAATATATGTATACAGGGATAAGACTTAGATTCAATACTGTATGGAAATAGATATACGTTTTAAATACAAACGACGCGTTAGAAATTACACACAGCAGTTACGTGTATTTAAAATGTCTTAGAGTAAATACAATAAAGTAACAATGATGATAGAAGCGAATAATACAAAGAATAACATAGCAACATTAAGTATTTTTTAAAGTAAAGAAATGCGATAAAAAGCTCTTACAAATTTTCATTATTATGTTTCAAAATGATTGAAATTCATTTTTAAAATCGCAACTTATACTTATTCGATATCAGATGCAATCACTTGATTCAAGCCAATCAAAGTAAAGTGTTCAGACTGCCTAATGTATATTGAAATATTTATCAATTTGTTTATGTTATAACGAAACAGTTTTTTCCAATATAATATCGTTACTGCGTATTGTTCTATGTTGCTTTGAGTGATATTTATAAATAAATTTTAAATAAATGTATTAAATAAAAAATGATCTTTAATATCAGTCATGCTCCAAAGAGTTCTCAAGGGGAGTTGATAATTATTAAGAAATATCCTAAATGATTCAATATAAACATTTCCTTGTATTAAAAAAACGTACATCTAAGTTACTTCCCGTTTTTCAAGCACACATTTATCGTTTTATGCAATCTCGTGATGTCTCATAATGCTAATGGTAAGTTTTTCTTCCTTTTATTATAAGGTTAAATGAATTGATCTTCCTAACCCTTCGACCGCCCCAAAAACTGTATAGGGTTAATATGCAATCTTGTAAGGTGGTTCTATTTTGTTTATTTACTACAACTGTTATAGGTATCTAGAAAGTTTGTTAGAGAGATGAATCGGCTGCCAAGATACGACGACAAATATGTAAGAGTCGCCGTTAAAACCACACCAAAAAACTTTTTGTCAGACCCAAATGACGATATTAAAATATACAAAACGCTGGTGCTGTATGGTTTATAGCAGAGAAATACCTCACGGTATATTGTTCAATGCTAAATAAAGTTCCAATACTCTTCTTAATCTATATTTACATTTTATTTATTGTGAATCTTTTTACCCTAAGGCTTACTCCCGCTGTGCACATGAATGCATGATTGTTTTTCTCATTACTGCTATTTCAATTTTGTCGTATATCATTTTCTAACATTAATTTGATGCAATGAGTGAGTCATGCGATTTACGATGTTTAAAATGTGCATAATAAGGTTTGTCATTTGCAAAATATATAAATGCTAACAATGATTGTGCGTCGTGTTTATATATCCTTCAGGCACAATAAGTATTAACTTATTCTTTGTTTCGAAAAAACATAATTATATAACGATATAGAACGCTCATTAAAAAAGACTTTTGATCTGAACCCTTAGATCGTTTGGTTTACAGTTTAGTCTTTTGCAATCAGAATTATCTCTGAGGTTTTTATTGTAATTGTTATAATTTCATAAATATATTCCAACATCTGTTTGTCATGGTAAATAGATAATACAGAATAATTATACCATTGCACTGTTATTCTAAAATATTGTTTGATTGCATGAATGCAACATACTTGTGCATATGTCTGACAGATGCAAACTCTGTAAACATTTTGGTAAATTAGACTGACAGAAGAAAATACTTTACTATTTAGTATAATCTCTGTCGTAGATATTTGCCTTTTGATCATTGTATACATTACTACATTCATGAACTGACATAAGGTGTGTGACATTTGTCAAATTAGCTGAATATTAGCTCTGCTGCTCTTGCTTCTTCTGTTTTAAGAAGTTTATATATAATTAAATTGTTCCTCTGCCTGATATGTTTAATATTGAACACGATAGAAACAGACTGTCTGGTTTCTAAAAATACAACGGTTACCATCGAAGAATAATTTACAGTAAGGAAAAACAGAGACAGGAAAACATATAAGGCATCGTTGCTGAGATTTGTAATGTCTTACATGATACATTTGTGTACAAAGTAAAGACAGTTTTCTCATTTGAATGAATAAAACATAAGTTTTTCTCTCAGGGTACTAGACTAGATACTCCAATGTATGAACAGAAAGCACTTTGAAATAAAAATGGCACTTAATGTAATAGAGGCATTTTGGCAGTGAAGTAAAGTTCTTGTAGACCTCACAATATATTGTCATATGAGTTACTTCAGATCTCAGTAAAACGTAGTATAATAACCGTTGTTATCTTCTACATTGTGAAACGGCATGTGCAAACAATAATGTTTTTGTAGAAAAATAGACATAAAGAAAGGAAAATTTTACCTTTACAATTACAGTATACAATATGATAAAGATATGTATCATATATATGTATTTAAAAAGTCATTATTGCATTATAAAGTACAATGATTACAAGACGGCAGTCTTCTTTTGTTCCAACATAATTAGTCTCTATAATTTCTGACTTGATTGAACGCATGTTGTTTTTCTCTCCATGATATTGCATATACAACGACAATTAGAAACATGTATGAAAATTGTATGAATTGTTTTTTATGAAAATTACTTATTTATAAATTAAGTGAATTAATCAATTTATATTGCCAAAATAAACTCACAAGGGAATTTTTGTTTAACATCCCATTCACGCCCCAACAGTATACGACGCCCTTGAGACATTTTTAAAACCGCGCAGGGTATGATACACGTTCAGTCACTGAAGCTCAAACATTATACGATACCTGTGAGGAATCTAGGCGCGCAGAAAATGATGCACGTTCAAATAACGTGAATTCATAATAACATAATAATTGTAATCAATATTTTATATGAAAACTAATACTATACTTTATGTAAAGGCTGGGGTGGTGGTGAATATGATGCAATGTGTGCCTGACTTTTGTTCTCTATATTAAATGTTTTAACTAAAAGAGTTTTCATGAAGTCGAAACATTAATTCATTTAACCAATTATTCATCGCATAATATACGCACAAGTTGCACGAAACCCTCAAAAATATGGTTGAAATATACACCTATAGAAGACTCGCATCTCATACACTATCAATTCATCAAAAACCTTTGTCTTGAAAACGTATTCTTTGGCCGTCCAGCTTAAAATGTATTCCAAATTGTCGGTTGAAGATTAATTGTTCTAATTTCAGTCCGACTGTGTCTCTATTCATCACATTATCGATCATTTGCAATCAGACTTGAAAACAAATTGACAATATCAGATGTCTTATGTGTGTTCTGAACTCACATGAGAATTTCCGCCTGCGCATTAACTCAGTGATATTGCACACGTTTGTTTTTTTAAAGGAATGTCAACAAGTAGCCGCAATAAACAGTTAATCCGTTGATTTATATTATGCACATAATTGTCTTTAAATGTTACAGAATAGGACATTATAAATTATACACTGCTTGTCTGTCTTATATAAACGGTATAATCGATTGTAAATAAAAGAAATAAATATAAACCGCATAATGTCTTATGCACATTTTTTCTCAATGTCGAAGATAAATTCAATTTGTCATCATCATTCGCACTTGACTTCCATAATTATAAATCCGGGAAAAATATGCATTCACAAGGTTTTCATTCATAATGTCGTTAGTTGTATTTATTCAGAATAATGGTGATAAAACTTGCAATTGTTTGAAGACACTTACAATCAATATGATATTGAACATGTTAAAAGGATGGTTCTATGTTTTTGTTCGTTTTATTTATTTTGTTGTTATTTTTGTGTATTTTTATTCTTATTTTCTGTGTTTTATTCCTTGGTTTTTTTTTCAAACTTAAAGAGAGCAAATTCAGGTGTAAAAAGATAATCAAGTACAAAAGTTTTCCGAGTGCAATTTAATTTTTTTGTCTAGCTAAAACAATTTACTCGTCATCTGAGAAATAATGAGGATCAACTACTCGTTTAGCTGATACAAAAGATGATGCGTGAATTCGTCATTAAGCGTTAATCTCCCTTGAATCGTTACTACTGACGTCATTAGGCGCACGATAATTACGATAAAGCACATCAATCTGGGAGTTGTGATGTTAATGTTTACCATTTACCTGATAATGGGTTAACATGCAATACGATACACACCATTTATCAATGAAATGACTTACATTACATCTTTATAGGAATAACTCTATAAATGTCAAATATATATCTTAATGTAATCAAATTTATAAGGTTTAAGACAAATCATTTATCACACAGTCAGTCATGGAAATCGCTCTTTCTGTATGTATTACCAAAAAGGGAAAACAGTTTATAACATCTACCAAACTAATGACCTAAAGGCATGTACACTTTATACCGTTTTCCTATCATACAAGTCCTAATTACACATAAATATCAACTCGCTATTGTTGTTTTTATGTTGTTGATGTTGTTTTTAGATATTTGACTATTTCGTAATGATAATTGTCAATATCTGTAAACATGTTTATAAATGTTGGCACTCCTCGCCGATTACTCATATAATCATCTGGGAAATAAACCTGATTAAAATACTTCAACCACGGGACCTTAAATGTAAACAAAAACAGAGTATATTGAGTTACAACTGCGCTACTTTGAATTCTGTTTGGAGCAAACAAATGTTTATTTTGGTAATTTTGTGACTGAATAAAAATAACAATCAGAATTATTTTCAAAATATACAATCAGATACAATTATTATCAAATCTGAATGTTCATTAGCATATTAGATCTTTTTTTTTTCTTTTGTTTTTGTTTGTTTGTTTGTTTGATTTTACGCCTTTTCCCAACAGTATTTCAGTCATATAGGCGGGTAGTTTCCTAACCATTGTTCCTGGAGGGTTACACCAGTACTAGACTACCTTCTTCCGCGCTAAACTACCAAAGCATCTCCCGGGGATCGAACCCACGCCAGAGAGATAACTGGATTAGAAGTCATCGACTCTAACCCCTCGACCCATATACTTTTTAAGATCTTATCTGATTTAGCAAAAGTATTGAATTTTGTACTTTAAGTCTTGAATTTCGACTTTTACAAGACATAAATCAATAAATATCAGTATGCTTTTTCGTTTAAAATTTATTGTATAGTTTTCACCATTATACAGTATCCGTCCGGTTTCTCTTTATTTATACCATTTTATGTCGAGATCCTTATCCGAAGTTGGACGGAAAGGGACAAAAAGGCGCGAATAAAATTTCGTTACCTCCCTTGTCCCGATTGTTTTGGTCATTCCCAATATTTTATGTGTCTGCCTATAATTAGATAAAAAATAAATGGTTTTTGATTTATGTAATTGATAATAACCTATGTTTTAAGGACATTTTTCTTTGCAATAAGTTTTGTAAAATTATCTGACGTTTACCTTTATCTTCTGCCTAAAATTCCGTACATAAAGGCTTAAGAAGCCATGCTCTACCTTGAAATTCCAATCTAAATTTAGTTGCCTAACGTGTCAGGAAGACAAAATGAAATATTGTCATCTGATAGTTGTAACCAACATTGAAGTGGGAAGATACAGTCATAGTCTTGATTAAATATGCGATTGCTACGATTCAGATTAGATGATATTAATTAACCTTAAAGTGCATAGCTTACTTCAAACAGATTGCAAGAAAATACATCATCATGTTTGTTTGGTTGTTTAGGCGGCATAATCAGATACAAATGTTAACAGGTTTAGCGTCATGAAGGCGTTAACTGCTAGCATTATTATATTACATAATCAACTGTTAACATCATTGCTATGTAATAGAATCATGACGTTTATAGGATTGTCAATGCAGGGAAAACGCCAACATGTTTCATTTAAAAAATACATACGATTAATTCGGATTTTTCCTTTCAAAATTCAAATCAATTAATTCAAATGATTTCAATATCAAACTAATCTTATATACAATGTATGGTAGTATACTGGAACAGAACGTACACAATACTAACTCATCATATGGCTCAGTGTGGAAAGTAACAGTGTCTGTAAACGAATTAGATGTACCCTTGGGAAAATGTCAGAAACAGTCACACGAGAACCTCCATTGCTCTTTTACGCATTAGATTGTATGTATCTTTGTGCAAGTGAATATTTAATTTCATGACATGTAACAACACAATTTTGCAATGCAGAATGTTTGACAAAATTAAGCAGAGTCATTGATTTAAATGATGCATGGAATTATCAAAATAACTATATGTGACTGAATTATGATAGCAAAGCTTATCAAAGGAGTTTTATCTTTGATATCTTCAGTAGGAGTAATCCTCGAGGTAAATAACTCACAACAAATATAATGTAAACTGATAAGCTAACATTCGCTATATAACCAATGGCATTAATCACCCACCATCAATATCGGCTGTTGTTTTGTTTTCTTTTTAGATAAATGAAATGTCCGTTTTATTCATATCTTTTGATATAATGCATCAGTAACACTAAATAAATAAACGTTACTTACAAGTACCATGCTTAATGGTCAAATACGGTGTAATGAGATGTTAAAGATGCTGCAATGTTAGGTTGCTTTCATAAACGAATCGGCTGCAGTTAACCAAGCGCGATATATTTCCCTGTATTATCAGTTTTTCTTTCAAAGATGCCATAATCTTTCCTGGAATATCATTAAACGTAAATCGGCTTCTCTATGCTCATTTACATGAACAGACTGTTATGAAATTGTGATATTATTTCAAGCTTATTTTCAGGTTAAAATTATTTTCTAACACTATATGCTACAATTTAAAAAAGGGATACTTACAACAGCAAGCACATACCATGCAAGTGATAGCCATTTAACATTTAGCACCGTTGTTGTATTTGTGATGTGAACAACAACGATGACATAACTAATGGGTGTTGTCGATAATGATCTAATGACAGATTCATGTATGATCAATAAAAACAATAATGAGGAACCTCCGGTATTTCCTATATGAAATAACGAGGCAACGTTTTCATCGTGTGTGATGATTTTTTTTCTCTCTTTGTTTGTTTTTGTTGATTTTTTTTTGTTTGTTGTGTTGTTGTTGTTTTAGGAGGGGTTTTTTTTGGAGTTTTTTTTTTGGTAGGGGGGTATATTTGTAAATATGATTGTACAAGTTCTTATGGTAGACAAAAATTAGGATTTGGGAAATACTAACATATATATCTTTCTTCATACTGTGTTGTGTGTATTAAAACATCAACAATAAAACAATAAAAACATCTCTAACGCAACTTGAAATCTAATTTGTTTGTAGCATCAATGATAACGAAGAAACAGGGGGGGGGGATATAACAATACGACAATTGTAATGTAACGTGTATTCATACTGTTGCCACAACGGCCCCCTAAATTTAGTCATGATTAATACGTATATAAGCATTCGTCATGGAATATTAAATTATTTCTTTGCAATCTTGATTGCATATTAAGTACTTTCATTCAGAAGTTGCATTTATTGATATCATTTGTTTTCTAAAATTGATCATGCATTATAATTGTCTTTATAAAACACTTATTATAAGTAATTTATAATGCTTAAAAGCTAATAAAGTCGATAAACAATTTCTAAATATTGGAAGAATATGTTTGAAAATTTATTTTCAATTTGCACTGACTAACTCAATGCCTCGATGTATATCTTTAATGAATGCAACTCTATAAACCAGCACGCGTCAACACGCCGTCAATTAAGCTGTAAACGTTTGATATAAATTCCACCAGATTGCACACGATATAAAATAGCATTCTCCCAATAGATTTTACACAGATATTACATTAGATTTGATCAATTTATTTTGACGTGTGACTGAAACTGATCTCATGACCTAATGTATTTATCTTCATATGATATAACAAATGTAAGCACAGTTAATGGTCTTTGGATCATTGCAAAAATAATAATTCAAGTAGGTGTTGTGCTGATTTTACAGGAATGTATCACCTTTCAACATTATGTCTGAAATGCAACCCTTGCCAAGTTAAATAACCTAAATGCACTTGTCAACTTTAAATCGGGACATGACCATTCATTTTAGGGAAATTTTCAGAATGTAATCGAACAGTGCTGGTTAAGGTTATTTGTTTTATTTTACAAAGTTATTATCGTATTAAACGGCAATATGTACGTGTTTTTGAACATAATTCTGCCATAAGTCGAGCTAAGTGTTTCTATAGCCGAATATTTCCTGTATATTAAATAACAATATTGAATGAACAGTTTGATCTAAAGAACAATGTTGAATGAATTACTTTTCCAATAACTAGTTATTCTAAAAATTATATTAGACATAGGAGATTTGGACATATTTCTGCAGGATGACGTTACTCTGTGATAAAATGTTCCTACGTCTTTCTCGTATTTAGTATATTTAGAAAACAAATTCGAAGGTATTATCTTTATAATTAATAACGAATGTGCATGTATATAATTGTCACCTAAAGTAAAATAAACTTTAAGTCTATTTAAGTAAAATTAAGCTGACAGTCGTTATAAATTTTAAAATGCCAACTGATGTAGAACTTTAACCATGTCAACAGCTAATCATTTTATTTAATAGAATATTAAAATAATTATGTTTTGTATTGTTTTCATCAATATTTGAAATTCTTATGAAAATGTGCCCATTGACCAATCCACTTAAATATCTAAAATACAATAACTTGACGTAAGCTACATTAGCAATTTAATGATATTGAAAAGAAGATTTCACAATCTTATAAGTTCTTTCTAAAATCAAATTAATTTACATGATTACTTAGCATGAAGTAAATACAAGTTTTATTTTCAGTTGAACGTAAAACAAATGTCAAAAGATATTAATATGTTTTGCTCCTAAAAGTGTAATATAAATAATATCAGAAAAAAATAGACAACGAAATGAGTGATACATACCAGGCGACAAATGATATAGCTTTAGAAATAATATTATTGCTTACGACGTGTAAAACAACTGATCGATGCAGCGTTTAACGTCCTAAAAACACATAATTAACAAAAATTACATTCACAACAGTGTTTGAAAAAGCTATTTCCGTTTTGTAACGACAAGCATCCCGGCATGTGTTTGATAGATTTTCATCAGTGAATTATAGCTGGCAAATGACTATGGTTGATATTTTTGTAAACCAATTTCATAAAATTTACATTTACTTATAATTGTTTGTTCTGAAACGAAAAATATTTCATTTAATTTTAAAGCTTTGTCGTCATTCATAGATAACGGTTCCTCTACATCAACTTGTTTGTAGCAGAAGATGTTTACATTTCGACTTGTTGATAGAAAGAACAGAATAGTTTGAAACGACACGCCTACCTGATCGTTTGTATTTCTAACTCCTTTCCTTACTAAAATCCCGTCAATGTGGTTCAACCTAGCTGTAACAATTAAATATCTGCATGCGTATCGCATTACATGGCAAATATGCATAAATACTACTCAGTAAGTAATTGCAAAATGCTATTGTATTCAGCTTCTCAGCAATATTAATCTTTTTTATTTTGCCATTCTAAATCTTGCGTTTTCCACATTACATAAAGAATAAGAGAAAAAGCATGACAGATTGTGCAAAAACAGAAATAGGCTTATTATTGAATTGTATTGACATGATCAATTGTAATCAATAGACAACATGCACAAGGAGGCAAAAACAGCGACCGGTTTCACTGTACAGGAAATGTATTCTTGGAAAATGAAAGAGGTAAAAAAAACGTGTTATTATTTACTTTAACTTTTGTTTTTTGTTCCTCATACGGTTTAATGTAGTATAAGACTTGTTCAAGCACAGTGATTATCCGCTTTATCTTGCTGCCTCTTTCCGGAGAGGAATTCTTCTTCCGTGTATTTTTACAGATCTTTTTAGGTGATTTCAAGATTGATCGTTATAAAAAGACGTTAAAAAGTCCCACTTAACCTACCATTCTATCAGACGCAGGTCAAACAAAGATGTTTATTTTATACCTTTTACTGTACACTGCATGAAACATCCAAAACTCGCTTTATATGAGAAGACTATGTCTCTATTATCACACTATAATTGAGCATTGTCAATCAGACTTGACAACAATTTGACCATATCAGATGTCTTATGTGTGTCCGAAGCTCATACGAAAAATTCTATTTGAGTTTTTAATTCAGTGCATAAGTTGTTTTAAAGTGATAGCAATAAGTAACCGCAAGAAACAGTTGTTCCGATAATTTGTTTTTTGCACTTGAAAATCTTTAGTTGATACATGACAAATCCAATAATTAACCAGTATTGATAATATACTGCTTTTCTGTCTTATATAAACGAGTGTAAATAAAGAAATAAATATACATGTAAACTGTATTTTGTCTAATGCAAAGTTTGTCTCTATGTCGAAAATAAATACAAATGGCCATCGTCATTCGCCCATTCCTTCAATAATTATGAAACCTTGACAAAATATTGTATCATAAACCAGGTTTTAATTCAAAGGTTTGTTAGTGAATGAAGTTAAAATAATGGTGATAAAATTTAGCCGGATCTTAAATCATTCCCTTACACTTACAATCGGACAATTTATATGGTAGTGAAAGTCTAATGATTTGTTTATATTTTTTTCTTGTTGTTATTTTTTGTGATTGTTGTTTTTATTTATTTATTTATTTATCTATTTATTTATTTATTTATTCATTTTATGTAATTTTCTTTCTTTCTTTCTTTCTTTCTTTCTTTCTTTCTTTCTTTCTTTCTTTCTTTCTTGTTTCTTTATTTATTTATTTATTTATTTATATATTTATTTAAGTGTTTATTTATTTATTAATTATGTTGTTGTTGTTTTTTGGTGGTCTTTCATTGTTTGTTATGTGTTTTTTTTCTCTTGGTTATGTTTTAATTTTATTTTCTCTCATTTTTTGTTGTTTGATATTTTTCAAATTCAAGGAGATTAAATCCAGGTATGCAAGAGGGATCAATATCAATACATACCCGATTGAAATGTCCTTTATATTTGTGGTTTTGCTAAAAACAAAGCAATCGTCCATCCGTGAAATAACGAGGATCAAATATTAAATATAGCTGGTACAACAGCTGTTGCATAAATTCGTAATTATGCGTAAATTTCCCTTGAATCGATGTTATTGACGTCATCAGACGCGTGATAAATACGATAAAGCGCATTAAATAAAGAGTTATCGTGCTAAACGTTTATCATTTACCTGATAATGTGTTAACATGCAATACGATACACAATATTGATCAAGATATTACTTACCTTACATCTTTATAGAAATAATCCTACAATTTGGATATGTATTCTAATGCAAAAAAATAAAAGAAGTTAAAGTCAAATTACTGATCACACGTGTGAATTGATCTTGTGTGAGTATTGAAAAAAAGTAAAATAATCTATGATAATCATTCATACCATACTAATGACCGTAATACTCCTTTTCCACTTTTTGATCATACAAGTCATATTTCTGAATAAACTTTAATTTGTTAGATTTGTCCTTTGCTGTTGTTCTTTTTGTGTGCTTGTTTTCGCTTTTGTTTGTTTGGTTCTTTAATTACTTTTCTTGTTGTTTAAATATCGTCTATTTCGTAAAAAGATCCGGAATACATGTAAACTCCACATGTATTAATCACAATAAAATTACATGGAAATTGCAGACATGGTTTGGTTGAGTCTGTACATAAGGTGTAATGAAACTGGCAACAACCTTCACGCCCCCTACATAATGCAAATGATTCCAATTTTGACCAGTAAAACCTGGCCTTTCTAAAGTCTAAGTGTTATTAATATTTATAAATTATTTCAATGACATTGTAATAAGTTGTCCAGCCGCTGATGCAATGTAGGGTTCTTTCTGACATAGTGTAAAGTGTCCTTATCTAAAGCAATCGGTGCAATGATCCGTTATTTATGTAATTGTTCCCTTAAGGCATATTGATCAAAAATATAATGATACGGTAACTATGATATTTGTTTATACATTAGAACAATCAATCCTAAATGGTCCCCTCATTCCCATTTATTACTTGATGTTTGTTTAAGTGATTTACTGTTTACCACCGGCTTGAGATAAAGCAAAAAAGAGTTAAGCAGTGCAAAGAGCAGTCTGAATAAATGAGAGACTCTTGCATTTAGATTTTACTTTACCGACACTGAAATGCTCGAGCAATAAATTATACTCAAATTTAATTTGTATTGTACATTTTTTAAATCGCTTTAAACTTTAATAATGCATTGCATAAGAAGATACAACCTTATTTTAGTTTGATTTTAATGGAAGATATAAGCTTATCGAAAAATTCTCGAATCCGTTTCTGGAACAACCAGTATTACGTGTAAAGTTTCTTGCTCATGGAATAAAAATCGGATTGCCCACACCGTTTTTTGAATCCCATTGCCATAAATTTTTAGTTTTCGAGTGCGACGCGTACACTTCTTGGCTACAACGCCACTCAAAATGCTTTTGAATAATAACTTCTTGTCAATAAAGTCGTTAAAATCAAAATAAAATATAAACAAATATTGCGTATACACTTGTATCTTTATACCTCTCGACAAGAAAATAGTGGCACTATTTACATATTATATGAAAATAAAGTACTGTATATTAAACTCGGTTTTATAGAAATACATTTCATCATCATGTCAATCTAGAAATCGAGGTTGATTAAATGTAAGGTTTACTAGTGAATTTGTCATGCATAGCACTTAGTCTATTATTTTGCACTGTTAATGTTGTCATTTGTAGAATGAGATTATGCTGTTTTTCTTTGATATACCTCTTTCTATCTTATAAAACTTATCATAGTTTCATTTTTTTCCATTAATTGACAACAAAGCATAATTGTTTAAATCTCAAAGGATTAAAGTGAATATTCTTCTTAACAACAAACATACGAAAAACTGTTTATTTGTTTTTGGGTTTTTTTTGTGTGTTTTTTTATTATAAGCAATGAAACACGAAGTATCGCTTATCATGACGGAAAGAAGTAAGAGTTTTACCACAATAAACATAATTATGAAAACTAATAATGAAAACTAATAAGTAAACGTTTTCTGTTTAGGATGTTATCTTAAAGGGTGTCTATATTAATGATGCAAGCGGTATTCTGAATATTTATAGCATCAACATCTGTTGTTTGTCTTATTCGTTGTTTTAATGCATTCTGTTTTGTTCATGCCGCATTAGGATATCCCGAGCTTCTATCACTAATGACTTTGACAGGTAAATCCCTTTGTACTTTGTAAAGATAAATTAATTTGAATAACTTCCATCTGCATGCCTTGTTATAGCATAACCATACGTTGTTTTGAAATTATGATATAACGAGTAAATTAAAAGTCCAAAGATTGTTCAACTTTCAGGTCAGACACTCACATTGATATTTCCATAGACTTACATTATAAGAAATGGTCCCTAATCCTACCTTAAAATTGAGTTTTCATTCTAAAGAGCTAATTTTTCTAGCAGAATGAAATGCCTGACACATAAAAATGTTCTTGTTATATAGGGGTAGCCAACCAAATTTTTTTTGCAAAATGACTTCAGAGAGGATTACCCCCCCATTTCATTGAAATTTTCTGCTGATCACAGGACTGACATACACTTTTTTAAAATGCTTACGGTTTTCCCTGCACTTTTTTTCAGCCAATCGCTGGCCATGTTACAATGCGATACCCTGACCTAAAGGGAATATTAAATGTTTAGTATTCTAATATCTAATAATAAATGAAGTTGCATATACAAGTACCAATTATATGGATGCATTTTCACCACTCTTAAGTCATTTAAAACTTTGAAATTCCCTTTTTTCTAACAAGCGCCATTATGCCGCAATCCGGATATTCTGAAAATGAATGTTAGCATGTGATTTTCATACATAATTCATTATTCTGAAGCCAATTTTGTAACAACTTACATAAAATCACTCAGATAGCAACACTACACTGTTCTCATTACAGAAGTGCTTCAAAATAATAATTTTCTAACAAAAGGATGTAGCAGGAAGCAATTTTATCACCCCACCCATAACAAAATTAGTGATTTTTCACCCAAATTTCAACATTTTATTACCAATAGACTTCCTGAATAAAGATTTAGCTTAGCAAACATACTTAATAACTACTGTATAGTGACCTGATTATGGATTACACGTTATTTGTACACACATAGCAACATTTTGGGTGTAACTAGGTATTTAAAAACTGCCCCTGCTGCATTTTTCTACTCCAAATATTTGCTTATCTAGTCTTAAATACAAGCCTAAATGTCAATAAAATGCAAAAATTCTTTATATATTTTGTCTCTCTCTTACATGGATATAGAAAATGCAATATATGGAAAAACCAAGTTCCTCTGGACTTAACAGCACAGTAATAGCCTAAAATTTGACTTCTACACCCATTTTTTTGGCCATTTTTGCATTCATTTGGAGCCAAATATGACAATTGAAACCTTCTTTCAGGTGTTTTACCATGTAAATTACCTCTTCAGACCAAAATGTACCTGGAATGGATAGTATTGTGTATTTTCTTCTCATTTCTCAGAGGCTACCTAACTGAATTATGCTACATTTTTCAATGGATTTCAATTTCTAAGTATGTGTTGATATTCATGCCCTGAAACCAAGTAAATTTTAAGACAGAAGCCTTAAAATGCTATTTATTTGAAGCTTTTATGCTATCTATGCCTGTAAATGAAACACAAAACATTCTTATATGGGAAACAGACATAGAAGCAATTTATTTGTGACATCCTATGCATTTGAGCAAAATGGAAAAAAAATAGTGCCGAGCGAAGAAATGTCCGCTCCTAAATAAAGTCGAAAAGTTAACCGAAACAGCACCCTAGACTATTTCTAGTATAAAGATATTAGTTTTGAACCTGGTAATATGCATTTGTAGTGATATACATGCAACACCCATCAAAAGTGGCCAATGTGCTTACATCAGGTCCTGTCAAGTTATACATAAGTCTTCAAACCTGGCATGTGTATAGCCAATGTACAGCATTTCTTTGAAATCTGAAAAATATTTTTAATGACCAAGGTCTATATTATTCATCATCAACATATCACCAATTAATTATCACTCAAATTCACTGTTTAAAGAAAATACAAACCAGTATTAACTTTTAAGTAACACTAATACTCTTGTTCATATGTAAACAATGCTTGTAGATTGACCCCCTTGACACATTATCTGCTGTAAACACCAACAGTTGCATTGAAATAATGAAATTTTATACCTAGACAGGCTGTATACATCCATTCTTCCAAAATATCAGCTTTTCATGGTGTATCAATGAAGACAAAGTACTACAAATGAATTATGACAGTTCCAATTTCCCTCTCTTTATGTCAGACACTCACATTGATATTTCCATAGACTTACATTATAAGAAATGGTCCCTAATCCTACCTTAAAATTGAGTTTTCATTCTAAAGAGCTAATTTTTCTAGCAGAATGAAATGCCTGACACATAAAAATGTTCTTGTTATATAGGGGTAGCCAACCAAATTTTTTGCAAAATGACTTCAGAGAGGATTACCCCCCATTTCATTGAAATTTTCTGCTGATCACAGGACTGACATACACTTTTTATAAATGCAAATATCCAAGTCAAAATTATCACAGAGACTCATGAAATATTTCATTTTCTTCAGAAAACAGTGTAGTGTTACTTTTTAAATTAGTTTTTTTACTTAAAAATACCCCACTTTCATCCAATCACCTCATGTATAAATTGACTCATACGGTTTTCCCTGCACTTTTTTTCAGCCAATCGCTGGCCATGTTACAATGCGATACCCTGACCTTCACATGGTAAAATATGTAGCATGTATGAGGTAGTAACCACATGATATAAACGACAAAGACAGTTTATTCATTAATATATTAACATCTCAATTTCAAAATGTCAATCAGATTAGGTAAGTTCAAGGCATGGCTATAAAACAAGAAAACTATTTTGTTTGGGTTTAACGTCGCACGAAATTGTCAAAGTCCTATGGCTACATTCAATCTGTACTGGTACAGAATGACGTCTGATGCACATCCGTGCATTCTTTCAGCCGCGAAAAGTAATCTGAGTGGAATCACCGACGTTCCGTAAGAATGCTGAACAGATTCTTCGCATAACAGAATCCAAAGTCCCTAGTGGGATTCGATCCCACAGCGGTAAGGGGAACATTATAAACGATTCGAAACAATATTATTCACAATGACTTTAATCAGTGCCTTATTTTGTCATGTTGTTCATGGTGATTACATGTACGCACGTTCAAGTTTTTGTGCAAAATTTCAAGGATTGGTAAAGACCGATTTATTAAACATGTTTTCCTAAATTTAGGCCTAATTTCTTAATAATGATATTTGTAATAAAACAAAAACAAAAATCAGCAAAACTGCCCTTTTGCTGCCCCTTATGCTGCCATTGAAATGACGACAAAATGTAAACATTTTATTAACTAAAACTCAAAAGCAAATAACTCAAAAACTAGATCGTCGATCAACCCCTCTCATTCCCCTGTTTTTTTGGGGGATTTTCTTTTTGCTGAACAAAAGATTATTTAATCTTTTTCAAGAAAATACACATTTCGAATAAATCCTTTGTAAAAAGTTTTTTTGTATTTTTATGTCTATGATTTGATATCACTAGCAAACGTCTGTAATATAATAACATTAATGTAATGTAAAAGCGTATTAACTTTAGTCCTTTGAATGTGGTTTGCATCAGCGAAGTTCATTCTACATAATATAGAGAAATAACCATGTGTGTCTGGAGCTTGCCTTATCTAAAGAGATTGTACAGACAGTAATGACTTTCAAAGTATTTGATAAAGTCTCAAATCAAATGTTTATTGAGCCGATGTTAGCTTTGGTCACTGATTTCAATCAGATATAAAAACATTCATTTGAACGCAAACTGAAAGATGATAATGGTATATACCTGATATAAAAGTGCAATTGTTCTATAAAAACACTTGCTCCAAATGTTTGAATCATTTTAGACTGATAAACATTTGTTGCCACATTAAATAAGCGATATTGACAGTTCATGTAAATAAATTGAGGTAGTAAGAAATATACTTTTTATACGGTCTAGGCCAAATTTTCAATAAAAATGTGTTATTTGTTTAAACTGGATTGTAATGTAAAACTATGAACAATTTGTTGTATATATGTAACAAATTTTCGGATGTTTAACATTGTGTTCGACGGAAACTGATATAAGTTTATATAATTTTAGTTTACTGTATGTAACATCCTTATCAATATAAACATTTCTCCGTATTAAATAGACGTGTATATTTAAGTTATTTCCCGTTCTTCAAGGACATATTCATCGTTTTGTGCAATCCCGCGTAGTCTCATAATGCCCTGACCGACCATTTCTATGGGTTTTTTAGAGTAGCATTAAAGTAAATCAATGATATTACAGCCCTGAGACAAAATAGAATATTGGCATGAGCCACGTGATATGAAGTATTTTCCTTGCAATTTAACTTCTTCTTTGGGGATGGTGTGTTTCTTCTCACGCCCAAGGTATAAAATTTCATGATCAGATATTAAGCAATTCTTTTTTTTCTTCCTGTATTTTTACCTTTACCCTTATTTATTCAATCTGCAAGTAAATGTAAAGGTTCTATGACTTTGAAATATAGGTTATTGTTAACTTTATATTCTTCATTGCAATTCCGTTATGTACATGTATCACTTACATATGGAAACACCCAATTGTAATGACACTGATAGTGTTGCAAAAAGGGTGATAAAAATAAAATGGCTTACAATGGTTCCGCCGAAGAATAATGTTTTACGTCTCAACATGTGTGTTGAGACTATGGAAAGTTTTTCTTCCTCTTAAAAGAAGATTTTTAGATAAATCTCCATAACCCCACCTCACCACTCTCTTTATTTTTCTGGATTTTGTATTGTGTAGCCTTAATACGAAATCTTGTAAGGCGGATCTATCTTGTTTTACTTAATACAACCATTATTAGTTTTATTCTTCAATGCGCCCTTTAAGTACTTTAAACTCTTTACCCAGTTGATGTCCTGTTCCCTTAGACACAAGGTTCAATTTCGATGGTTCTATATGAACAGATTTTTCAAGGTAGTTTCTCAGCCTTGTTAAACTTTTACGAGCATGTTAACGGATATTCATCTATACCTATGCAGATTTGAAATTTGGTCTGTTGATAAGAAATTGGTACTTACCGGTTAGTTATCCAGAAAGTCAGATAGAGGGATCGGCTGCCGAGATTTGACAACAAATGTGTTAAAGCCGCCGTTAAACCTAATCAGCGAACTATTTTATTAGACCCAAACGTAGATAGATCAGTACATCATACATCAGACGCTGGTGCTGTATTAGGGTTTAAAGGAGAGAGAAACCTAACGGAATATTTGTTCAATGCTAAATAAAGTTCCCATGCTCTTCTAAATCTATTTACATTTCATTTGTTGTGGATGTTTTCACCCTGAGGCTTACTCCCGCTGTGCATATAAATGTTTGATTGTTTTTCTCATTACGTAACTAAATAACAGAAGAGATACTGCTATTTTGATTGTGTCGTATATCATTTTATAACATAAGTTTGATGCAATTGAGTGAGTCATGCGATTAACGATGTTTATAATGTACATAATAAGGTTTGTCATTAGCAAAATATAAAAGCTAACCAGGAGTGTGTGTCATGTTTATATATCCTTCAGGCACAATAAGAGTCATAAATTATTCTTTATTCCAAACATACATAATTATATTAAGATATAAAACGATCATAAAAAAAGACTTTTGACCAGAACCCTAAGATCGTTTGGTTTACACTTTAGTCTTTTGCAATCAGAATTATCTCTTGTTGTTTTTTGTAATTGTTATATTTTGATAAATATATTGTTCATGGTAAAAAGATAATACAGAATAACTATATCATTGCACTGTTATTTTGAAATATTGTTTTTTTTACATTAATGCAACATACTGATGCATATGTCTATCAGATGCAAACTCCGTTTCCATTTTGGGACATTCGACTGACAGAAGAAATTACTTTACTATTTAGTATATTCTTTGTCATAGATGTTTGCCTTTTGAACATTGTATATATTACTACATTCATGTATAGACATAATGTGAGTGACATTTGTCAAACTAGCTTGTTAGCTCTGCTGTTGTTCGTTCTGTTTTAAGAAGTAAATACATATATGTTTAAGTTGTTCCTCTGCCTGAAATGTTTAAAAAACGAACGCAATATATATAGGATGTCTGGGTTGTTTCTAAAATGTCCATGAATTTTACAACCTTCGAAGAATAATTTGCTATAAGGAAAATCGTAGACGGGAAACATATAAGGCATTGTTAGTGAGATTTTTTAATGTGTTATATAACACATTTGTTGAGAAGGTAAAGACAATTTTCTCATTTGAATGAATAAAACATGAGTTATTCTCTCAAAGATACTGGACAAAATACTCCAAATATGACCAGAAAGCACTTTCTAATAAAAATGGCACTTAATGTGATAAAGGTATTTTGGCAGTGAAGTGAAGTTCTTGTAGATGTCATGATAAATTGACAGAGGAGTCTGTTCTAAACTTCGTAATGCCAGTAATTGTGATGAAGTATAATAACCGTTGTTATTATATTCTACATTGTGAAACGTCGCGTGCAAACAATAAGGATTTTTGAGAAAAAATAAACATAAATAAAGCATCATTTTACTTGAACAATTACAGCATAAAATATGAGAAAGATATGTATCAAATATATGTACATGTATTTAGAAAAAGCATAATAAAATTATATAGTACAACACTAACAAGAAGGCAGTCCTTATGAAAATTATTAATTTATAAATTAATTGAATCATTCAATACATATTACTAAATAAACTTTGTTTAAAATCCCATTCACGTCCAAACAGTATACGATGCCCTTGAGGTATCTTACCACGTAGGGAATGATACACGTTCACTCACTCACTCAATAAATCACTCATTCACTCACTCACTCACGCCCCAACATTATACGATACCCGTGAGGAATCTTGTCGCACAGAAAACAATGCATGTTCAATTAACGTAAACTCATATTTAATCAATATTAAATATCATTGCTATCTAATAGAATCATGGCGTTTATAGGATTGTCAATGCAGGGAAAACAGCAACATGTTCCATTTGAAAAATACATACGATTGATTCGGTATTATACATCGGATACAAAATAATTGATTCAAATGCTTTCAATATCAAACTAATCTTATAAACAGCCCGAAATACAGTGTCTGGTAGTTTACTAACGGAACGTACGCAATACTAACTCATCCTACGGCCCAATTCGTAAGACAACAGTATCTATAAAGGAATTAGAAATACCCTTGGAAAAATGTCAGAAACAGTCACACGAGAACCTCCATGACTCTTTTACGCATTAAATTGTGTGTGTTTGTTAAAGTGCACATTTAATATCATGACATTTAACAACACAATTTCGCAATGCGGAACGTTTGAGAAAATTAATTTGATTGGTGATTGGCTTAAATGATGCAGGGAATTATCAAAATAACTATATGTGCCTGAATATTATGATAACAAAGCTTATCAAAACAGTTGAATCTTTGATTACCCTCGAGGTAAATAACTCACAACAAATATAATGTAAACTGATAAGGAAGGCCTTTTAACTAACATTCGTTATATAACCAATGGCATTAATCACCCACCATCAATATCGGCTGTTGTTTTGTTTTGTTTATTTTAGATAAAGGAAATGTCCATTTGATACCTATCGTTTGATATAATGCACCAATAAAACTGAATAAATTATCGTTACTTACAAGTACCATGCTTAATGATAAAATTCGGTGTAAGGGATGTGAGAGATGCTGCAAAGTTAGGTTGTGTTCATGAACGATAGGACTTCTGTTAACCAAACGTGAGATATTGTCATGTTTTATAGGACTTTTTTTCCAAAGCTGTCATAACCTTTCCTGGAATATATAAGTTATCGTAAATCGGCTTCTTCATGGCTCATATATATGAAATTGTGATATTATTTCAAGCTTATTTCTAATTCTACAGTTCAGGGGAAAATTATGTTCTAACACGACATACCACAAATAAATGGGACGCTTATAAACAACATGCACATATCATGCAGATGACAGCCATAATGCCAATTTGCACAGTTGTTGTATCTGTGATGTAAACAACAACGATGATATAACTATCGGGTGTTATCGATAATGATCTAATGGCAAATTCATGTATGATCAATAATAACAATAATAAGGGATCCTTAGGTTTTTGGTAAATCGTTATCGTTATAAAAAATAACGAGGTTACTTTTTATCGTGTGTTTTTGTTGTTATTTTCCTCTATTTGTTTTGGAGAGGTGGGGGTATTTGTAAATATGATAGTTGATGTTCTTATAGTAGACAACAAATAAGGATTAGAAGTATACTAACATATAATCTGTTTAACTTCATACTGTTTTGTATTAAAACATCTGCGATAATATATAAATTGTGTAACATTTCAAACGCAGCCTGAAATCTTTTAGCGCATTCAATGACCCCGAGGAAACAGGGAAAAATATAACAATACAACAATTATAACCTAACGTGAATTCATACTGTTGACTCAACGGCCCACTCCCTCCACCCCCTGCATTTAGTAATGATTAATACTTTTATAAACATTTTTCGTTGAACATTTATACATTCTTTGCAATCTTGATTTCATATTTAGTAATGATTAATACTTTTATAAACATTTTTCGTTGAATATTTATACATTCTTTTGCAATCTTGATTTCATATTTAGTAATGATCAATACTTTTATAAACATTTTTCGTTGAATATTTATACATTCTTTGCAATCTTGATTTCATAAGTACTTTCCTTTCAGATGTGGCATTTATTGATATCATTTGTTTTCTAAAATTGATCATGCATTATAAAACACTTAAGTAATTCCTAATGCTTAAAAGCTAACGACGTCGATAAACAATTTCAAAATATTGGATGAACATTTTTGCACATTTATCTTCAATTTGCATTGACTTACTCTTCTGCTTTAGTGTTTAATGAATGCAACTCTATAAACCAGCACGCGTCAACACGCCGTCAATTCAGCTGTAAACGCTTGATAAAACTTCCACCAGATTGAATACGATATAAAATAGCAATCCCCCAATAGATTTTACACAGATATTACATTAAATTGATCAATTTATTATGAAGTGTTACTGAAACTGATCTCATGACCTAATGCATTTATCTTCATATGACACAACAAATGCAAAACCATCACAGATTATTGTCGTTGGATCATTGCAAAAATGATAATTCAAGTAGATGTTGTGCTGAATTTACAGGAAAGTATCCTCTATCAACATTATGTCTGAAATATAAAACTTATCAAGCTAAATATCTTAAATGCACTTGTTCAACTATCATTTGGACATGGCCGTTTATTTTTAGGGAATTTTTTAAAAATGAAATCACTGTATGACGAAGTGGAAAACAAATTATATATTCAGCGTAACTTAGAGGAAATAAAAAATTATTTACAATAATTAAATTTTTAAAATGTATATGAAATAGCTACATCCGTTTTGTAACTACAAGCATCCCAGCATGTGTTTATGGCATTCTCATTAGTGAGTTATGCTGGCAAATGACTAAAATTGATACTAGGCACGAAATTTGAATTTTCAGATAAACAGTTCTAAAACATCTTTTTTGTAAACCAATTTCAAATATCTACATTCAATTATTGTTAATTCTGAAACAAGAAATGTTCTATTTATTTTAAGAGCTTTGACGTCATTTATAGATAAGTGTCTTTATATTAACAAAAGTTGATAACAATTTGACTTGTCAGTTGATAAACTTTACAAAGCATTTAAACTTTTTTGAATTGAATTGTGTTGACGTTATAGTTATCAATTGTTAACCATACAAAAACATACAAAAGCAGCAACCGGTTTCACTGTTGTTGAAAGAAAATTTATCAGGAAAGAGGCGAAAAAGAACGAGATTTTTTTTGTATTTTCTCCCTTTGTTCGACATACGGCTTGAATGTAGTATTAGACTTGCTCATGCACATAACGTTGATGTAATGACTGAGTCATGGAATCAAGATGTTAAAACGTATATACTTAGGTTTCTCATTTGCAAAATAATAAAGCTGATTAGGATAGTAGTTCGTGTTTATATATATCATTAAAAACGATAAAATTTGACGGCAAAAGACAAAAGTAACCAAAGATCTTAGACTTGAGGTCGATAAATCTTTTTAATTACAATCTAAATTAACATTATGTATTTGTATTTTTGCAATTAAAGAATCAGTTATATGGCTCTTTTTAAAGTGAAGGATATGTAAACACGAGCTAACATCCTGATGTTATCTTAATGAATGTCTGTAGTAATAATGCACGCGGTATTCTAAGCATAAATAGCATCAGCAATCTGTTGTTTGCCTTATTTGTTTTTATGCATATTTCGTTCATGCCTCATTAGGATGTACTGATATAACACCTGAATAGTCTTTAACCACTATTATTATTTGACAGGTAAATACCACTTCGTGTAAATATAAATTAATTTGAATAACTTCCATCTGCTTGACTGGATATAGCATAACCATACCCTATTTTGAAATTGTAATATAGCGAGGAAATCAAAAGGCCAACGATTGTTCTACTTTCACATTGTAAAATATTTATTTAGCATGAACTAGATAGTAACCACACAATATAAACGACAAACAAATTAAATTAAGCAAGTGTATTCGTTAATTTATTAACATTTCAACTTGAAAATGTCAATCAGATTAGATTGGTTCAAGGCAATGCTATAACACAAAGAATATTATATCTATTTTGTCTGGGTTTAACGTCGCCCCGATACTGTCAAAGTCATATGGCGACGTTCAATCTGTACAGGTACAGAAAGATGTCAGATGCACATCCGTGCTTTCCTTTAGGCACGAGTAGAATCGCCGACGTTCTGTGAGATATTAGAATAGTTTCCTCACATCAAAGAATCCAAAGTCCCTAGATGGATTCGATCCCACAGCGGTAAGGGGAAATTATAATCGAATCGAAACAATGTTATTCACAATGACTGCAAGCAGTGCCTTAATTTTGTTCTATTGTTCAAGTTGATGACGTACGTTCAATGCCTTATGCAAAATTCCAAGGATTGGTAAAGACCCGATTAATTGAACACGTTTTCCTAACTTAAGCCAATTTTCTTAATAATAATTTTTATAATAAATATGTTAATAATATTTATAATTAAACAAAAACAAAAATCAGCAAAATTGCCCTTATGCTGCCATTGAAATGACAATAAAATATAAACATTTTATTAAAGTTAAACTATGCTCAAATTTGATATCTGAAAATATTGACAATTGCTACACTTTTTGTAAATATTAAATAAACATGTTTTACCTTTACACAAAGTAGGTATGTGATGTTTAAAATCCTCAACACTATAGGCGGTCACAATAGGAATATATAATGTCATTAAAATAATGGCACTATTTTTTTAAGAAAATACCAACTTTACTTGACATGTTATAGGGAACGCAGCTTCCTGTACATAGTTTATTCATTCTTTTATTCAAATTAGACATATTTAGTTAGAATTTCATAGATTTCAATAAATTTTTGTGATTGAATTATTTTATTTTACTAAAACTCAAAGGCAAATAACTCAAAAACTAGATCGCCGATCAACCCCTCACATTCCATTGTTTTGTTTGCTGAACAAAAGATTCTTTAATCTTTTCCAAGAAAATACACATTTCGAATAAATCCTTTGTAAAGATTTTATTCTGTTTTATGTCTATGTTATGAAATCACTAGCAAATGTCCATTATATAAGAACCTTAATGTAATGTAGAAGCATATTAACTTCATTTCCTTTCAACGTTGTTTATTATTTGATCATGAAAGCCATTTACTGATTCCATCTGGTGCAAAATTATCTTGTGATCCTGTATTAAAAAAAAGATAAGCAAGGAAATAAACAACAACAAAACACGACAGTAAATACAAGTAAGTCATTAAAAACTATAAATTTTCGTTTAAATAGATACGATGATGATGATCAGCATGCATTGACAGGTTTATTTTGTACAAGTTTGTACCTACAGAAACCGCCTCCGTGGTCTAGGGGTTAGAGTCGATGACTTCTAATCCAGTTACCTCTCTGGCGTGAGTTCGATCCCCGGGAGATGCTTTGGTAGTTTAGCGCGGAGGAAGGTAGTCTAGTACTGGTGTAACTCTCCAGGAACGATGGTTAGGAAACTACCCGCCTATATGACTGAAATACTGTTGGAAAAAGGCGTAAAATGAAACAAACAAAGAAACAAAACAAAGTACCTACAGAATAAAACACCTTCTTCGTTAGCATATTCTAAGAAGTTAACAATAATGAGTTAAAAGACTAAAGTATTACATGGAAATGTTTGGAGCGATAAACTTTTTTATGATAACGAAAATTTCAATGTAATAACAGGTACATGTTAGAACTATATGCTTTTGTTTAGGGGAACATTACATGTAACCATTCTCGGCACGTCACAGCTTCACCAGCTTAATTCAATCTGTGAAAATCTCATCAATTCAAATTTAGTTTTTACGTAGAAAATTTAACAGATTTAATTTCAAATAGCTCGTTCAATGCGAGACTTGTACAGGATTCGTGATTAATTTTCATTAAGTTCTATAAAAGTTTTGGCCAATGCGACAGCCCATGTATCAGTCCGGTTACCAAAGTAGTCAATTAAAGAGTTCCACTGAGAATAGGGGGTATCACGTGACTCGAAATAAAATTGCAACTTTTTTTCACCCAAATTATGCTACATTAGCTCGAAAATACAATTTTAAATTACTTTCTGAATATATTTCTTTCAAAAATTGTATTAAGTGCCTCTGAAATTCAAATTTCATATGTTTAATAAATTTCAAAGATGATATCAAATATATTTTTTACAAGACGGTATGAAGTAAATGAACTAGACTTACATTCTATCGGAAACCTCTTAAAGCTACATACCTCAAAATAAGTCAAAATATTTCAACAAAATCAAACTTAAAAAAAATATTACTTTAGGAATGTAAAAATATTAAAGATTCAAGTAATAATAGACATGTTGTATGTGGTTAATGGCTGATTTTTTTTAATATTATGACTATATTTCTACTGCGTTACTAACGCAGTAAGGGTTTTTTTGCACATTTTTACTTCATTTTAGTAATTTAGTTGAGTTGTAAGTGCAATCAATTAGGTGTAAATAGCTTCCTTTTGGTCACTTCACATTATTATACGTTACACATATTTTAAAAATTGTCATGAAAATTAGCATCAATCTGGAGGCGTGCTGCTTTAAAAAGAGAAAGAACTGATTCAAATATGCTCTTCTTTATAATTGTAAAGGAAGGAACGATTCGAAGCATTAAACAAGATATAAGATTGTGCACGTGGAGGTCAAATAAAACCTGTAATAACAATACACTTAGTTTGAATTGTAACTAATATACTAAACAAAACAGACAACCACGATTCATTTAAGTTCTTATTTTTCGCGTTTTCCGGATATAAAACTAGGATAATATTTTGGCTAAATCCAGCTGTCATTTCCGTTTCGAGTAAGACATCAAATCACAACTTGACAAATTGTTGGCTTTTTCTAAACAGTATCATTAAGCTCTATTCAGTTACAAATATCAGTCAGTGTCATCTACAATCATAGTATATGTCTGTTGATTCCTAAATTAACGTTGCTTTTTATATTCAATACATTAATCCGATATATTCTTATTTACAGTTATTCTGCAATAATGAAATATTATCACAAGGTAACCATGACATTGTCCCCAGGAGAAATCACCTTTATAAAAATCAAATTCACCAGTTCCGTGTTACTCGTACTCGTAAATGGACGCAATGATTTTAGATAAATACAAAACGAACCTGTCTGTAATAATGTATTGCCCAAATGGGTTTTTTAACTTGCATTCTTAGTTATCTATCATCACATTGTGTATGTGAAACACCGTTTATGTGGCCATATCCTTTCAAAAGATCAAATCGTTTAAGTAATTCGACGATTCTTGCTTCCATTTATATAGTATTACCCTTTTGCGATATAGCTCGGTTCTGTAAAACCAAAAGATTTATAAAAATTCAAATTTATGAAAATTATGCATGTTTTTTGTAAGAATTTTTGTGAACCTAATTCAAAATGATGTATTATTTGCAATTCATTGGTTCCATTTGTTTGTCATTCATCATTTAATAGCATGATTTCGATGCAATGAGTGGGTCATTCGGCTTACAATGTTTCAAAATGTACATAATATGGTTTATCATTTGCAAAATATAAAAGCTTAAAAGCTAGGATTGTTTGTCGTGTATACCAAATCTTCAGTTAAAATAAGACGACCTTTATCTTTTGCAATTCAAATCAAATAATAGTGACTTATACGCGTATCAAAGACATATAATAATACATTGCATTAAAAGCAAACTGCACACGCATTAAATCATTGCTTAACGGTTAAAATTTTATTGGAACTTTTTTATTTAGTACGTATAACATCATCCGTTTAAAAATAGTCGCATTCTAGGTTACAGCCTTTTCAAGAATCGACCATAATTGTATGGCAAAAATAAAATTTTAGGGTGGATAAGATAAGGTTTGTAAAAATATTTCATTAATTGTAGCTCTTTACCCTTTAATATTTTCATTTTCATACTGGTGGATGTGTCTGACAGAAGCAAAATGTTACACCATCTAGTTTATTCTCTGTCATGGACTGCAACTGTTTGCCTTTTTGAACATTGTATACGCAACATTACTACAATTATGTGTGTTATTTTTCCAAACAAGCTTAATATTTTTTAAGTTAGTTCAAGAAGTTTATATATATTTAAGTCATTCTTCGGCTGTAATGTTTTAAAAGCGAATGCTATATAGAGAGGCTGCCTGAGTTGTTTCTAAAAAGTTTCGTGAATCTTACAACCTTTTAAGAATAATTCGCAATAGGAAAACACGTAGACAGGAAATATATAAGGCATCGTTGTCGACATTTGTAAATGTGTTACGTGACTCATTTGTGAAGAAAGTAAAGACAATTCTCTCATTTGAGTAAATAAAACATACGTTTTCTCTCAAGAAATACTAGAAAAAATACTTCAAATATGATCAGAAAGCACTTTTAAATAAACATGGCCTTTAATGTGATAATGGCATTTTGGCAGTGAGGTAGAGTTCTTGTAGACCTCACAATATATTGTGATATGAGTCACTTCAGATCTCAGTTATACCAGTAATGGTGACGTAGTATAATAACCGTTGTTATATTCTACATTGTGAAACGTCATGTGCAATCAATAAGGATTTTGAAGAAAAATAAACATAAATAAGGCATTATTTTACTTGTACAATTACAGATAGATAGATATTTATTCAGGTTAAAACACACATACATGTATACATGATACAAACACTTAAGCATTTTATATAAAACTGATGACACAATTGTAATAAAATATTTCGGAAGTTTGTCAAACATAAATATCACAGACGGCTCATTAAATAATAAAATATTATAACTAAAAACAAAATCTAAAACTCTTTCTTTCCTATGACTAGATATCAATTTACTAGTTTAATAAAATGTGACGACGTAAGTGGAAACATGTATAGAGTAGTGTGCAATAACCTCGGATTGCCCATGAAAGCCCGAAGGCTTATTTCCAATGGGGTCCTTGGATATATACTTACTATAATATACAATATAAAACACAAAAACATTGAAAAATACAAAACTTTGGAAACTGGAAGATGTCATTTACGTAAAATATCAAACTTTAGTATTTCCATTAACTTTGCTAAAAGGAAAACAATAAAAATGAGATCAATATCTAGTCATACTAGTGGATTTAATTATGATTTCCTAACCTAACTGTTCTAGTAAATGGGCCTTCACTGAGCTTTTGAAATCTCCTATCTTATTAATTTTTGTTGATGCATGTTGGCAAGGAATTCCAATCATTAATTGCTTTTTGAAAAAAAAAGTACATTATCTTTCCCATAACTTCTTGGGACCCTAACATTGTACTGATTCGCCCGAGTTGAATAAGAATGAATGTCTCTAACAGGTATAAAATTTTCTTTCATATATGAACGGCACTGGTTATTTACAATTTTAAAAACATGATTAAGACTTAATTGCTTATTTCTGGTAAAGACATATTAGCAAGAATAACATTATTGACACTATCTCTAGGTCCCATACAGTGTATAAATCTAACAATTTTATTTTGACAAATTTGAAGCTCGGGTACCAAGAAGAACATGCATAATCAAGGTGACATTGTATTAGTGCTGAGCATAAATATTTTCTAGTCCTAAAATCTAAAACATTTGCTTGCCTGTACAAAAACTTAAGACGTGAATTCACCTTTGTAAGAATACTATTAACAATAGATTCACCTGACAAAGAATCATCAATATGTAAACCTAGATATTTGACAGATTTTGTGGATTCAATAGTATGTCCATTACAAACAATTTTAAACTCTTTGACTTGTTTCAGTTTACGTTTGGAACCAAAAATAAGACATTCAGTCTTTCCTAGATGAAGTGACAATTTGTTATCTACAAGCCAAGATGAACAAGACTCTAGTGTTTGTCCAAGTTTTTGAGAAATAATACTTGGATTTTTGTGAGCAAAAAGAATTGCACTGTCATCGGCATACAGAATAAGTTTACATTCTTGATCTATACTAATTCTCATGTCATTTACATAGCACAAAAATAAAAGAGGACCCAGGATGCTGCTCTGGGGAACCCCACATGTAACAGGCATATAATCTGATAAAATATTATCAACACTAACAGTTTGTTTTCTACCTTTAAGATAAGACATAAACCAGTCAGTATTAGAGATACCCATCAATTTCAATTTTCCACATAAAATATCATGGTCAACAGTATCAAATGCTTTTTGTAGATCTAACATTATCATGCCTGTGTATAAACCTTTGGAATTATTGTTTCTGATATGATCCATAAGATGGATAAGACAAGTGTCAGTGGAATAGGAATTTCTAAAACCTGACTGTAATTCATACAATAAACCATTATCAACTAAAAACTTTTCAAGTTGAGAATACACTGATTTTTCTAAATTTTTGATACAATGCTTAAAATGCTTACAGGTCTATAATTTCCTACTTCAAGATTACTGTTCTTTTTATATAAAGGTTTTACCCTAGCTACTTTCATGTCATCATGGACATAATTTTCTGAAATTGACATATTTATGATAAAAGTAATTGGTATTTTCAAAAATGAAGCTGCATCTTTTAAAAATCTAGCAGGAATTTCATCTAAACCAGTACTCTTTGATGAGTTTAAATTCTTAAGCTCTTTATATACAAATGTCTCAGACACATGTTTTAAGTACATTTTATTATTCTTAGTATTTCTATCATTATAAAAATCTAACAAAGCTTGTGAGTCAATGTCAAACTTTTTGCTAGCACAAGGTAACTTATCCACTAGCTTAGAAGCAATGGTAGTAAAAAAGTCATTAAAATGATTAGCAATTTTTAAAGGATTATGACAATTTTCACTATTAATTTTTAAAACAATATTTTCATTCCCTGTTGATTTGGATTTATACCCCAATTGTTTTAAATGTTTCCATAGCCCTTTTGGATTATTTCTATTTTCAGCAATTTGATCAGTAAAATAAGAAGACTTAGCATGTTTTACTTCTCTTTGAACAACATTTCTAAATTTACAATAACAAGAAAAATCTTCATGGCAACCATATTTTCTAAACTTGTATAAATAATGATCTCTTGTTTTGATATGGTCTAAAATCTCTGATGACATCCAAGGTTCAGTTCACTGTTTTAATCTAATTTCTTTAACAGGGGCATTGCATTCAACAATGACATAAAAATATCTTTAAAAGCTACCCATGAACTGTTTACATTATCAAAATAAAAACGTTTACTCCAGTCTGCTTGACCTAGTTTTTCAATAAACAAATCTTTACTATAATTTTTAACACATCTAACTTTAGAGAAATAATGTTTTGAGAAACTTTCTTTGCTGATTTTCCTTGTGCAAAAAGTCAAAAAGTGATCACTAAGACCAATAGAAATAACACCATATTGACTTAGCCTATCTTTTGAATTTGTAATGATATGATCAATTATACTTTTGCTTGATAAAGTAATTCTAGTGGCTTCAGTAATGATCTGTTGTAGATCAAAATTTTTCAAAATGCTAGTGAAGGATATAAAAATTGAAGTATACTTTTGGTAAAAACAAATGTTAAAATCTCCAAGAATGTAACATTCACAATCTGATCTAAGACTATATAAAACATTTTCAAAATGTTCAATAAAATTTGATTGTTTTGGATGTCTATATATGGTACCTACAAGTATTGGTTTGGTTTTTGGTAAAAGAATTTCAATAAAAATAATTTCATCATTAAAAACATGTAGGTCAGGTCTAGCAGTAAAAGCAATATCATTCCTCACATAGCAACACACTCCTCCTCCATGTCTGTCTCTATCATATCTTATAACTGTATAATTGTCAATATTAATTTCTGAGTCTGTAACAGACTTGTCAAGCCAGGTTTCAGATATACCAATAACAGCTGCTTTAGTTTTTAATGCAATTATTCTAAGTTCAGGAATTTTAGGCAAAAGAGATCTAACATTTAGGTGTAAAAAATGAAGTCCTTTTTTGAAGCACTGGAAGTGATCATCTGGTATAGTTGATGGTACAGTAGATGAAGTAGTTGGTAGTGAAGTGCTGTCAAATAAAGATGATGCATCATGGTCCCGGAAATCTGTAAAATCTGATGATGAACTATTGTCTTTAAAAACAGCATTAAATATGATAAAGATATGTGTCAAACATATGTACATGTAATTAAAAATGCACAATAAAATTATATTGTACAATACTTACAAGAAGGCAGTCGTCTTTTGTTTTCTATAAACAAAAATATTTCTGCCTTGATTGAACGCATACTGTTTTTCTCTCCTTGATCATGCATATATCATATTTGAAATATGTATGTAATTCTATCAGTGGTGAATTTTATGAAAATGATTTATTTCTAAATTGATTGAATCATTCAATTGATATTGCTAAAATAAACTCACAAAGGAATTTTTGTTTAACATGTCACTCACGTAACAGTATTCGATGCCCTTAAGACATCTAACCGCGCAGGGAGGGATACACGTTCACTCACTCACTCACGCACTCACTCACTCACTCACTCGAAAACTTACGCCCCAACATTTTACGATACCAGTGAGGAATCTAGCAGCGCAGAAAATAATGCACGTTTAAATTAACTTGAATTCATAATAACATAACAACTGTAATCAATATTTTATATGAGAACTAATATTATATTTAAAGGGCGGGGCGGTGGTAAGTATGATGCAATATGTGCCTGATCTTTGTTCTTTTTAAATGTTTTAACTAAAAGAGTTTTCATCAAGTCAAAACATTTATTCATTTAACCAATTATTCATTGCATAATATACGCATAATTTGCACAAAACATGCAAAAATATGCATGGTAGAAATTTACTCCATTAGAATCAAGGTAGAAAATAGATATTTATATTATAACTGTACTCTGCATAAAACATCCAAAATTCGCTTGAAAGAAGACTGGAATTAATTTATCAAAACCTTTTGTCTTGAGCCGCCCAGGTTAAAATGTATTCCAAAATTGTCTGTTTAAGATTAATTGTTCTTGTATCACTACGACTGTGTCTCTATATAACACATTATTGAGCATTTGCAATCAGTCTTGATGAAATATTGACCATATCAGATGTATTATGTGTGTCCTTTACTCAATGTGCTATGTCGTTTCTGAGTATTTGATCTCAATATCAGCGATATTGCGTTCGTTTTAAGCGTTCGTTTCTAAAGTGATAGAAGATATTAGCCGCAATGAACATTTGTTCAGTTAATTTATTTAATATAATTTATAAGGTTAAAGCCATTTATGACACAGTCAGTCATGGAAATCGCTCTTTCTTGGTGTATTAGCAAAAAGGGAAAACAATTTATAACATCTACCATACTAATGACCTTAAGGCATGTACATTTTATACCGTTTTCCAATCATACAAGTCCTAATTACACATAAATTTTCAACTCAGATTTTTGATGCTATTGTTGTTTTAATGTTTTTGTTGTTGATTATTAATATTTGACTATTTGGTAATTATAATTGTCAATATCTGTAAACATTTTATAGATGTTGGCCCGCCTCCCCTAGTATTCATATAATCATCTGGGAAATAATACTGATTAAAAAGTTCAACCACGGTACCTTTAATGTAAACAGAATAATTATATTGAATAACAACAGTGCTATTTTGAATTCTGTTTGGAGAAAACTAAAATTTACTTTGGTAATATTATGACTAAATGAAAACGTAGCAAAAGTATTGAATTTTCTACTTAAAAGTCTTGAATTCCGACTTTTACAAGGCATAAATCGATAAATATCAGTATCCACTTTCTATATTTTTACATGTTTTAATTCGGCTGCGTAATTTACACCATTATACAGTATCCGGTCCTTTTCTGTTTATTCCTACAATGGTGTGTCGAGATCCTTATACGAAGTTTGACGGCAAGGGCTAAGAAAATGAGAATAAAAGTTTGTTACCTTCCTGGCCGCGATTGTTTGGGTCATTCCCAATATGTTATTGTGTCTGCTTATAAAAGATAAATCTCACAATCATTTTTTTATCATTTATGTAATTGATGATAACCTATGTTTTAAGGATATTTTTTCTTTGCAATAAGTTTTAAAATTAAAATTATTTAACGTTTGCCTAATTCTTCTGCCTAATATACCGTACATAAAGGAAACCATGCTCTTCCGTGGCCAAGTGGTTAAGGTCGTTGACTTCAAATCACTTGCCCCTCACCGCTGTGGGTTCGAATCCAGACAGGGACTTTGGATTCTTTCATGTGAGGAAGCTATCCAGCTAGCTTAAGGAACGTCGGTGGTTCTACTCAGGTGCCCGTTCGTGCCTGAAATATGCACGGAAGGGTACCTGAGGTCTTCCTCCACCAGTAAAGCTGGAACGTCGCGATATGACCTATACTGTGTCGATGTGACGTAAAACCCAAAAACAAACCTTGAAATTACAAACTAAATGTTGTTGTCTGACGTCTCAGGAAGACACAATACATACTGTGATCGGTGTAAGAAACAAAACAGCTATAACTTTTAAGTGGGAAGATATAGTCATAGTCATGATGAAACAGGGAATTGCTAAGATTCATTTAGATGATATTCTTTAACCTAAAGGTGCATAGCTTACTTTAAACAAATTGAAACACAATATGTCATCATGTTTGTTCGGTTGTTTAGGCGACACAATCACAATACAAATATTAAAGGGTTTAGCGTCATGAAGGCGTAAACAGCTAGCATTATTATATTACATCAATATTTAATATCATTACTATCTAATAGAATCATGACGTTTAAAGGATTGTCAATGCAGGGAAAACAACAACATGTTTTATTTGAAAAATACATACGATTAATCCGGATTGTAATTTTCAAAATGATTCTTTTAAATGATTTCAATATAAAACTGATCTTATAAAACAGGCCTAAATACAGTGTATATGCTTGAACAGAACATACACAATACTAACTCATCATATGGCCCATTTCGTAAAATAACAGTGTCTATAAACGAATTAGAAATACCCTTGGGAAAATGTCAGAAACAGTCCTACGAGAAACTCCATGACTCTTTTACGCATTAGATAGTGCGTATGTTTGTTAAAGTGCACAATATAACAACACAAGTTTGCAATTCAAAACGTTCGAGTCATTGGTTTAAATGATGCAGGGAAATATCAAAATAACTATATGTGACTGAATTATGATAGCAAAGCTTATCAAAATAGTTGAATCTTTGATGTTTTCAGTAGGATAAAGCCTCGGGGTAAATAACTCACAAACAAATGTAATGTAAACTGATGTGGGAGACATTTTAAATTACATTTGTTATAACAAATGGCACTAATCACCCACCAGCAATATCGGCTGTTATCGTTTTTTTTTTAAATTTCAGATAAAGAAAATGTCCGTTTGATACATATCTTTTGATATAATGTACCAACAAAACTGAATAAAATAACGTTACTTACAAGTGCGGGGCGTCCGTGGCCGAGTGGTTAAGGTCGTTGACTTCAAACCACTTGCCCCTCACCGCTGTGGGTTCGAGTCCCGACAGGGACTATGGATTCTTTCATGTGAGGAAGCTATCCAGCTAGCTTACGGAACGTCGGTGGTTCTACTCAGGTGCCCGCTCGTGCCTGAAATAATGCACGGAAGGGCACCTGAGGTCTTCCTCCACCAGTAAAGCTGGAGCGTCGCGATATGACCTATACTGTGTCGATGTGACGTAAAACCCAAAACAAAACAAACAAACAAACAAACTTACAAGTGCCATGCTTAATAATAAAATACGGTGTTACGGGATGTGAGAGTTGCTGCAAAGTTAAGTTGTTTTCATGAACGAATGGACTTCCGTTAACCCTTTCCCTCATGAGCATATTGTGAAAAATGGCCGTTTTCATTGAAAAGCCTCCTGTTACAAGTTCCAACTGCTATGAAACTATGAAAAATGCTTCAATACTAATCAAACTTGGCACAAATGTTGACTGGACCATTCCCTTTGTAACAACATGTTCTGTCTTAAATTTCCTGTTACCATTGCAACGAGGGGACATCTCAAAACTGATCGACCTGGGGTCATTTTTAGCCTCTCACAAGTCCAAAATTTTCTTGGCGATGAGGGAGACTACCGCCCCCTTCAAACCCCCAAAACAGATGGGGGCACATCCCCCTTCTGGCAACCTGATGTATCTTTTGGATGGGGGCGGCGGCGAAAAAGTGTTCACTTTTTTTAGCAACATTTCTCAGACGAAAACATGTGTTTGGGGCCCAAATAGGGCATTTTCACTACATGAGGTCTAAATGAGGGGGGGGGGGGTTCGAAAGTGCGTTGTTTCGCGTATATATGAGGTAAAGGGTTAACAAAAATGATAAAAAAAACTTGGAATTACCCAAAAACTGTTTTTTTCATGTTAACATGTGGCCTTTTACCTAATTTTGGTGAAAAATTGTTGTTTTGTAACATTTTTAATTAACCCTTTCCCTCATGAGCATATTGTGAAAAATGGCCGTTTTCATTGAAAAGCCTCCAGTTACAAGTTCAAACTGCTATGAAACTATGAAAAATGCTTCAATACTAATCAAACTTGGCACAAATGTTGACTGGACCATTCCCTTTGTTACAACATGCTCTGTCTTAAATTTCATGTTACCATGGCAACGAGGGGACATCTCAAAATTGCCAAAAATGACTATTTTGCCTTGATTTTTTCCGTCAAAATTTATTTCAAAGTGCTGCAACTTCTCAAGGGATTAAGATAGAGTCAAAGGCTTTTCAGCGTTGGCTACACGTTACCTTATGATCGACCTGGGGTCATTTTTAGCCTCTCACAAGTCCAAAATTTTCTTGGCGATGAGGGGGACTACAGCCCCCCTTCAAACCCCTCAAACGGAAGGGGCACATCCCCCTTCTGGCAACCCCCTAATGTATCTTTTGGATGGGGGCGGCGGCGAAAAAGTGCTCACTTTTTTTAGCAACATTTCTCAAACGAAAACATGTGTTTGAGGCCCAAATAGGACATTTTGTCACTATTTGAGGTCTAAATGAGTGGGGGTCGAAAGTGCGTTGTTTCGCGTATATATGAGGTAAAGGGTTAACCAAACGCGAGATATTGTCATGTATTATAGGATATTGTTTTCAAAGCAGTCATAACCTTTTCTGAATGAAATACCATTAAACGTAAATCGGCTTCTTCATTGCTCATTTATATGAACAGACAGTTATGAAATTGTGATATTATTTCAATCGTATTTCTATTTTTCAGTTCAGATTCTAGCACGATATGCTACAATCAGAAAAGGGACGCTTAAATGAACACGCATATATCATGCAAGTGACAGACATATTGCCAATTTGCACAGTTGTTTTATTTGTGACGTGAACAACGACGATGTCATAACTGTCGGTGTTATCGATAATGATCTATTGGCAGATTCATGTATGATTAATAAACAATAATGAAGAACCCAAGGTTTTTCTTAAATCGTTATTGTTATATGGAAACACGAGGTTACTTTTTCATCATCGTGTTTTGTAAAGGTATTTTCCTTTCAGATGTGGCATTTTTGATATCATTTGTTTTCTAAAACTGATTATGCTTTATAAAACACCAAAGTAATTTCTGATTCTTTAAAGCTAACAACGTTTATATACAACTTCTAAATGTTGGATGGACATGTTTCCATTTGCACTGACTAACTCAATGCTTTGATGTATATCTTTAATGAGAGCAACTCTATAAACCAGCATGCGTCAACACGCCGTCAATTAAGCGGTAAACGCTTGATATAAATTCCACCAGATTGCACACGATATAAAAAAGCAATCTCCCAATAGATTTTACACAGATATTACATTAGACTTTATCAATTAATTTTGACGTGTGACTGAAACTGATCTCATGACATAATGCATTTATCTTCATATGACACAAGAATCACAGTTGATTGTATTTGGATCATTGCAAAAATGATAATTCAAGTAGGAGTTGAGCTGATTTTATCGGAAAGTTTCCCCTATCAACATTCTGTCTGAAATCTAATCCTTACCAAGCTAAATAACTTAAATGCACGTTTTAAACTTTATTTCTGTACATGACCATTCATTTTAGGGACTTTTTTTTCAAAATGTACTCGAACAGTGCTGGCCAAAGGTTATTTGTTCTATTTACAAAGTGATTATCCGGTTAAACGGCAATATGTATATTTTATTTGACATGGGTACTACCAGTCGAGTCAAGTGTCATTTCTATAGCTGAGTGTAAACTTTACTCGTAGAGTAAAGAATAATGTTGAATGAACTAAGTGATTTTAAGAACAATGTAGTATGAACTATTTTCTTTGTGTGAAATTATATATTAGGAAACGAAAATGTGGTTAAATGAGATATTTTCTAAACATAAATATTTTGCTAACCACTATTTACCATATTAAATATATTAGACATAGAAGATATGGAAATATTTTGTACAGGACGAACGAACTTGCTTCTTTGTGTTCCTCTAGCATATCGTATAAAGGTAAACTCAAACAAGATATACTGAAAATGACTTTACCTTAAAATTTAACATTAAAACTCCGTCAATAAAATTATAAAAATGTTTGTAACTGCTTATGAATTTTCTATTCTTACGTTAATTTGAACACCTCGACGATTATAAATAACCATCTCTGACTTAATATGGATTAAAGAAGTTTTACCACATGACTTGAGATGTAAGCAAACAAGAAGGTGATGTCTTTTTAATCATTAACGAATGTATAGAAGTGACGTCTACATGTAGTGAAATAAACTTTAAGTCTTTTTTAGTAAAATTATAATTAAAAATTTATTTTTCTGATAGTCGCTAACAATTAAAAAAAGCCAAAAGTTGTTTAAACTTTACCAGATCCGTATTATTTTAACAGGTAGTTAGATTATCATTTTGTACTTTCTGTTTCTACAAATATAATTGCAAGAAAAACAAAGAGTAGCAATAACTTTTATATCTATACATTTAGAAATTTGCAAGCTTACCATGTATAAAAGCAAAATGAAATAAATGTAATGACACAGATCTGTCAGACGAGACTTTATGTTAGTAAAGGTGCAGCAGTGTATGCTGAATTACATTTGTTGTAGAATAAAGAGAGTTCATTTTGGCTAAATGTGTTAATGAAATTTTAAAATGAAATTAAGCATGTATCGTAAAATGACAAAACTGAGATTATCAGCTTCTCAGAGACTATAGTAATCTCAGCTGGATATTATTGGTCCTTCGTGAGTTTCATAATGCTGTTAGCCTCCCATATTTCAACATATCTTAAATCGAAGTTTTTTTATAAAATGATGTAATTATTCCAAACAGGCTCATAAAATCGAAAAGCACAAAACAGCACAAATTTTACAAAAATATGTTTAAAACGACAATAGGACAAATGTGTATGTCAAACTTAATGCACTCTTTTCATCGAATTAAGTTACTAAAAGGCGATAAATTCAATTTATTTTCAAAAACATTATATTTTCGTTGCAAACATCATAATGAAACAGTCACGCGACTTAAATGATCCAGAATTTAATTTTTCTTAAAATCATTCTGGAAACATTTAAATAATAATTATCAACTTCACAAAGTTTACTTTTTATTATTATTATTATTATTATTATTATTATTATTATTATTACAGTATCGAATGATTACATTTGTAGAATGTATGTTCACATTTTATTTTTGATATCGCTTTAAGGTAAAATGGTCGACAAAGAAAGGTATGTAATGTTATAATTAATAACGTTGATAGTATTTAGTATCCGACATAACAACAAACCATAGCAGAACTATTATGGATGATATGTTGTCAAGTGTGAGATACATGGTACGATATAACGTATATTTAGATAGCAGACAATTAAAGTTAGAAGACATTTTGTTTTTTCATCATATAATGTTCATACTGATCATTTTGATTTTTATCAACATTATTGCAAACAATATTTTTAGAATATCAATATGATACATTTTTATTGTTTTCATCAATATTTGAAATTCTTATGGAAAATTTATCCGTTGTAGACCAATCCCTTAAAAACTAAAACCTTGACGTCAGTTTGCTTGACAGTTTAATGATCTTGCAAAAAGGAGTTCACAATCTTGAACGGTCTTCCTAAAAATAAAACTAACATTATATAAATTTGATATTCATTTGAACGTAAAGTGAATTGTCAAAAGATTAGATGATAATTTTCCTCCAAAATATGATTTTGTGTGTATAAATAATTTCGAAAAGATTACACAAAGAAATGAAAAATGGTGATCCATACCAGGCCACAAAAATTATAGCTTTTAATTAGCAATCAACTTATTTCTAACGAAGTGCAAAACAACTGATAAGAAATAAATAATGAACAAAAATTGAATTCTAAAATTGTGTATGAAATAGCTACATCCGTTTTGTAACTACAAGCATGCCAGCATGTGTTTGATACATTTTCATCAGTGAATTATGCTGGCAAATGACTAAGGTTGATACCAGGCACGAAATTGATTTTTGAGATAAACAGTTCTAAAACTTCTATTTTTGTTAACCAATTTCAATTATCTACATTCAATTATTGTTAATTCTGATACGAGAAATATTCCATTTGATTTAAAAGCTTTGTCGTCATTCATAGATAAGGGTTCCTTTATATTAACTTTTTACAACTGAAGTTGTTTACATTCCGACTAGTCAGATTGAGAGAGATACTATAGCACTTTTAAGCTGCATGTCTTTAAGTAGTCGTTTTATTTTTCATTCCTTGTAATTTTTTGTCCTCTTCTTACTTTGCAATTCTAAATCATGCGTTTCTCACATGACATGAAGAATAAAAGAAAAGCATAGAAGACTATGCAAGCACAAAAATAGTCTCATATTGAATTGTATTGGCATTATGAATTGTTAACAATACAAAAACATACAAAAACAGCGACCGGTTTCCTGGTTGTTGAAAGGAAATTTATTCTTGTAAATAGAAAGATGAGAAAAAGAAAGTTTTTGTTTTTGTTGTTCGCCATACGTCTTTAATAAAGTTTAAGAGTTACACGTGGACATCGACTATCCACTTAAAGTTAATGAGTTACACGTGGACATCGAAATTTATCTACGTCTTTCATGTCTCTATATAGCTCTGTCAGTGTGATTCCGATATTTGTATGACGGATACCATATGCAATAACAGATTAATCATAATAATTCGGGAAGAAATTACGAAAATTTAATATTTTCATCAATCACTTTCGTCTTATAGTAGCGTATGAATTTACAACTTCATTCATAATGGCAAAATGACGTCATTTTAAGAACGCAATTCATTCATAAAAAGCGTGCGGGAATGGCGTCATTTAAAGCACGCGAACTTTCTTACACGATCTTGTTTTTCTAGCACTGGTAAAAACTGTTTCATTTGCAAGAGAAGCTAAATATTACACAAGTGTCACCTAGATAGCCCTAATTTAAATACCCTTGTAGAGAAACGTAGATATAATGCTACATGTTAAATATATTAAAAAGACGTTGTTTAATATAATATTATAAACGACTTAAAACGCTTTATTGACCTTTGGACAGCGCCAATGTTGACAAAATGTACACGATTAATATTGCTTACTGAACAGTAGACATGGGTCTTTGCTTTATCTTACACAGTCAATATTTTATTCCTTACAAGATATATAACATATTTTTTGGGGAGTATATATGACCGAGTGGTGAAACTGTTGCTTTCAAATCACGTGCATCAAACCTCTTTCGTTTCGAATCCCGCTGAAGACTTTGAAGTCTTTCGTGTGGGGAAAATAGTCAGCTTGTTTACGTTCGTGCTTGAAATAAGTGGATGGGCACTTGAGGTATTCCTCCATTAGTAAAGCTAGAAAATTACCATATGACCTTTACAGCTTGTTGCAACGTACAACCCAACCAGACAAAGAAAACAAAGATAAAACTAACTAGGTATAGAACATTTTCGGATATTAATTAGTGAACATGTAAAGCTAATACAAATGTGCATAAAGCGAATGTTTGTTTTTTTTATTGTTGTTTTTGTTTTGTTTTATTCATAACTTTTTTCAAAAGAGAAAAAAAAGAACAAAGAAACGAACAGAACAAAGAGTAAAGACATAAAATAATTATAATTCAATTTCAAAAAAAAGTGACATTTTAAGCAGGACCGTAGCTAGCGTTCTCGCTTACACACGTGCGTAACGTTGATCAAGGAAAATAAAAATTCAAATAAACTTAAAACGGTTAGAACACTAACGGGTATGGGCGAGGGTGATGTTTGAGGGTTCAGAGGCACGATTTCAACATGTATTGAACTCTAATTATATAATTGATTATTTATAATGATATATAATATAAATGTAAATTTTCAAAGAAGTTAGGTTATAAGTTTCAAAGCTTTACAACTTTAATGACTATATAAAGTGAATAACATTAACGAATTAACGCTAGCGCGTATTTTCAAAGTGGCGAGCGATAATTGTTTTGTCCCTCCATTTAATACGGAGATGTTTTCATGAGACAGTCACTATATTTATAGACGCTTTCGAAAGGATTCCAAGTGGGATTGATAAATTAGATTAGAGGCAGTTGTTTGTTTACTACATCTACATATTTAAGTACTTTGTTTTAGATCTATATCTATATATCGATTCAAAAATATCACAAGGCCTATAGATCCCCTTATATAATTGTATTTTATATTTTACAATAAGTAATTGTTTAAATTTGTTCTTTAATCTAAAGTATAATTAATTTATTCCTTCATTAGAGTGCACATGAACGGGCCGTTGAGTAAAATACTGGAAAATGTTAGTTGCTATTTTGGACAATTTGATATTGTGCAGAAAGCAGATTATTGCGACAGGAGTCGCCAAGACGATAGGAGTAACTTCGCCGCAGTGTTTAAGCTCCAGGCGAAGCATACTACGAAGCATGATCCCGGTTACTCTCGCACGAATTGTACTTCGCCCGACACCCAGAACGAGTAAATTTCTATTTGTGACGAGATTAATTATTAGCAAAACAATTATTCTTTATGCGGCGACCATGGAGCAAATGCGTATAATTGTTTTCAAGTACACATAATCCTTATATTGAGCTCCATTATTTATGTGTTCATTTGAACATATGCATGTGTATATCTCTTCCGTTTAAACACATTTGAGCCGTGTCATGACAAAACCAACATAATGGGTTTGCGACCAGCATGGATCCAGACCAGCCTGCGCATCCGCGCAGTCTGATCAGGATCCATGATGTTCGCTATCAGTTTCTTTACTTGTTATAGGGTCTGTAAGCGAACAGCATGGATCCTGATCAGACTGCGCGGATGCGCGGGCTGGTCTGGATCCATGCTGGTCGCAAACCCATTATGTTGGTTTTGTCGTGACACGGCTCATTTATTGACCTAAAGTTTGACCCATGCTTTGGAAATGGTCAACGTCTTTATAAACATACAAAATAACATATCATAACTAAATCACAAGACGTACGTTGTTTTGTTTTCTGTGTTTAGTAACTTTACCATAACGTATTTTTATCACATAACCACGTTATCTGCATTATTCGACCATAGTGAAACAATGCGCTAAATGTTAAAGTTTCACTTGGCTAGGCGTGTCAATGAAAAAAACAAACACACGCTTTTATTTTTATTAAGTACATAAGATTATTCTTGTGAGCTTATTATTACCGTTGAATAAAATAATACTGTGCCCGCGATATTATTTTCTTTGACTCTACACTGTATTTGTTTACACAAATTTGAATGCGATTTGTTTTGTGATAAAGACTGACGTTAGTTGTCATTACTTATACAAATTCTTAAACTCGTAATAGGTTCGCTTTATAATATTTTCATTAACATTTTTTACACAATTTTATATCATATGACAACTAATGTGAGATCATACACATACTGAGATAAAACAATAATTTCGGAAATATCTACTTAATGTTTGTATTGTACCGGCCTTTATTGTATAGACATCTCACTTAATTTACTGCTAACCAAAATGTAAAGATGATGTATGCTTATTGTGATTGAATATGCTATGTATCACACAGAGAAATGAGAAAATTGCAATAATCGCTCAAAACAAATAAACTTTCTTTTTTATTCCTAATAAGCATGGAGTTAAATATAATCTGTATAATAAGTAAATAAAGCCACGTTTGACTGTTTCCATTGAATGATGAGAAACAGAAGCACGTGCGGAAGATGATATCAGAGTTCGACTGCTACGCGAACATCAACTTGGACTGCTAACGGATTACTGGCATTTATACTGTTTTACAAGAGGATTTAAATGACGATCAGGAAACTTTTATACGCGAGTGCACACGCTGGAAGAAACGGCACAAGTCTTCACTTACTGCAGGCTCCGTCCACTATAGAAAATGTGCTGTAGGATATTCCGATAGAGTTTTATCCAAATGTAAACAGGTGTCTGCACCTGCTTGGAGAAATGCCAGTTACTATATCGAGAGCGTTTGGGGGCAATACACAGTTTTCAAGGTTTCTCGGTTAACAACTGACTGCGCCACAATCAAAACCTCACACACAAGTCTGTAATCACACACCTGAAATAAATACATTTCATATTTAACATATACATATGTATCTCACAGCAAACAATTAAAAATACATGTCCATCTTCTAGTTTTCCGGCACATAGCCCTGTGTTTTTCATTCTTTTGGTCGCGAAAATCAACGGCAAAAAGAGTGGATTACCCCTATTTGCATAATAACAAAATATATTAATGTCAAAAGATTTAATCACAAGCTATAGTGATTCTTCCTTCTTAAACAATGCACAATATGAAAATAACATCCAAACGGGGAGTCATGCACTTACTTTTTTCACTATTCAAAGTCTTCTGCAGGTCAGGGTATCGCATTGTAACATGGCCAGCGATTGGCTGAAAAAAGGTGCAGGGAAAACCGTATGAATCAATTTATACATGAGGTGATTGGATGAAAATGGGATATTTTTAAGTATAAAAACTAATTTAGAAAGTAACACTACATTGTTTTCTGAAGAAAATGAAATAAATTTCATGAGTCTCTATGATAATTTTGACTTGAATAGTTGCATTTATAAAAAGTGTATGTCAGTCCTGGGATCAGCAGAAAATTTCAATGAAATGGGGAGTAATCCTCTTTGAAGTCATTTTGCAAAAAAATTTGGTTGGCTACCCCTATATAACAGGAACATTTTTATGTGTCAGGCATTTCATTCTGCTAGAAAAATCACCTCTTTGGCATGAAAACTCAATTTTAAGGACCATTTCTTATAATGTAAGTGTATGGAAATATCAATGTGAGTGTCTGACCTGCATACCATTTAATCCAAAAACCACACGTTCGCATCCGACAGGTACTCTCTCAAACAGCAAGGGTCAATGCCACTAAATTCAATTTTACTAAATAACTGAAACACAATACTAGTCATTGAAACTTGAAACATAGTAACTATAAACATTTAGAACCTCAAATATCCACTTCAATTTCAAAACTGTCTCTTATTAGTTTGACTCTGGCCAATTCGAAACTAAACGACCGAGACTGTGTACTGCCTCCTTGATATTGTTGTGGAGTTTACATTTGCACGGCGAAAAAATCGCCATTTAATTGGCACTTTTATTCGCTGACTTGTGAAAGCGTCTTTATTTGCAATTTATATCCTTATATCATGTCACAGATATATGTACATTTAGCTCCATAATTATGTTGAACAAAAGCTTTGAAATATTGTTATGCCATCTAACAATTATATATTATTTAAAATTTTCTCTAAATCACATCCAATGTACATGTCATAAAAAATATTAATCCAACTAACTTAATTTTTTTTATTTCATCGAGCTCAAATTGACATGGAAATGTATAATTTTAGCAACTTTCGGGGATTCCATCCCAGGACCCCTCCCAGGGCACTAGCTGCTCTGAACCTGCAATGGGATCCTTAACGGCCCCCTTAAAAGCGTGATAGGTGTACGTAATATCAATTTCGGCCTAGCTACGTGCCGACCTCCAATAGAAACGTAGAAGGGACTCAGATTCATTTTATTTGCACTTTTTTATGTTTGATATATAGTGTGCCTGTGGTACACATCTATGGTTATTAGCATGCATTTTTCTGTATCTGTTATTTGCTATGAGCAGTGGTGAGTGCATTTTTGTTTTTATTTGTTTTGTTATGATTCATAGTGCATTATGCATGTTTATTTCTATTTGTTTTGTTTTCTTCTTAACATTTTCACATGTGCATTTGTAGAAATGCACACTAGTTAATTAATGTCATTACGTGATTTGCTTATATATTTATTACTTTAGAGCCTATAAGTTGCGTGATGGATAAAGATTTAGTGGTCTTAATTCTGTTGTGATTAATGCTTCCGAGGGATCACTTTGTTTCCAGATTTTTAAACTTCACAACAGCAGGTGTCAAGTGCTGTTTGGCAGCTGTAAAACGTTGCCCCGTACTTCACTTCAGTGTTGTTATATTTTTCTGGTCCTTCGGGATCATTGATGCCAGCACTATTTAGTGTTGAGAATTGAGTACCGCTCAAGCCGGTGCCAGGGGGCGTGAGGGATGTTGCACTTATTCATTATCTCTCATGTACAGGCTCAATCAAACCGAGTCTGCAATTCTCTTGTAATTCTGTTGTGATTAATGCTTCCGAGGGATCACTTTGTTTCCAGATTTTTTAACCAAACACTCAATTGGATTGACTCGGTACTTTTCCTAATATCTGTCAACATCCAAAATTGAAAATGGCGGGTGAAGAACCGCAAATGAAAAAGCGAAAATCAGATGTTCCATTTGATGAAAGGAACCAATTCCTACAGTTTCATGGAAACAAGGTTCACGAATTAAAAAGTGCACTATCATCTGTTCAAGATCCTTTGTCTGTTCAAGATCCTTTATCCTTCCCCATTGTCTCTAGTTTTTATTTCTTTGATTAACCCCCCCCCCCTTCCCGCCGTCTCCTGTCCCCTTCCCCTTTGTGGGCCTATTATTATTTTCTTTGAATTCCAAATCAGTTACAAATTATTTATCATTTAATGATTAACGTGTCGTTGCCCTGTCCTTTTTATGTTTGGGGTCCGCCTGGGCTCCTTGCCATTGGTTCTTGTTGCTGGGTCATGGGGGGGTTGCGTTCATTGAACGCCGCCTTTCCTTGTTGATCTTGTTTTTCATATTTTACGGTGTAGCCGTTTCTAAAATCGAGTTTTGTGATGCAAAAATTAACAAAACGTTTTCAAAAGCTACATGCACGTGTAAAGAACTATGTGATGTTGACTGTATATATCCAAAAGGATATAGCTTAATCAATATCTTTCATTATGGGATCGATATGTTTGAGGCTTTCATCAGATTTCCTCTGTGTTTCCCAGAGAGAAAGGGTGCCAGACTAGCTTTGTCTAAACTTCTGACATTTTTGTCTGACATAGGTAATTATATTACATCGATGTTAAGATTGACTTACTGGCATGCAAGAGGTTACTGTATATCAGGGTTCAAAACTGTTAAGTATTTAGAGTGCAGAAAATGTGTAAGCTTAGCTTATGGTCTTCAGCGTACACCCGTTTAAGCCTCGGTCTCACTTACTCCCGGCAGAGCCCAGGACCATCCCGGTAAGTTACCGGGATGATCCGGGACGATCCGGGATGAAATTATTGTTGCGGTCACACTTACCCCGGCAGCACTACGGTAGTTCCCTACTAACCACCCAGGATGCGCTCAGGATCATCCAGGCAGAGCCCAGGTGAAGCTACGGTTCATGCCGGTGCTTCCCCGGTCGTTCCCGGATGACGCCGGAAGAGCCCCGGTTGACCCAGGCAGAGCCCCGGTCGATCCAGGCAGAGCCCCGGCAAAGCCCAGGACGATCCAGGCAGAACCCCGGTGGATTGAAAACGCCCGAAAATGATAACTTTGATAACTAATTTTTATTTAATTTAATATCTATTCTTCCAGAATAGTAATTCATGATGATTTTCTGAAAAATCCTTATGCAATACTGGATAGAAGGGAAATGGGAAGGCTTTTAATACAAACAAGTTCAATCATCACAAATTGTCCTTATTTTTTTTAAATGATCCGGGCTTTGCCGGGGCTCTACCGGGGCTCTACCGGGATCAACCGTAGCTCTACCTTTATCCTCCGGGGCTCTGCCTGTAGTTACCGGGGCTCTGCCGGCATATACCGGGGCTCTACCGTAGCTCTACCGTAGCTCTACCGGCTATACCATACCCCGGATCATCCCCGGTTTGTGCCGGCAGAGCTACGGTGCTTTCCCGGTATCACCCCGGTCGTTCCCGGCAGAGCTAAGGATGATGCCGGCAAAGCTATACCTTCCCGGATCATCCCGGACCACCCCGGTGATATTAAATATTTTATTCCATCCGGGGTCGAATGCCGGATGTTCCCGGATCATCCCGGATCATCCAGGACGTTGCCGGCAGAGTTACGGATGTACCCCGGTTGTTCCCGGTCGTACCCCGGTCGTTCCCGGATCACCCCGGACGTCTACCGGGGCTCTGCCGGGGCTCTGCCGGGATGTAAGTGAGACTGTAGCTTTATATATTATGACGTGAACGCTGAAGATAACCCCCAAGGGAAAGTCCACCAATAATCGTGCCAGGAATCTGACACGCTCATATTCATTCATCGAACATGCCATGAAGTAAAGTGAAGCATACCTTGATAAAACTATATATAATCTGTTGATAAGCCAAGGATGGACAAATAAAAATCTTATTACAAGCATAAACTACCTAATAGTTTCCGATAGGTAAAAATTTTGGCACTTGGCCGCCATATTGCTAAAGTGTTTGACCACGTGATTACAAGATTGACCTTTACTAACCCATGTTCTTCCAATATTTTTATAAATTACTTTTTTTGAAGATATTGAAAAAGGTGATTTACTGACTTTTGTATTCAATAAAATCATATGTAACGATTCATCGATGCATCGCGATCTGCCCTGTCCTCGATGTATGCATCGTAATGAAATTACAAATTCCAATATATTGCGATGCAATACAAATTTCACCTCCTGATGTATCAATATAGCTGGAAAGTATCGCAATGCACTAACAATATCTTCCAAACGTCTTTTTGAAAGAATGAAGAAAGAAAAATAGCTCGGATGAAAACAATGAACAAGCGCGACTATTATAATATCATCGTTGTCATCTCGTTTCCTCATGTCCCCAATCATCTAACGCTAACTAACCAAGTTTTATCAATTCCATATAAATAGGCTGGTGTTCTTTGAACTTGTTTATAATAAAAACAATAATTAGAGATCTATCTATGCGTTTTCAAGAAAAAACAACCTACAAACACGAATTTGTAATTTATTTAGTCGCACTTGATGTCGGATTAAAATAGTGATGATGACAACATTCCCATGTGATATTCGTCACGTATTTATACTTTCATTTCCGCTGACATCATTTTCCCGTAAAAAAAACAATAGAAAACATGTAGACTGCAAAATATTTAGAAGGGGAAACTATAGTAAATCCTCCCTGATCGTATAATTTACGAGTTTTGGGAACATTGTAGTTTTTGGGGAACCAACAGACCGTGTTGTTTAATGTGGAAGACCGGACGTGGAGTTAGTTTGCAAAATTTGCAAACTCAAAATAAAATACTCTGGGGTAGTCCTATAACATATGACGTTTCCGTTCATACTACGTACACTCCAACGCCTTATCGACTTCTTCATAAATTCCTTTAGCAAAACGCGCAGGGATTTTGAAGCGCTATATAAACCGTCGTAATTTACTACAAAAACAATATTTTGAGTAAACAGATATACAGACAGTAAATTTAAACATTTTTGCATCAATGTGCAGCAAAAAAATAAATGACTCACCTTCGTATGTAAATAAATCCAATCCAATTTCAAATCACACAAATTTCAGCCTGTCTGCTGTCCATTTCCTCCACTTCTCGGAACAGTAACAACCGAGGGCGCCCGAATCGATATAATTAAAATTCATTTTGACGAAAAAAAATTTTACAGCAGAAAGATTAGTGATCGAGGCAATCCTCAGTCACTATTAAAAAAATTATTTTTTTGGGAATGATATGAAGTATTAGGATATTTTCTGTCACTTTTCTTAGTTTGAAAATATTATCACCGTTTATTATATATATAAGTAGATATGTTTACACACAGATATACATACACTCAACTCCATGGTATACAGTATATAGTTGTATGAATATAATCGATTAAAGAGCAAGGACACCTCACCGTATCATCAAACTTGTTGATTTGTAAATTACATTTCCAAAAATGCTTTGAATCACCATTCAGCCACAAAATATTGCTGACGATTTTTTTTCTAAAGTATTTTCTTGAGATAGATTCCTTCACGAAGAATAACACTAATGTTTCTTAACTCTTTAGATGAACCTTTTAAAATGTTAACCCCGCAAGAGCCTACAAACTTAATACAATAATGGTGCTTTATGTCCTTTATACATGTAAATAAAACAAAAGAAACAGTAAGAATCCCTAAAGAAAGTCCAACACGGCAAAATTGAAAATGTTGCAGGCTTGGCCTGATTGGGCTTGTTCATGGACGGTACTGTCAAGTGCAAACTACTGACGAATAACATGGCGGATCATGGGCTTGCCACTGGTTCTTGTTGCTGGATCGTGTAGGAGTTGCGTTCATTGAACGCCGCCTTTCCTTTTTGATCTTGTTTATCATATTTTGTTCACAGAAGATTGGCCGTCCAGTTTTTTTTAAATCATATATGGCATTAGATCCTCTGTTCTGATTTGCTTAGCGCAGGCGGTGTACAGTAAAAAAAAATCAAATCAGGTTCATTATATATCTCGCAGTCCGTTAACGGCGACAATAATAATGAATGTACATATGTATCTTCTTCTACCGTCTAAAATTCAGTCCAAAACAGGCATCGTTTGATATGTGAGCGAGGCAATCCCCATTCACAGTCAAACATGTTTCTGTCTTTTACACGGGATATACTAGTCTTGAAGATTTTTGATAAGTTTGCGAATTTTTAAGATCCAAAGTTGTGCAATTTCAGGACCAGGATGAATGCCATCAATATACAAGTTGTAATTAAAATAATATCGAGATCGTGATCCTTTTTTCGTTTTTGTATTTTTTTCTAAATCCAATGAAAATTTGGGCGTATACATGGAATTGTATGAGTCGACCAGTTCGTTAAATTTTGCTACTAAATCCTCCAGATCTTTATCATAGGAGTCAGAGAAACCTTTCAAAGTATTCCAAGTTTTCATTGAATATACCGGACATTGAAGAAATTGTACACGTGCGGAAGAGTTAATCTGTAATACTGAAGTGTGCATTTTTACCATCTTAGAAAAAACGTCTTCGGCAGAGATATTCCTGAGACTAATTGTTTTATTACGTTCTAATTTTGTAAAGTCACATGTACCAAGCCAAAGCAAGACCAATGGAGCTTTTAAATCTTTAAGCTTAACTTCAAGACGGCTTAGTAAAGCTGCATCTTCAACTCGCGCTCCACTCTTCCAAATAATATCCAAGTAATCCCTTCGTTCAAGATGACGCGATAAATACCTTCCTTTACTGCCAGTTACTAAAAAACAACGACTTCCTGTATGGTGGTAATCTTCTACAGCATCACCAAGCTTTTCGATTTGTTTTTTTTAAGTTATTCACAGACATATTCAAAGTGTGAATATATTACAATATCAAAAAAGTATTCCAGTTAACTGTCAGCCAAGTTTTATATAACCTGTTACAAATCCTAGACAAAAAAGGAGAGACGAAAGTAGCGTCTTTTAATAATCCATGTTCAAAATTCACTTAATATGATATTAGAATACAACGTAAGCGTACCTTAGTACTGCATGAAAGATAATAGAACTCTCAGCCATGTGATGATCGGAAGATCGGAATACTACAAAGAGATAGATTTTCGGGTCACATCAATTACAGAACAAGCAGGCGCTGTACATCATTTGTAATTTTGCGGACACTTTATACATACATGTACACCATTCAATAATAAATGATTGCAAACCGTTTTTCAACCAGTATATAAAATCATTATGGTCTTGATAACTGATTTTCAACGAATAATAAATTATCTAAAAAAAATGTCAATGAGTATCTAAAATTATTAGTTTTTCATAAATTACTAAATGTTTATCTTGTAATAAAAAAGTAATATGTTAAGGTAGACGAAATGTTCATGTATTTCTTCTTAAAAATTAATTGCCTCTAAGTTATCACATGCAGACCCAAAAATGAATCTATTTAACGTGAATGAAATTTATTTCACGTGATCAAAAAAGCGCAAGAAGTCTTTAAAATACGGATGAACATCAACATTATGTGCCAAACAGTGCACATTAATTTCATCAGGGTATTTCTATTTGAAAGACCCTGTTTTCATTAACATATTTTCTATCATGATGTTGACAGCATAAACATTTTCACGATAACATAAAAATGTCGATCCTATCTGCGAGGTTTTACTATTTAGTACATATATTTACAGTTTAAAGGGTTAATTAAGTTTATGTTGACAACGTACAGCATGAACTGCAATAAGCTGTTCTATTTTAAGATGTTCGGAAAATGAAATCTTATTTCTATTATAGATATTCAACATTGAATGAGAATTGTCTCGCAAAACCATAAATGCAAAACTTCCAACAAATTCAAGGAAATTATACGAACCAAATAAATAACTTTTGTTTGCAAATTTCAAAGTAATATAACATTTCTATAATATATTCCTTTCACAATGATTAAATGTCTGTGTAAACGCACAAATGAAAAAAAATCGACTACATTGCACTATAATCCAATTATCAAGAGACAAACACGCAGGAAAATTAATTTCGTGTAAAGTAAACCGAAATTTTAATTAACCACATGTATACAGGTAACATGGCCGAATGTATATAGCGGTGAAAGTGGTATAGATTGTATTGGATTGGATTTATTTACATACGAAGGTGAGTCATTTATTTTTTTTGCTGCACATTGATGCAAAAATGTTTAAATTTACTGTCTGTATATCTGTTTACTCAAAATATTGTTTTTGTAGTAAATTACGACGGTTTATATAGCGCTTCAAAATCGCTGCGCGTTTTGCTAAAGGAATTTATGAAGAAGTCGATAAGACGTTGGAGTGTACGTAGTATGAACGGAAACGTCTTATGTTATAGGACTAACTCTGGGGTTGAGCACAAATCTTTCCAGAAAACTGAGAGTGAACTTGATTAACTGTTATTTTCACAGTTGTTAGCCTAATTGTAAATCACATGTTACTATTTTTTTCACAAGAATTGTATTGTAAGACTAAAATTGTTAAACTGCCATATTTACAGTAGTGGACTTTAGTGTTAGAATAGTAGATATCAATTTGCTGTTATGATATAATTAACAATACCTTTAGTAATCAGAAAAGTAAATTGTTGAAAGATCAAAAGCGGAAACCATGTTATAACAACAAGTAAAAGAGTTTATTTTTTGTTATTGTAATAGTTTTATGTTATATTCGTAATTCTGCTGTAAACAATGGCCAAAGTTTTATATACTAAGTCAGTATCGTGATACGTATCGCATCGCAACATGATAAGAATCGCAATATGCATCGCATTTTTTCAAAGTATGCAATACATATCGTGAATTGCATCGTTTTGAAAAACAAATATCGTTATATGTATCGTGACAGAAAAAAATGGCAATGCACAGCCATAGAATAAAAATATCGAAATCATGTCAACAAAGATGTTCTTAACATAGTACACGACTCTATTCTAATCGGTTCCCGCGAATGACGTCATACGAGGCCTCGCGTGGCACCTAAATGTCATGGCTGACTGTAGTCGGCGTAATTGATGTTTTGCAGTTAAATACTAAGGCAATTTTTATGACGGTATTAATATTTTTATACTTTAATTGGTATAGAACGATATTTAAATAATTGTTTTATCGTAAAATGCACAAGAATTGATTAAGTCAAGTGTATTTGCAAGTGAAAAATGAAAATAAAGCAACTTATGACAATGTTATTCTGGTTAGGTTTCGTAACGGGTCTTATCCAAAACTTTAATGCCGCATCAGATGAAAAACAAAAATGCGGCTTATAAAGTTTTGGTAGCCAGAACAAGTGTATATTAAAGCTAGCTTACTATGTTGCCAGATAGCTCAGTCTGTAGAGCTGTGAAGAAGTATTCTAAGGTCCTGGGTTAAACTCCCAGTAAGGCTGCACATTTTTTGTCACCTTGTGACACGTATTAAAGGGTACCCATATTTTTTCTTATGAACACTTAATTTTTGCTTGCATTCTTTTAATATTGGTATTAAAACAAGACAGATGCTTGAACTAGAAAGAAATCTATGTGTCAGTTCTGCATTAGCCTAGGTACAAAAGTTTCATTGAAATCACTTTCGCCTGGTGTTTCAAAAGGTGACAGGACTTCAAAATCACTTTCACCTGGGGTGTTGTCAAAAAGGTGACAAGACTTCAGTCATATGCAAAAAAATGCTGCCATATTAATCTGTAAAATTTGTAAAATCCATTGAGTCTCGCTTACCAGACGTTTTAGTCAGACTCCAGAGCTTTTATATGGTTCCGAAGTATGGTCTCCCCCCACACCAAAACTCAAATACATCAAATCGACAATTCCAAAGAAGAGCAGCCCAATGGATTAAGCTAGACTATGTCAGACCTGCAGCATCACAGACATGCTTTACTCCCTAAACCTGGAAAACTGGAACTGGGACATATAGATTCTAGGTTAACCTTTCTCTATAAGATTCACCATGGGTTCTGATTAAGAATATTTGACATTCCCCCCGAATATCACGCCATGGCCATTCCTTTATGTTATAGGTTATTCACAGCAACTTCAGGACTATTATAAACTTCTCATTCTTTCCTAGGACGGTATACCACTGGCACCACCTACCCCTTGAAGTTGCCCTACTTCCTACCCCAGAGCAATTTAGTGCAGCCATAGCTGCATCGAACATGTCTCATTCTAGTTTTTCCAGCCCCTGTTTTGAACATTTTTAAATATTCTTTTATCCTCTTTTAAACAACTCTTTTTTAATTTTCTTGCAATTTTTGACACACAGACATTGGTCTAAACGTCCCCACAAGGGGTTTGACATTACCGGAAGATAGATAGAGAAAAGGCTTTTTTAACCTGTGTACAAATAAAGTGGCAATACAATGAAAACTTGCATGTGAATGGTGTTGGATAACGATTATGGCGGATAGTACCATATTCATTTGTAACCAGTCAAATTTTTTGGTGGAGTGAGGGTATTTAAGAAATTGTCCTTGAGTAACTACAATTTTTTGTACGAAACACTAGTAGCCAGTACCGCACCCACATTTAGAATTTTTTGTTAACATTTACACGATTGATAAAAACTGAAACAATACTGTTTAAAAAGATAAGCAAGTGCACTGCCAGTTTTTTAAGACTACATGATATGGAGTTTTCACAGCTATCAAAAATTCTGTAAGCCAGAGCAAAAAGCTAAAAAGATGGGTGTATTTTGCGTATTTAAGGGGCAAATTAATTTTACAAAATAAGCAATTGTTAATTTTGGAATATGCATATCAAAATCTATTTAAAAAAATAAGATACTCAATTGCCTTTCAGATCCATGCGTATTGTCATTTTTGTCACCTAAAATTAATCTGTCATCCGCTAGAGGTTTTGGACAAAAGTTAAATGCATGGTATCAGAATATTCCCAAATGTAACTTAGGACTTACTTATCAACGGTCTCCAGTCTTCGACGGTCCCCGGTATTGAAAGACTGCCTAAGTCGAATCAATTAAGCGCCAGACTGTCAATTTATATCGGTGTTGCTGGTCACTGTGGACTTACTCATTACAGAAAATCTTGCTATAAAATTTTGATAGTTATAATGTGCAAAATGTATTATAGGGAATTTTGTTTACACATAGAATACATTGATAACAGTCAGTACCTGCAGTTATTAATTTGATAAGATTGTGATATATCTTTAGATTTAAAGAATGGCATGTTGGTATTAGTATGATTAAAGCTGAATAACCAATAGGCTACCTAGATTGACAAGGGTGGAATAGAAAGTCATACACTCAGATCCTTTTGTTCAACACTTAATATTGATCTTACTACTACTGCTATCACAGGGGATAAATGAGCCGCGTCACGACAAAACCAACATAATGGGTTTGCGACCAGCATGGATTTTAATATTTTATACAAACATCCGGGTCAGAAAATCGGCTCCGAATATTGAGAAAATGTGATAAATACATGCGTTGAGATAATCGTAGACATGGTGTTGACACCATATTGTGTATTATACCTTAGTTTGACAATACACATCATAATCTCTGCAGACCACAAAAAATCAATAATTACTATAATAATTACGAGTCAGGTATGACACATGTTGTTAATCAAATTTACGATTCAAGATGAATATTCTAAATCCCGTGCGATTGTCATCGGCAACGATGTTACATTGTTTATGACCAAATTTAAATATTTAATTAGGCTATTATTTATATATATATTTCGGCTTACCGACCCCTCGACTCCTTATTTTGAGACAATGAAAATCTGCAGAAATAAAATAATCAAATCAAGAAATGCGCTTACGAATAATAATATGTTAATTTTCACAGCTTTTATTGAAATTGATACGAAAATTATCCGACACAAAATAACTTTTACCTTTAGTAATAATCAAACAGTAGTAGCAGTAGTAGTATCTTTATTTACATTTCATCATTGCATATACATGATAAAACATACAAATATATTTTAAAAACAAAATAAATAAATGCAATGCCATTCCATATGGAATTATAAGAGATGCTCGTTAGAAATTACTCAGAGTTATGGCCCTTGATTAGTTATGCAGTATCCATATAGAAAAATATTTGTTTCCTCGCTACTTCTCTGCTACTACTGGCTGGAATTCAATGAAACTTTATGGGATACTAAGAGGAGATGTGCATATAGTCGCCTTGTTCCAGTCAGATACTTTATAACTCAGATTTATGGCCCTTGATTAGTTATGCAGTATGCATACATCTCATTGCATTCAAGATTTTTACTATTTAACACAAAGTTATGGCTCTGTTATTGCCCTGAATATTTATCAAGTTTAAAGAATATTACTGTTTATTCCCATGATTAATATATAAATAAAAGCCTTTATGTCTTCATTGTTTTGTTAATAATAACCAGTACTCGGCGGGGGATATAAATTCAACGAATTTGCTTGTTGACTACAGTATAGCTTGATTTGCTCAAACGTCAAATTATGTTGGACAGATATTATTTTGAGCAAACCAAGGATAACGCATTATTTTGTGTAATAAGTACTATCCTACTTTGATAATTTTAAATACTATAAGATAATTTCAGTAAATGTATGGTTAGTGTTATTTGTAGTGTATAATTATATGATGATTTCAGTGGTTGCATTATTATTTTAATAACTATAACCAGTTTAATGATTTTATGATAATTTCAGTGATTATGTCATGATATTATTGATTTAAAGATCCTGTAACACCTTTTGCTCATATGAATTTGATTGGCCCCTTTTAGGGGCCGCTAGAGCTAAAAATAGAAAAACCTTAAAACGTCTATTTCTAGAGAACTAATTGATGGATAATCACCAAACTTTGTCTGTAGCGTTCTTAGGTAGTCTTTTATCAAGTTTGCTAATATTATTTTGATTGGCCCCTTTTAGGGGTCTCTAGGGCTAAAAATAGAAAAACATTTAAACATCTTCTCCTACAGAACTAATTGATGGATGATCACCAAACTTTGTCTGTAGCATTCTTAGGTAGTGTTTTATCAAGTTTGCTCATATTATTTTGATTGGCCCCTTTAAGGGGCCGCTAAAGCTAAAAATAGAAATACTGTTTAAATTGTCTATTTCTAGAGAACTAATTGATGGATGATCACCAAACTTTGTCTGTAGCATTTTTGGGTAGTCTTTTATCAAGTTTGCTAATATTATTTTGATTGGCCCTTTTTAGGGGCCGCAAAAGCTAAAAATAGTAATACCTTTAAATGTCTTTTTCTAGAGAACTAATTGATGGATGATCACCAAATTTTGTCGACAGCATTCTCGGGTAGTGTTTTATCAAGTTTGCTCATATTAATTTGATTGGCCCCTTTTAGGGGCCTCTAAAGCTAAAAATAGAAATTAAGTTAAATGTCTTTTTCTAGAGAACTAATTGATGGATGATCACCAAACTTTGTCTGTAGCATTTTTGGGTAGTCTTTTATCAAGTTTGCCAATATTATTTTGATTGGCCCCTTTAAGGGGCTGCAAAAGCTAAAAATAGAAATACCTTTAAATGTCTATTTCTACAGAACTAATTGATGGATGATCACCAAACTCTGTCTGTAGCATTCTTGGGTAATCTTTTATCAAGTTTGCTCACATTAATTTGATTGGCCCTTTAGGGGTATCTAGGGCTAAAAATAGAAAAACCTTTAAACATATCCTACTTCAGAATAAATTGATGGATGATCAACAAACTTTGTCTGTAGCATTCTTGGGTACTCTTTTATCAAGTTTGCTTATATCAATTTGATTAGCCCCTTTTAGGGACCACTAAAGCTAAAAATAGAAAAAAACCTTCGAACATCATTTCCTACTGAAATAATTGATAGATGATCACCAAACTTTGTAGCATTCTTAGGTAGTCTTTTATCAAGTTTGCTAATATTAATTTGATTAGCCCTGTTTAAGCTAAAGCTTAAATGACCCAGGTCATGGCATTTCTTCAAATTATTGTTTAAACATATTCTCAAGTTTAATATGAGAACATATTGACATTCCAACACTGAAAAGCAGTTGTTTCTGGTGAGCGACTCAGGGCCATCATGGCCCTCTTGTTTTATGGTTTTATACTATAAACATGATGCTCAAATTCAGATTTATCAATTTTGTAAGTTCCAAAAAGCTTTATTTATAAAGATACTACCAAATTTAACATTTCATGTAAATAAAGGCAGGTAATAAAAAATTTATTTTCTATAATGTCTAAGTCAAATTTTTCAATAAGAAATGAATGCATATATTTTAATGATAACATATAATGTGGACACATATTTGCAGTACCTATTTGACATATTCTTTGATGTTTGAAAATTGTTTTAGAAGCATAATTATATACATATATAAAATTTCATTTAAGTGTGGTAACAACCTGAATTAAAACATACAGGATCTTTAATGATACTGATGGAAAGAACTGTTAATTCATTGAGACAAAAATAGCTTAGATTATTTAAAGTGAAAATGTCTGAATTTTTAGCTCACCTGTCACAAAGTGACAGGGTGAGCTTTTGTGATCGCTTTTCGTCCGTCGTCCGTCCGTAAACTTTTACTTTAAATGACATCTCCTCATAAACCACTAGGCCAATTTCATCCAAACTTCACAGGAATGTTCCTTTGGTGGTCACCTTTAAAAATTGTTCAAAGAATTTAATTCCATGCAGAACTCTGGTTGCCATGGCAACCGAAAGAAAAAACTTTAAATATCTTCTTTAAAAAAACCCTAAGAGCTAGAGCTTAGATATTTGGCATGCAACATTTTCTAGTGAGTGTCTACCAAGTTTGTTCAAATAAAAGCCCCGGGGTCAAAATTGGCCCCGCCCCAGGGGGTCATTGATTTTCCCTATATGCATATAGTAAAAACTTTAAAAAATCTTCTTTTAAAGAACCCAAAGAGCTAGAGCTAAGATATTTAGCATGAAACATGTTCTAATGGGTGTCTACCAAGTTTGTTCAAATAAAAGCCTTGGGGTCAAAATTGGCCCCGCCCCGGGGGTCATTGATTTTCCCTATATGTGTATAGCAAAAAACTTAAAAAATCTTCTTTGAAAAAAAACCAAATAGCTAGAGTTTAGATATTAAGCATGAAACATCTTCTAGTAAGTGTCTACAAAGTTTGTTCAAATAAAAGCCCTGGTGTCAAAACTGGCCCCGCCTCAGAGGTGTCATTGTTTTTAAATATATGTGTATAGTAAAAACTTAAAAAATCTTCTTTTAAAAAACCCAATGAGCTAGAGCTTAGATGTTTAGCATGAAACATCTTCTTATGGGTGTCTACCAAGTTTGTTCAAATAAAAGCCCTTGGGTTAAAATTGGCCCTGCCGGGGGCCCTATATACAGGTGAGCGACCTCAGGGCCATCATGGCCCTCTTGTTTTTCTAGGGAAGATTGTTTTAAACAGTTTATTGCTTTTGTTATATTGATTTCTTCATGCTTGTGTTTTTGTTATAGTTATAACAAGAAATATCTTTGAAAAATGTGTTCAGTGTTCTTTTCTTTGATTGATGAGATCTTTGAGATATTTGGGTCTCACTCCACTGAAAAAGCAGCAAAATCTACAATTATAGTTAAATATATAATGCTGCATCCCTTCCTAATATTGTCATTGAGTACTAGTCTGGTTTGCTGTCCGCATTTACTAACATCGTGTAAGGGGAATTAGCTCCAGACTAAGCGGGTACCAGCTAGAAGCAACGCTTCCAATTTTGCCAGTAAGCTTTTCTCTAAAATAAGGTTAAACTTGCCGAAGATTAATCTGCAACAGTTTCAAAGTAGCTTAGGGGAAAGACAATAATGTAGTATAAGTGCTTAGGGGAATTTCTGCAAGCAGGTTGGTTTGTTTAGAGGTCATTGTGACGAAGCATATAGGAGTGGAAGGTAAGCTAAAATACTGGTGCAATTTTGGTGGCCCTCCTGAAGTTTCATTCTTGGAACATTGGAATACAATTATAAAAACTTGAATTTTAGTTTTGTATGGTACATGGACAATAAAAACTGTAACACATTATCAGTATACTAATAGTTATTTTGATAACATCACCTTGATAAGCCGTTTATCCGCTAACCTCAATAGGAGGAGCTTCGGAAAGATAATCCTGGGGTAATAGGTTCATCTTCTGGTGAGGCGAACTTTATTAATGACGACCTCTGACATTGAGTGTAACGGTTTTTTGTTTCTCACCACTAATTCAAAAACTATTTGGAATTTGAGTTACGGACATAAGATTTTCTACTTGTTACATCAGAAAAAAAAGAATAATTACTACCCCATGTAAGACATGTGGTGTGCCTTAAATGACGTCATTCCTGCGCGCCTTTTATGCTTGAGTTGAGTGTTAAGAATGACGTCCGGAAGTTAAGTTATGAATTCCTACGCTACTATACATGTATTAAAAGGTGCTAAATGAAAAGCTTTCGACATTTCTTTCCGAAGTATGAATATATGTGATATGCAAGAAAAAGAATAAAACACCGGCTGTCGGTACAAATGGAATATATAGCTCTCAGACAACCCTGTGATGCATGCTTTAAAGAATGTCGTTCCCGGATGAAATACGCTCTTAGGAATGACGCCGTATTTGTCACTGTATCATACATTAAAACATTGGAATCTACTTAAATATCTGTATCGGTGTTAGTTTGTTAAATGGACCTGTTCATCCGCCTGCGTTCAATTTTGGAACTTTCAATTTTGAATTTGTTTAAGGGAATTAATAGAATTACTCCGGAAGGACGAATATAACCCGGGTGTACAAACAAAGTTTATAGTTACAACTTCGCACATTAGCGCATCTGGTTGACTATTGTAAACGGCAGTGCGCCGTAGAGATAGTTAAAAATAGAAAGAAAAACAACTTGTTTGCACCGGGAGATATACTTGACAAATACCACAATTGCCGAGGTCCGGAAAACAACTTTTTGAAAATTCTGGCATGAATTAAAGTGAAATTATGCTCATATTAGTGTAAATGGGCAGGGGACAGATACAAATTCATGATAATAACATGACATTTTGAAATATAACCGTGTCAATTATATATTTTACTGTGGTAAAATATGGATCCTCGTGACCACCGGATTTTTTTTATAAATGTTGTTCAGAATATATCGGAAACGCACTATTCTGAAAAAAGGGAGTGTGGCAGTCTTTGTTATAAATGATAATAAATATATCATTTACATCTTTCAGTACCAATTATTGGTCAATTACCGTAATTATAGTCAATCTCTTGAAGTATATTACTAATTCAACTCAACCTTCTTGCGCCAAAATGAGCATATTGCCACTTTATGATACAGAAAAGTGAATCCCGACCAAAATGCCCCGTAATATAGACTACTAGACTCTTTTACGAACCGCTCTGGTTTACGTGGGTCATTCTCTATATCAGAATTCATTCTTATCAGTTACATGTCTTACAGTGATAGATATATATATGCTGTAAATTTAAATGCACGATTTGGTCTGCAACTTTCCAAATTTAGATAAATTCACCAAAAAGGTCGTTTCATAATGATAAACTTTTCAAAAACTTTCATCTAGAGGATATAGATAGAGGAAATCTTTTATAACGATGTTTTATATGTTACTTAAGTATGGTATGTCTTCTAAAACATTTTTACTTAACATTTAACCACTGTTGTTATCAAATTTGTCAATTATCATAGGTTGCTTAACTGATATTGATATTCATATTTTGATATTTATTAGATTGAATATTTTCCTGACAGTATAAACTCAAAAAGAAAATTCAATCTCAACAAAAATCACATATAATGTGAGGTTTTGATTATTTTGTTGAATTTCAAATACGTTTAACTTTATGCAACGGCTGCATTATCCCAGTTGTCTCTTCGTGAAGTTATTCACGCACCAATTAACGGGCATCTGTCTGAAAAGAACCTCATATCTTTCGTTTGCTTGCCGGTGAGCTTTATCGCTTTCACTAATGTGCCTAAAACTCCATCCGCAGCATTTAGAGTTTGAAAAGTTTTAATTTAACGAAAATTACAATATTGAAATATTTCAGTTGGAGTGGTGATGCTTTTGCATATCCCATTTGCAGGCAAGTTCAGTCATTTTTTCCTCTTTATGTAAGATATCATAACACTAATATTAAAGTGACATTATGCCAATCAAACGGTCAAAATAAGTTTCCTTTTTGCCATTATTGCTTTCAATGTTGTGATTTACTTCGCACGAATTATAAATAACTCACGGGGGATAAGGAAATTTAAGTAAATGCATATCCGTCGGCAATTGCCTTATCAAAAGAGTGGGACAGTCTTTTTTAAATATATTTTAGGCAGCCAAAACATTTTCCAATATCAACTTTTAGTCAATCACCATTATAATAGTCAATCTATTGAAATGTATAGTAAATTAAGTTCAAATTGATGGTGAAAATATGAACAAAATTCCACTTAAAACATTTATCGTAATGTAATATTATAAGATTTATTTGAACCAAATTTAGTATGCTGTAAACAACACAAAAAACTAAACACTAAGTAACGGGTTTGTGCACTACTATTTCAGCTTGGACAACAAGTCTAAAAAGAGGAAAAAATAAAAGAATCTCTTAAATGTTGCCTCATAAATGCTGTATTTCGGTTCCGATTGAATTACTGAAGAGCATAGCAGCATTTTTCACACACCCCTCCCTATAAAGAGCTTTAACCGACATCTTTCTTTGATTTGAATCAGAATTATGCTCACTTTCGATGGTTACATAATATCCCTTAAAGTGAAATAAGAAATACTACATGTATAGATGAAATATCTTCTGTCTTATTCGACCCAGTATTACAATAATTTTCACCATTCTGATAAGCACGGACAGAACCTCATATATCTTCCTTTTGCATGCTTATGTAAAATGTAAGATGGTAATTTATTGAATTAGTCCTACTTTGTAGAAGCATTAGAATGCTATGGATGCGTGAACATCACTGATCCAGCAACATGCAGCACAACACTCATGTGTGACGCTAACCAGGTTTGTTTATAAGTTTACATAAATTGAGAGATATTTCATGCAGGGTTGTCTTACCCTATTAAGCTTATTTGTCAGATTTGAAATGTAATTGTAGAAGAATTTTGAATTATGACTGATTTCGCTGAAATAAGTATTGAATATTGTTTATTTAAACAATACATAGAGGATATTGAATGAGTGTAGTTTAATACTAAATTTATTGAACGAGTTGAATAAAATCATATTATGCGAGCCTCTGGCGAGCATAATATTGCTTTATTCAACGAGTTCAATAAATTTAGTATTGAATCTACACGAATATAATATTCTTTTTATCACATATATAAAATAAGAACAGTAAACTGATAAAATGAGTAATTTTTCAATGACGCCCTATAGTGTAACGCTAACATTAACGCGCTTTAACGCTATGTTTCTATATAGAGCAAATGACGTCACGTCAAAGTGTTATAACACTAGTGTAATATCGTTTTTATTAAATGGCTTTATTACACTCCTGCACCGCGGTTTATGTGATAAAATAATATAATAAATGTTTGATTGTTGCCAGGTCTGTAACCAAGTGTCTGTTATCTCGGGACAACAAAGGACATTCACGTTAGGATGTATATACGTAAAGGTATTACTCATTTTTTTAATGTAAATACGAACTTACTAGTTTTATAAAAGTTTTCGAATTCATTACCATGCACAATTTGAGATAAGTATGATGGCTCTTTTATGCCATGTACCTTTGGATGCGCCAGATGCATTGTGTACAACGGTCTTACTGACCTGTGTGAAACCACTCTAAGCATGATGGGAACGCACTACTTTTAACATGGCGGGTTGAACACGGAAGTGATGCAGCATGCATCTATACCTTGTTTTTTTTCAATGAATTAATCTGGTCCATCACGATGCTGTTCAAGGGTATCAAATTAAGCAAACTAAAGAAACCAGATTATACTTTACTTTTAACGCAAATGGGGCCACTTGAAACTTTTCCCATACACTGTTGGCAAAATAGCCATTACATCATTTTTACTCAAAACATGTATCGAACACTCCTTCTGACAATCCTTTAGCGGTTTTACAAACCCAATTTCTGATAGTAGTTCGTCCATTGTTAGTTTAAAACCGAAAGTGAAAGTAATTTTGAATATTTGAATAAATAGTAACACAGTCGAACTATCAATTGCACTTGCACTATTAAAAATCTTGAAAACAGTGATTTCTTGGAAGCAATAAACAATGTTAATCTCTTGGAAAGACATATTGTGTTTTTAAATTTATCAAATAAAATCGTCATCCCTACGCGGAATTCTTTATGTCGCTCATTGGGGCGAGTAATGCGTCGTACGATACAGGTCGATATTTGAGAGACCGGTTTGTATGCAATGCGCCAGACGAATATACGACAATGTGACCATTTTGTGGCGAGACGCCAGGCGTAAACACGAAAATAAGACAATATGACCATTTTATCGTACCTTTGGAATGCGTGGCGCCAACCGTAAACACGAAAATACGTCAAAGCGACCAATCATCAATTTCGCCGCGCGGAGCAAAAATACGACATGGCATAAATAAGCAACCGTAGATAAGCTATGTGTGATTATTTTGCATGCAATACATGTTGCAATAACACCATAATATGCCAATGCCATATTTTCTTAGCTCTAGGTAGGAAGGTCACACAATATCCCGGACCCAAACGGTTATTTTTGCAATTTTTAAAGCTATCCAACATTGTACCGTAAACAAAATGTATTGCTAGCTAGCGCAAAGTTATCTTAAAATTCTATAATAATTACAGTTAAAGCATACTTTTTCGTCATATAGACCATGTGTTAGTTTGCCTTCCACAGCAATGTGAAGCCGCTCCAGGTAGTCAAAGTTCTCTGATTGGTAGAGACGTGAATAAACGACAAGACAAAAGGTGCCACGAGTGTTGCTCCACTGATTTATGTAACAGCATTCTTTGTCCTCGCACAAACCGTATGTATATAATTCTAATATGTTTGTTTGACTGGGTCTTATGTCATTCATACACAGTATAAGTCATACGGTGACGTTCCAGCTTTACTGGTGGAGGAAGGCCTCGGGTGTCTTTCCGTGCATTATTTCAGGCACGAACGAGCACTTGAGTAGATCCACCGACGTTCCGTAAGCTAGCTGGATAGCTGCCTTACATGAAAGAATCCAAAGTCCTTGTCAGGATTCAAACCGTCAGCTGTGAGGGGCAAAATGTTTGAATTCAGCGACCTTAACCTCCCTGGCACGGACGCACCCATGTATATATATGTAAAATGTTTAAACATAATCACATGCACACTATGGTAATTCAGTCATTCATCATATTCTTATCAAGATAATGCTTTGAATTAGTCGATATTCATTAATCAACCACATGTATTTTTTCTAGTGTCATAAGTAAAAACGGTCAATATCGTGAATGCAATAGTAAAAAATAAATAAACATTTGATACAAAATAAAACCACTTTTCCATGTATGTTCCATATTTTTAGCTGATGTTTGCATAGACGATAACACAATCGATTGTCCTAGGCTGAACTCAGTGTTTGGAATTTGCAAGGATATTTTACATGCCAAGGGAGTGTGTCGAAATTTTTGTGGACTTTGTGGCGTAGGTGTGTGAATCTTGTTTTAAATACACATTTGATATCCGAATATAACTGATAGCATGACTGATATTACACACAGTTTTGTAACGTGGTGGTCTTGGTAGTTTCAATCCGGATCACGACAATAAGCCACATTGAATTTACCAGAGAACAGTTTAGTCATCGCATCGTTCCCAGACAGGCAGTCAATCAGTTTACCATAACTTTTACAAGGTTAGCTTTTAAAAAAGCTAGTAGCGACTCGCTTCGTAATTTTTTTCCAGGGGTGCGTTTAAATGTAGAAATGACAGTTCTGTTAGCTGAAGAGACTTCAGCGAACATCAAAATAAAAGTGACATAAAGTTATGGAAGCCAGTTCTCTCAGTTTAACAAAGAGGAATATGAGTATATATGAAGATGCATGTAAACAGATAGAATGAAGTCCCTATGTCTATACACATTTACTGTATGGCCTGTTGACCTTGACCAAATAAATGTTAGATAGGTAGAATTCATAAAGATGTCTCTTTATACAAAGTTAAGTTATAATATGTTATTTAGTATTGGAATGAGTGACAGACACAAGTCCTAAAGTAAACACAAGTTGTCAATCAATTCAGCCAGAAAAGCCGGGATCCTATTAAAAATATAGGGATCCCGGAAATTGACCAGTCTAAGATGCTTTTCAGATAAGCCGGGATCCTATTAAAACATATAGGGATCCCGGGAATTGACCAGTTCAAGAATATAGTTTTCAGAAAAGCCGGGATCGTATTAAAATATAAAGAGATCCCAGGAATTGGCCAGTTCAAGAATATAGTTTTCAGAAAAGCTGGGATCGCATTAAAACAAAGGGATCCCGGGATTTGACCAATTCAAGAATGTAGTCTTTGATTTTTCCAATTAATTAGGGATATAATTATAAGTATTGTGATTTCCGCATTTTAAGTTTGTTGATAAATAGCTCTAAATATATTTATATCCTAAGTTTAATTAATTTAACGTTCATTACATATAATAAAAAAAACTTAACGTTTAATGGCCTTTCATTACGACAATAATCAACACAAATATAGTTTATTAGTTTTTCTTCTATATCTTATACGATCCCGGATCCCGGCCAGTCCGGGTGTCCCGGATCCGGGCCAGTAAATATATACACTAAATACCGGAAAGGATAAAATGACCGGAAAAAAGGAAAAAGAAAAAAATGCACAGAACTAGATGTACACTTATGTTAATTAACCAAACAAAAGCTTACTACAGAGGAACCGGTGAGATCGCTAAATCAAAAGTCAGTGTAAATATGATTTATTGAAAAGAATTCATGAAAACAAACATTTTTAATCATCATATTATCTTTGCGCACAAAGCAATACTTGCTGCTTTTTAAATATGGCGTGAAAATTGAAGGTTTTTTGATGCTATGTAAGATTAAATTTGATTGGCTAAATAATTTTGGATCCTAGCCCTGATAGATAAATTTTTATAGAAAGCTGGAAGCCAAGCTTTGATTAAATTTTTGGATGGATTCGGAGTTTTAGGTTGTTTCTCAGTAAAATCCTAACGTAATACCGGCTCGCCGTGGCGAGCCGGCACAAGGAATTGATAGCTTCTGTACATATCAAAGCAGTGGTACAGTACGAAGGTGACATGCACCGTCCGGGAATCGAACCCGGATCTCCCGATTCACAGTCCATTGCTCTACCTATTGCGTTAAGTGGACGGTACCTCAGTCGATAGTTCCTATACGTAACAAACTGTAGGCAAGTTATTTGTTTGAAATTATTTGACTCGCAATAAATTCCATATGATTGATATATGATCACTGCGATTGGAATTTGTGGTTGACGCTGATTGGACGGGAGCACTATGAAATTTAAGAAAACGAAGAAATTACTAAAACTGCAAGACTGACAATTTGATTTAGCCGAGACAAGATGTGTAATGAAATACATGTTTGCTCAGTGATCAAAGATATAATGCCTTCTGTTGTCTGCTACTAGTTACTTTGTTTACCTCCTAGTCAAAGTGAAACTATTAATATCAAGACACATTCTGAATGGTTTGGATTTCAAGGTGCAGTTAAATATTGTCACATCTCAGTTAGTTTCTACAGACATTATAGTTCTTTTTTCCTTAAAAGGAAGAAAACTACTTATACATGTTTGATTTACAGTTATTACAACGGTCATCAACCTTTTCGTGTTTGGTTCAAAACGTGTCGAATTCCGTACAATATTAGGACGGATGAAATATAACTCAGAAAAGATAATCTTTTGCAATACTTCTACCAGTCGATATTTTAACATACTAGTAGTTTTATATGATAATAACATTACAGTTCTTTTTGTTGACTAAAGATGTTTTATAAAATTGACTACCAGTTGATGGTTTATGGACGGAATGGACGTCTTGGTCGCCTTGTGATGTAACATGTGAGGACGGTCAGCAGTCTCGATCACGGTCATGCACTAATCCTGCACCAAAGGATGGAGGTGAAGATTGTATTGGAAACAATGTAGACAGTAAAGTATGCCATAAACCTCTTTGTCCTGGTAAGGATCATCTTAAATGTTGATCGGATGCAGATATATCAAATACAGACAATAAATGAACGATATGGTTTAATTTCTTTATGATAATTAGAGTATACCCCCTTTGTTTAAATTTTGCATTTGTGCATAACTCTTTAAAAAAAGGACAACGGATCAAAAGTTAATAAAATGAGCAATTCTGCATTATAATATTTAAAACACGCATATACGTTTTTGATAAATAAGTGAAAGTTTTTATAAGTTAAATGTTTATTTTACTTGTAAATTTTAAGTAACTACTTAAGATGATGTTTTTTGTATGCAGTAAATGATATTGTTATGTGTAGACCGTTTGTAACTGACACTGATTTAATGATTGATGTTAATCAAAACTGAATTGTTATTGAGATTTCATCAATACTTAGTACACGGACAATGGAGCGTCTGGGGTATATGGGGAGCATGTTCGGCTACGTGTGATATAGGAATACAACAACGACAACGAAACTGTACGAACCCTGCTCCTCTTCGGTTTGGAGATCACTGTTTCGGCGCCAATATTGACGATAGGATATGTCTTGCTACAGCTTGTGCAAGTATGTACTATTCTTAGTCGTTTGCTATACTTAGCTATAACGTTTTAAAACGAGTGAATTGTCTTTATTCTTGGGCACATCAATCATTGGACAAGAGAAAAAGGAAATTTAATTAAATGTGATATTAACAGTTTTTTTTTACCTTGCCACTTAATATCAAACATGTGAATTTTGCTACTTGTACGAATACATGGATTTGGTTTATACTTGCACAAAAGAACATTCACAATAAATCTGACATGTAAAGAAATTAAAATAGGAACTTGACCTTTAAGTAACATTGAATGTAGGTGAGCAAGGCAGTGAATAATGATACACAAGTTCAAAAAGGAAAGGCGACGTTCAATGAATATTTTTGATGTAAATAATACTATTTAAGATTTTCTTTGTTCAAACAGCATTTAATTTGCATTCTTCGTTGAAAAACTATGCTAAATTAACAAAGGGAACATTTTAAATGTGTGTAGAAGAATAGAAATTCTGTTTCAGATTTAATATTTCACAGCGAGTCATAATTTTGTTATTTATTTACGGATTTGATTAATATTTGGACAAAAGAACACATGAGAAAAGAATGAGCTGATGATTAATTAATGCAAATTAAACCTTGAAATTTGAATGACATTTACTGTCAATGTCAAATATGAAGTTCAAGGTATTTTTACAAGGAAAAAAATGTTTTGCAGAAGTATTATCTACTACACTATTCTTCTTCCGATGACATGTTTGAGTTTAGAAATTAAAAAAAAATCGCCGTTTGCTGGTGGTACTTCTTCAATGGACATGATAATGTCCAACACTCGTTTTTAACGTACATCGTGTGATATCCCTGTAATTACGCCATGATTGCGTTTGAACGTTTGGACCATATCCAAATTAATGTTGAATCTACAAAAAGTTCCACTTTCTCGAATACGCTTTTGTACGCTATGTCGGTTATGACTGCTTAAATGACTCAAGTATTACATTGATTAAAACTTACATACACAACCTGTATTTACAAGGGACACGATTGTATTGATTTCCATTCTTTCACCAACATAACCACGATGCAACTAAAAACGAGGAGAAATATTTGTATTTTTTATACAATACTAGTATTTAGGCTCGCAATTGAAAGGTTAATTATATCCAATTTGTGATAATGGATTGCTTGATTTTCACTACTCTATTCAATCGAGTTTTATGAATTGTAATCAAAAAAATGCGTTTACACTAGCAACGTCACAATATACGAGTACAAGCCATATTCTTATTCATAAATGAATGTTTTAGGTAATTCGACTTTATTCCTAAAGTTACGAGGGTGAGTCAAAATGTTATACAATATGAAGTCTATTTATAAATTTAGCCCTTTATCGTTTTTATGTGCAAGGAATGATATGCTTCCAAGCACCTGCTTTCAAGTGATACCGAACTCAGACGTGTAGTCACTTATTAACATTTAATAATACCTTACCGGTCGAGTAACATACGGCAGGTAAACGTTCAGGTAAAATGCTGAAATACGTGCTTACATAGGGAACAAAATGTTTTAAATGTTTAAAATGATATTTGTAATATTTATGCCATCAATTAAGTATGTTATGCAATAGTTTTGAAATGGATACATTCAAAAATTGTCAAGAGTCAATTAAAGAGTCCCAAGCTTATTATTGACAAAGATGTCAGACTTACCCAGATATCCCATATCGCAGGGATATTGAAGAGTCAACTCAAACGATTCTGAAGGATAATCTGCAAGTTAAGCGAATAACTGCCAGATAGATAATCCACTGACCAGAATAAGAAGGGACTTAAATGCGCTCGAAAATGGTTCTAAAATATGACAGGCGACGTTTATCTAATATTGTGATTGGTGATGAAAGCTGGTTTCACTATTTTACGCCAGTTTGCAACTTAGGCCACGAATCACGTTCGTCGACAATGCATTGCTAAGCAATTGACAAGTGTTAAGATAGTTACGTAGATTTGTCCACTTCCCGTGGAACTGTTGTCCAAATTCCTGTTTCTAAATGCCGTTTTTTCACATTCAAGTATCATAGAGATGTCGTAATGATAATAATAATGATGATGGCGATGATGATGATAATGAAATTAGTCATTGCATTCGACTGGTATGAAAGGCTTTTACTTTCTGCATAACCCTCTTCGGCTAACAAGGGAGCTATTGATTTTTTTTTTAAAAAAACGAGTTACTGTCCTTAACCATCTACCGTATTCTCCAGATTTAGCAACCTGTGAATTTTTCCACTTTCCTAGACTGATAAAAACAACATCTAGCAAGTTATCGCAAAAGAATAAAAATATACTTCGGCCAGTTTTTCAAGTTATTGGAAAGTATGCCTAAGGAAGACTATGTTGAAGCATTTAAATATTTAATAAAACGTCCAATACTTTAATGTATTTTTAAAGAAGATTATTTCGAAGGCTTGAAATAGAAAATTGTAAAATATTTGCTCTTTTGTTAAATTCATTGCGATATGTATAAAGTTGCGACAATGAGATTCATATAGACCCACACACGTTAATCTGTAGTACTATTTATTAATAATTTAGATGGTGGCTGGACGGAATGGGAAAACTGGGGAAGCTGTAGCATAACCTGTGGCGGTGGATTCCGCCATAGGTCTAGGAAATGCTCACGACCAAAGCCTTCAATTACTGGGCAATATTGCGAGGGAGATTCGATGGAAGTAGGATCGTGTAATACTAATATATGCAAAGGTATCTATGTATAGTGCTACAAATTGTCATGCAATGTCATAAGTAATTTATAATTGGTTAGCTGAAATTTGAAACTTTAAAATATATATTTTTTCGGTCATAATTTGATGAAAAATGTGACCTAAATATATCTGTTTTGTACTGGTTATATTTTGTTACTAGAGTATATATGTATATTCTATACAGTCAAACGTGTATTAAGCGACCGGGCAAGGGAAACACCCAAAACGGTCGCTTAATGAAACGGTCTCTTAAGACCGCATGATATAAAAGTCAAGATTTATAAATGACATCTTTTTTATTCGGTGGGATTGTTTTTCAACTTCATTTTTATATAAATGTTGAAAAAAAAGTACGCTCCGATAATCTAAATGGATGCAAATGTAAAAAATAACTTTCTGATATTTATTGACAAAACAGTTTCAAGATCCATTACGTACATGTTTGACATTTTTGTATATGTATATTCAGTTAATACTGTGTTTTTCTTTCAAATTAGTACAAATAGTTGCATTCCGTTCAGAAGACATAGGTGTTATACGTAATTTTCATGGAACAAGACTTGTTTTCAAAACTGTCACCTTGAATGCAGGCAATGGATATAACAACAATACTGGAATTTTCACTGCACCAATGGCAGGAATGTACATGTTTTCTATACAGTTATGTTCAGTTCAAACTACGGACTTCATATATGCAATAGTTGTAGATGGCGTTGATGTTAAAAGGGGCCATTTCAACGATGCAAACTGGACATCTTGTTATTCTGCAGATACAGTCTTACTTCTGAATAAAGACAACCAAGTTTGGATAAAAGGCACATCAGACGACTACACACCTATCCTTTCAAGAGATGCCTACACGGCTACCTTTTCAGGCTTTATGGTGCATAGCTAAGTGTATACTGTAATTTATTATACCCCCACTCAATCGAAGTTTTTGGGATGTTGTAGTTAGCTTGTCTGTATAAAGGTTTATGGACCCCTGAGGTCAAGGTCAATATCAATGTTACTAAATATTTATCATAAAGATATTGATAAACAAACGATTTAACTCTTTTAACAATATAATGTTTTGTAGTTATATCTGATACACAAATAAAACATTTTAAAAATAAAGTTTGAGTTCAAATTTTGCTTCCGATCACTATTATTTTCTCTCAAAAAGTTAAGGTGGCGGGTTAGAGTATGATCACCTTTAGTGATAGCTTAAGGTTTTCAAGACATTCTCAATTTTTAAGTTTTACTGTTTACATTTTAAACAAATACGATTTCCATTTATACAAATTACTACATTAAAACATTTATAACCATGAAAATAAAGTGTTATTTTTTCCGTTTTAAGTACTGTTGAAGTTTGTTTATTTCGGAACCGTTGTAAACATAGCACTTCAGAAAAGGTCAGTCATGTGTGTACGGAAATAATTGTTATAACTACTTACAGTGTGATATTGTAGTGTAGTGGTAGCGCTCTGGTCTATCAACTATACAGGTGCTGGTTCAAATCCCAGCATTTTCATTTTTTTCAATAATATATTTTCTCAATACAAAAATATGTTTTTCAATGCACAGGTATTCAATTGAGCTATTGGGCTTACAACGAAAATCATCTATTTATTGCGAGCACGCGAGTCCTGGGCTGTTTGGTTGAGGTGTATGTTATGGCGCTGTTAGAAGGGCGTCATCATATTTTTGTACTTGATTTCGCCATGGTTTTTCAAATAGAATTGAATACTATTTAAAAACACTTATTTCCTTGGTCTTCGCAAATAGTGTTATAATGCGCGTTGTCTATTATCACGACAGTGTCTGCTGAATGATTTGGGATAACATTTTGATTAAGCCACTTGGTGAACACCTCACCACCCATTTCTCTATGGTAATCACCTATTTGGGTACTCTCTTGGCTCTGGAGACTAACACGCCAGCGCCAGCGCGCTTGAGAGTGCCACATAGGTTTAAGGTATTGTTTTAATTGTTTAATTAAATTGAATTATATCTTATTATACATGCTATAGCATTCTCGTGAATAAAAACATGGAAATTATATATACATGTATAAAAATTGTTAGAACAAGTAATGTTACCACTGCACTATCAGGCCAGATAATATTCAATCACCTGTTTTCCAGGTAATAAGTTTTAGTATATGGCTTGTTTCCTGCCACCCCTATGTATTTTTAAATTTAAGATTTACCATTCTCGATCATATTTGAATCGACAGTAAGTGGTATTGTCTATAAAAATAATGATCATAAATGGCATGTTGCTCAAGGCTTCTCAGTGATATGTAAGATATAGAAATTAATTTTGACAAATAAACTAATGTCTGCCAATTGTTTCTATCACATACTTCCAGACAGTCTAACTATTTCTGAGAAAGTAGGGTTCTTGACATGGGCTTCGTCGCCAATCAGATATCGGATAACATACAGTATATAATAATAATAATAATTGTCCTCAACAATGAAATTTAAATTTTAATAAAAAATATCTTTAGACTAGCATTAACTTGTAGCCGCAGAGATAATTGGTGCATTTTCAGATCAACCAATGATCCAATCAATCAATTAAAAGTAATTCTGCGTACACATCAATGCAATTAAGTTTGCTAAACTTCTGTATAGCGCACACACAAATGATCCTTTACTTTGCATATAATCGCTTATCTCCCAAATAATGCACCGACTTTTCTTAACACAACTTAGTAATTTAAAACACATACACTTAAGATTTGCAGTGTTGATTAGCGCAAATCAAACTTTTTCCGTTTAAGACATTTGAAACCGTCCTTGAACAGAAAACAAACACTTGTTTGATTTTATTTGATATATTTTCCTCTACAATGTTGTTTGTGAGTAAATATAGGAAAAATTCATCTTTTCATTACTTTCCGTCAAAAATGTTTTGATACATTAATTTATCCACGAATGCTGTACAATAAACAAATTGGCTATTTTGCAAGGTATCATTTAATTTTGCAAAAACTCTTGCTGTTAAATGAAATGCGAAAAGCGTATGGTCGTTTAATCGCTATAGATATGATTTAACATACTACACATAAGTTAATACCGCAGTCTATTTTGGTAACAAACATTGACTATCCAATGAGAAAAAGAAATCAAGATTTTTTCTGGCCTAGATATTGACTTTAGTTTATATACTGCCTGATCTATATTTTTATTTTATAAAATAGACAAAACATACTTTCTTGACCTATCGTGTGATGTTGGTTTTGTTAATTGTAGATGACTTTTATCATTGTGTATCAATATCTGAACATAAAAATATCTTTTAACACTCCTATACTGTATTGTCAAAAAGCAGGTCAGACTTCATTTAAAGAAAAACAGTACTATTAATCACTTCTATAATAACGAGTGCTGCCTGCGTATTCTTAGGCATGTGATTTAGGCTAAATTTAGCCAACTCATTACATTTTTATTTCCGACAAGGACACATACTATATTCCACAGATAATGAAAGGAAACTATCTGTCTATTGAGACGTATTTTACGGGTAAAATAATATATCAACTTTTAAAACAGAACAGTATCACCGCGATATTTAAATGAGGATTACAATGTTATAGCTAAGCAGCCATATCCTCCATTAAATATCTAAGTACAGTTACATATTTTGTCTCTTTACTTACCGTGTTGCTCTTTTTGGCCATACATTGCACAAATTCGATGTTACTGTTGCACTTACCCTTGTCGAAAAGAAGTTTTCGTATGTAATAACAATTTACAAAAACCCATTCAACACTTGATTTACACCTGGACCTTAAATAACAACGTCACGATGTATTACAAAAACAATGTAATTCACTTAGTATTGGAAATGTAATCGTTTTTACATTACCAAAAGGAACTTGTCTTGATGTTTGAAAATGTTTCGGGATACAAACTGAAAAATTATATGACATTTTCTCACACATTTGCTCTTTCCTTAAACAATTTTATGATATAGATATAACGTTTGTAGTACTTATGTAACCGGTAGTATCTAAGAATTGGATAAAATATAATTATACTAAGACAATACTATAATAGGAAGGATGAAAAACAATATTATAATAGGAAACATAATTGAACTTTATTATTTTACATTGAATTATTATTCAGTTACGTCATTGAAATACGTGTCAGAAATAGCCTTAATGTTATCATCTTTACATTATAATCTATTTACTGTAGGGAATACGCAGGCTTAACCCCCTAAAAACAAAATAACAACAAAAAACAACAACAACAACATTTTAAATAAAAATAATTTTAAAAATCGCCACTGTTTTTCAATATACTGCAAGACATTATAAGCTATACCACAATAATATTACATTTATTGACTTGTACTTAGGACCTCCGGTAACTTGGCAGTTTTTAACAATTCGCATATTGAATTGATATTGGTTTACGACTTTATAGCCATTTTTTTAATGCACACCATTTCTGTTTGATGCCTTTTGTCTGATCTGAACCATTTCTCAAAAAGCTCTGTCTGAAGGAAATTGGCATATCATTTATGAAATAATATCATGAAAAGCTTCCGCAGGAGTAAATTTCATTTTTGTCTCACATGAATAATAGTCAAGTTGAAATTACAGTTTAACACACAGTTTTAATACCAATAAAAGTATTGATGTCTCGACGATAGTAACATATACCTATGTTCATTTTATCACCATACTATGCATGGGAATATCTCATTTAAATTGATAATTTTAAAAGATTACACTCAGAGATACCATATAGTTTATATAATGATATTTTATGTACAGTGACCTTAGTTAGTGCTTATTTAAAAATGTTTCAAAACCGTTTGAAATGTTTCATTTTAAGATGGTACTTTCGCACGTTTTCAATTATCATAACAATATCCAACTGCCAGATTCCTTTCATTTCTATCATCTGGAGATGTAAGGTGTTGTTCTTGGGATTATGATCGTCAGTTTTTTTGTATTATACGTACAAAATACTATCAAACTTTCGTTATACATATTTAAATAAGTCGCTACAGTACAAACAATTTCAATTTCCAGGATGCCTTCAGAAGAAAAAATTCGTGATGAAGATAGCTGTGAAAGGATATAACATTTATAGATTAATAAAATGTATTACTGTGGTAAAATATGTATGCAAATCCTAGGCATCTTAAAAGTTCTTGTTCTTCCTGGTCTTGCTTATCAATTAACTTCTGGGTTTGCTGTAATTCACGAACGCCCTTACACATCTAAAAAAAAAAAATTCTTTCCTCACGAGTTTTCTTTGAAATTCCCGAAAAGCTACCATGAGCGCTGAGTTAATGTCAATTTTCTAAGGAGACAATTTTTGTAACAGACACCATCTGGAAATCATACCGGAAGTTATATGTCACGATTGATGTCTCTATACAATCAATATGTTTTATTTCTAACAAAAACAAAATTAAGTATTTAATCAAGTGGAACCAGTTTTATATGTTTATATAAAGGACTGAAATATGATTGGAAAGTACTCATAAATAAAAGTGTTTTTTTTTCAAGATATATGTCAGTATTAAAATAAAACAACATTCCCAGGCCAAACAACTTGACAATGTCAGCAACATGTGGATCCAGTGGTCACTTTTTAGTGTAAATTTTCTTCAATCTTGTTTGCGCCTATAAACCTATGCCATTCATTGATATTTCCTTCATGCGTATGTATGTAACGAAAGTTTTGCAAGACCTTATTTGATATTATGTTTCTCTTCCATAAAAATTTATAAAGATGCATCACAAGGTTATTTAATAGACAGTTGTTTTTGTTGCATTTTATGGGGGCTTAACATTGCAAGAACATTCATAAATTTAGCAAATTGAATACTCTTTAAAATGCTTATGTTTTAGTAACAATCATGAATTTATATACTTGCGATAACATTCAGCTTCTTTTTAAACTTTGATATACAATTCTAAATACTTTAGAAGAAATTGTTTCATTATTTAACCTGCTACATGTTCTTGTGCTACATGCATATAAATTGCCTTAATTTTATAAAATCTGCCTCTGTGTATACAGTTCAGCGAATGTTACGCTAAGGAAACGTTTGCAACCTGTCAGTGATCTTATCGTACACTATTTCCCGAAAGGCTTAACAACAGGAAACAATTAAGGAATTGTCTTGATTTTGTTCCTGTAAGGTTATTGCTCCTATAAATCACTTTCTATTCACTGTAAATGAAAAAGCATTAATGTCAATACAACGAAAATGTTCGTCTTCCATAAGAATTAGTATTAGTACCAACTTTATGTATGTCTTAACATTTTCCAAACAGACCTTTTAAGAAGGATGACCTAGAATTACGAAGCATTTGCAGCACGTTAGTATCTAATGGAAAAATAACAATAACGAGAACATGTTTTGCACAATCAAGCATGTTAAGTAATATTTAAAAAAAAGCATATTGATAGCAAAAATGAACTACATGCATGTATATGCAACTAAGCGCACGCTTGCTCTAATTCATAGACGCCGTTATCATTAGACCCGTTAACAAGTCAAAGGGAACGACCAGTTGCTTCTATACTTTGCCCTTCACAATGATTATAGTGATTAACGTTTATCTCATACCTCCGATTGTCAAACCGGTATGCTCCAAGTTATGATTCGTATTCCTTGAATGGATCTTACGAGCTTCCTTAACAATTATTGTATCTTACTAGAATAATAACAATAATGTGAAAAGTAAATTAGCGATTGCTTCTTGAACTCACATCTTTGTTCCTGGTCTTGTGCTACATTACGGGAAACTATTACCAGATGGATAATGGACTGATAATTAGGAAAGACGTCAAGGATAGTAGTTCAAACAGAAGTGCAACATTACACAAACTCTGTCATTTACGACGAAACGCTGGTGAAAGTTTTTGGTTACAAATGATTTTCCAGACACGTTGCTGATCATTTGTTTCGTCTAGAATTGACTTCGAATCGCCAAATATTTTGCTGTTACGAAAGTTAATGACAATGGTGATATTTACGTTCTTTTGGCATTTTTCCAACATATAAAGGATACAATGTCATATTCAGTTTATACGTCGGTCTATGTATTACGTTTAGACTGTGAAAGACATACGTGGATCTGAACTGGAGTTGACCATCTTTGCTTTAAGATAATTATATGATTAAATACATTAGATATTGAGGGTTAATTATTATTTGAATATAAAATTATGTTCAAAAAATTTCTAACTTATAACATTTTATGTCAGCTATAAGATAACAATCTTTAGAAAGGTTCAAAAACAAATCTCGATCAACGCCTTAACCATATAATAAAAAATAGTAATGATCCTGATGGCGTAAAAATATTGTGAAAATGACAGTCTATGAGTCTATGAATTAATTATTTGTGAAACACGGAGGTACAAATGTAATATTGCATCACCATTGAATAAAATGTCATATTAATTGATAATCATTAAAACGATCATGTGTTGGCGGGGTACATATTTCACATCCAATCCTCTTAGCATTCACAGATTTTGTAAGAGACACTATTATCTTTATTAAAAGCAATGAGATATTGACCATTGCGATATTAATCATTGTCCAGGGATTTGAATCAAAATTGTTGTTTGAAAATTGTTGAACAAGTTAGTATAATGAAACTATCCTTTCCATCCATAATGTCTTTTTTCGAGAATGATTATTAAATTAAACATAAATATGCAGTTCCCACGACATATGTCATAAACAAATAAAAGAAAATTAGGAAAAGAAATAAGAATACGAAACAAGTATATGTATATTTGTATCGAATATTGATATAAAATATGTTGCAGTCTTTTTAAAAATTAATACAAAGCTACGCGATTAAGCGAGTTTTGTATTTATATTATCATTACTTTATTTCTATTCATTTTCACAAACCAACAGGTACCCCGTAACAGTTTGTACTTAAACATGCAAAAACATAGTAGATTTAAGTACATGTAAGTCACTCATAATAAATGAGAAATTATCAGAATTATGGTTTTACTTGTAAATATAGGATTGGTCATGCGGAAAACATACAGTCATGTGAAATAACACATTATTGGAAAGTGAATCACAAGTAATGCAATCAACTGAAAATAAACGATCCAATCAATTGAAAATTAAAGTGATAACAACAAGTATCAGTTATCGAGATGACCTACACTATGTCAATTGTTCAGGGAATTGGGAAAGAGTATTACATGTTTACTTCAGATGTTAACAGTTATATAATTTCAACAACTATTTTGTCATCTTTTATCATTTGTCAATGATAATTATAAGGAGCGTCATTTGTACAAAATCATAATCATTTGCATTTAACAATTCTATATAGACAGCCTAAACAATATGACGAAGCATTTCATTTAAAATGGCATACATATAATATTGCTCTGTCAAGAATGGAATGTTGTGTCATAGTCTTTCATTGTCACTCAGTCTAGAAAAATATAAACAATGACATCAAAAAGATAATCTCAAAACAGAAAATGTAAATTAAACATATTTACTCTGTTGTCTGCAGAGGCGCATCGTATCAACAGGAGAAGGCTGGTTTAAGTAAGCAGATATCCACACTCATTTACTTTGACATTTAAAATCTCAGCCTAATTACAGGAATGACATAAAATATTACGTTACCCTTGAAAGGCAAGTTTTTCATAAAATTGAAAATTGCTTTTTGTCCTTATTTTCAGAAGAAAACGCCTGCAAAAATATTTGACTTTATACAGACTGTAACACCTCTTTTCACCTACATATTACATTTAAAGTGGCATTATGTCTATCCAAAGGTATAAAGTGAGTGAACAGGTGAAAGTCAAATTAAGTCTACATTCTGCTATAATTCCTTTCAATTCTATAAAACACTTCGCATAAACGATAAATAACTGGGGTGGTGCAAGGGAATTTCTATAAAAATTCATTCGAATTGGCCTGTAACATTCAATTTATTAATAGAGTGGGGCAGTTTTTTTTATATTTTAGGCATATTTATATTTATCCTAAGCAGTTTTCGATATCAACTGTTGTTAAATCACTGTTCTAACAGTCAATCTTTGGAAATATGTAGTAACGCTTAATTTGGCATTGAAAGAATGAGCATACGCTCACTTTAAAAATATCTTTTAGCAATTCGCTTCAACAACATTGTAACACGATTAACACTCTCATTTAGTTGCTGCATAAATCATTTTATGAACAAGTCTAACAAATCTGATGATTTTATATTCTAGTTCAATTAGATCACTTATTCGTCTGAAATGGCCATAAACTCGCTCATCAAAAGTAATTATGCGCCATATAATGTTATTTCCCTCTTTGCCATTTTGACACTTCCAATTACCTTTACTGTAATAATGCCTATTGTACTTATTTGTTTGAGAATGTTTACTTTCCCAGACACAGTAAATACATTTACAAATGTGTTAAATAGTCTTATCAGAATCATTTTAAGTAGTACGAAGACGATTTCCATTTCATTCTATTGTTATTTTTTTATTTAGATTCTATACAATTATCATCTTTAAGTTTATAACATTTTAGACATCGTTCATCATTTAAAGATAAAATATGTATCGATTTCTTGTAATTAGGTTTCGCATTTTGTTGCAGATCAGATTAACAAAAAGAAACAATGATGCATTTATCCACGATATTGAGAAGATCACATAAAAATGTGTGTTAATTTCTTAAACTAGTTATGTTGTTTTAAAAATTGTATGATTTATGCATGGATTTGTATCAAAATGAATATGTTGTATACCGTTTCACATACATCACTTGGCTGTTAACTGCTTTGACACTACTATTTGCATTTTCTCGAAATATAAATGCAATTTACATAAAAAAGAACACCATTGGATGACATAATTCACCGGGTAGTGAATACAATTGTGCAAGTACACTTCATAATGAATTGACGCATTATTAAGAGGCTATCGGTATTCTACAAATTTATGAAACGTTGAACATTATAATTCTTTTATTTCATTAACACTTAACCCGAAAATAAGGACAAAAGACGGGAAGGAAAACATTGACAGTCCACGAGTTATACAAGTCCGCTAATAATGTCGTTATATTTACTCTCTGTGCCAATATCATGCGATAACATTTGATCCACAGTCAACGACCTTGTTTTGATTTTGCAATTTATAAATGGGACATTCTGAAATGCATGTTTCTGGGACGAAAGAAAAAGCAAATCGCATTTTAACGGGTATTCTGTCTGTACGGAGGGGAGAAGAACCGTGACCATGTTATAAAATAAAATGCTCTTCCAGATGTTTGCATTCATATAGTGATTTAATAGTAGAATTATAATGTTGACTAAAAAAGATTGAATTTAATTTACATTTTTATTAAAAAAAATTACAATCTCAAAAATATCCTATGCCTACTAACAAATAGTTGCTTTTGTTTTCGACAATAATCGCTTAAACACTCAAAGAATATATATTAGAACAATGTTTCATATTTCTTTGCACAGACGTGTCATTTCAAGACTTTAATCTCGAACTTGACAGATAATTCGGTATACTGTTTGTATGAGACAACCTGTCAAAGGCAAACTTATAACTGTTACGAAGTACATATTATCGGTGAAAAAGGGTTTCATTTTCCTCAAAGAGCGGAGACAGTTTGACATATGTAACGCGACTCGGAGTAACATGAACTTAAGTTTCCATTGACCTGGATACAGATAAGGTTGTATTTGACTTTTCTGGGTACATGTTTTGATTTAATGGGTCAATCCCTTTTCAATATTTCCAAAGTACATTAATAATTATAATTCTTTAAATGAGATTTGTTTGTATTTGTTTGTTGTTATTGCTATCGGGATTAAGAGATCTTTGTTTTGTATTTTTAATTAGTTTGTAGTTGATTATGCTTTAGGGTTGCTGTGTTAATATAGTATCAGGCGAAATGAAGTTGTTACTTGTTCTACGGTGAAACTACAATGATTGATAACGTGTCAAGTACCATATACGCATAAGATGCCCTGCAACTGTCTACTTTTAATTAATCAACACAGTTATGGACATTCCAAAACTGAAAAAATATATAATACAAAAACTCGTATATTTTATTAGGTTCCAATAGGTTTTAATGCTACATTCTGTTTTATGCGAATATATGTCTTTGAAAACGGTTTTCTTAAAATAAAAATTGAACATAAATTTTTGAGTACAGTACTCCTGCTACATTTGTACGATATTTACAAGAGAGAAAAGGGTGAAAATATATTATGAATGTCACCGAAATCCATTTTGTCGTCATTTCCATGACTGAGCAGGCCATTATAAATTAATACACATGTGTCCATTTTATCACGTTTCTCTTCGAAATATCACTGAGTAAGATTAAATAGTCTAAGATCTGCTTGAATATTTTGTTGGTTGTGACGTAGCCAATTACGTTTATGTTGTACATCGCGTCTCAGAAGCATTTGTTATTGTTTATGATAGAAACAAAGAGCCTCAATCAAACTAAAGTTTTCAAAATTATAAAATTTCCCATGTGGGAGTCCTTTCAGGTTATCCATCTGAGACCTCCGGCGCTCTTTTTGTTTGAAAATGTATCAAATTTTCCCTGTATTTTCAGGTTTTCCACTTTTGACTTATCATACTATCGGGCACTCTTTTCGATTCAACATTGTCTAATTTACAGTAATATTCGGGCGAAAATAATATCTCACAATAATTGTTATCTGAAATTTTAAAAACAACATAAAGCTTCATGTACAACTCATTAAATTCAATTTATTTCACCAGGGAAACAATTTTAAGCGGCTGATAATTATAATATTTTGAACGAGACTGATTTGACGATTGGTTTAAATTGGATTGGATGATGTTTCTATCAAAATTCAAATCCAGTTTCAATTTACTCTGCTTAGCATAGAAATACATTTTACAAAACAAAAGGTTGTCATAAACATCTGTTTGAGTAGTGTTTCTCTTTTAAGATAATAAGAATGTCATAATTATGCAACATACTTCTTTGACCATATAACCAAGAATGATCCTTGCTTTTCTTTCAATCTACCCTTTCTTATGAACACTAAGTAAACCATGTTTAAACTTACACATAAATCTTCTTTATAAGACAAATATTTCCGTGATTGTCTACGGCAGCATCTTTTAAAGAAATGAGGTCACCTTATCTTGGGATATTAAAAGAAGAAAATACATATTGAAAATGTCAAGACGGCACCTTTTTGTTGTCTTTATGGAAAAGCTTTGACACATAAAATGTAACTCTGTTAAATAAATATATAATTACAGACTGGTATAATTGAGGTTTATAAATTATTCAAAGACCTGAGACAATGTTAATTGACCAAGGACATTAGTCTCAGGTCGATATAACCTTTATCATATCGAAAAAGCAAAACAAAACAACAATATATTGACGGAACTACAAGTCTTATATCGTTATATTGTAAAACAATGGTTACGAAAGTGCATTTGTTTATATTTTTAAAGAATAGGTTGATGTGATTAAACCACTATATCTACGTCCTGAGTTAAAATCGTGCAACGACGGCGCGTGCTCAAGTGATTATTTCCGTTAAATAAATGTTTTCCTCTGAGTTAATGTATAAAAGCCTGCCAAGTTTTTTTGCAGGTCCTGGAAAAGTTGTTCTACCGAAGTACATTTGAGCCGTCTAATGCTATTATGACAAAATATCTAAATAAGTATGCACTTTATAATAGTTAAGTAATTCAATATTATGAAATAATGTTTGCTGTTACGAATACTCGGATGATATAATATCAGATTTTAATAATTAAAGATAAAATTATATTTTTATTGGATGGCACATTTCTTAATTTATCTATCATTATAACTGCGCATCAATACGCATGATCAGTCTGAGAGCTATATTTAGCTGCGTAAGCCAACTGCGTCCTTACCGTTCTGAAACTCTATGAGAAAGGTAGCTGCTGATCATATTTTTTTTCTTGTAAAAATCTTAAATTAGGGTTTGAATTTACCACCCTCTGCAACCTTTTTTCTGTTGTGCTTTGTTTTACATTTCAGGAGTCAACTATCATCCTATACTTCGTCATGAGTGGGACAAATGTTGGAAATAATTAAATTACAGAGGATTGCTAATCGACTAGACATTATTCAATTACACCATGATATTATCCAAAGGACATGAAAAGTTTTGTGTGAAATATCGGACATACATATTACGTGTAACCGTTGTCGGTGCATATCAATTGTGTTAGTTTGCAATATGACTTCTACTCTCAGCTGCAATTTAACAAAACGTTCTTCTATTTACGACCGTTGTCGGAGCAACTATGGTGTGTGTATAACGTTCTACAATTGTTTTTGTACACAGTCATGATGGATATTATTCGCCACAAGAAATAAAATAGATATTACAAAAAACTGTTGTATTTTCTTCTTCTTTAATACTGATTTGCGAGGTACAAAGGTCTCTCGGGTTCGAACCAGCAACTTTCTTGCAGAACTATCTTAAATATGCATTCAATGGAAACTATATAACAAAATACAATACGACTAATCTAAACAATAATTATTATTTTGACTTTTACTGCAAAGTTGTCTTCTTACTAAGACATCCATGCTTCGAATAATTAACCATTGGACATTTTGATGTAGTCCTTTCCATTTGTATATGAGATTAAATTGTTAGAAATATCGCAAACTATAACTATTGGTTAAATATCTTGTCTCATTTATTTGTAATTACTTTATTTGTAATTTGATTTTACCACTTAATGCGACAACTGTGTTTTTTAAGGTTCGTCTGTATACAATTCACCAGTAAAATGTATAGTGTGTTGCAAAAATATTTGGCAAGAGCATTAATGCCTGCGTGCACTTTATTTTAGTAGCTCTCGTGTTTTCTCCCTTGGTTGGTGAAATAACTAGTTCGATACATTCAACAAATAGGAGTATAACTCCATTGCGGAAGGGAATGTATCAGTCACATGCTTTTAATATTTTCAACATAAAGTTGTCTCTCTTGTTATACGTTTGGTTATACATGCATTATTTCAGCTTCATCTCTAAAGATTCATTTGCTTTATTCTGGACAGTCGGCGTATTAAAGCTATGTGATTTGTCTTGTTTAAAGATATATTTTGCCCCAATATTATATTATTGTCAGTTCTTAAAAAAACTCATGCTTTTCAGGTATTCTATTTCAGAAGCTGATAAAAGTATTCATGAAAATAAAACTTTACATTTTCATTTCAAATATACAGTTACTAATGTAGTATTTGGTATGGAAGTCAAAATATCACTTTGGTCACATTTAGCTATTATAATATTTACAACTTATTGCAAATTCAGTCTTTCTTACATCTGGTGATAAACACCTAAAATGCTTTAAAATCTATACTAATTTTAATAAAAAGACATGTTTGCCCCTTCTACAGAAGAAACAAATCTGCGACATGATGTGCCTTTAATACTTATTTCACGAGACAAGTACTTCGTTCTTATGCTTTGTTCATTATAATTTTCTAATCATTTTTTTTATTAAAAAAACGATGTTTTACTTATCTCTTGTAATTTTATTCGAGTTATTTCTTTTTGCCTTTTACATTATGTAAGTAATGCCATTACACAAACGGTTTACCAGCTCATTAAAAGCAATTTGCTAAAAGGCACACCTGCAAATGTGTTTAACATCAATATTAAAATTAAATTTTAGATACAATCTTGCTTTTTTCGAAGAGCAATTGTTCAAAAGTAAATGGCCAAAAAATTGCAAGTAGTTAGATTTGCTCTTTTGAAGTCTTCAGAATGTTCATACGTTTCATTGATTAAGATAACTTTGAAATGTCATATTTTCTTACGTCTTTATTTCCTCTATTCTAATCCGAAAACAATGTTTTTGTTAGTCTAAGATCATTCATTTATTTATCTCTGCATCAAACAGATATTAATAGTCTCATTTTAAGAGAAACTAACTGTAAGTAGGATGCTAACAAGTGATAAAAAAGCATATAATTTTGGCAAATATCGTTTTCAATTTTCCATCAAAATATAATAAAGATTCAAGACAACTTCCTAACACATTTGTATAATAGTTTTCATATACTACACTTTTTTATTATATTTATACGTATAACTAAACTGTAACAGTCTTTTATCTTAAGCATTTTGTTTCAAGTCATAACACATTATATTTAACATCAATATTATAATGCTTTGAATTATTTAAATATATCTGCATTTCGACTTAAAGGGTATCATGCTACATGTATAATAAAATTGAATTTTTATATATAAAATATATTAACAGTAAAATCATGTTGTTTCGATAATCTTATAGTTTTAACTGTTACATAACATATCTCTGTTATTTATTAACAAACATGGATATCGTTTGCAAATAAAATAATATTATCGAACAAAATATCAATATGCTTTCTTCAGTAGTGTCTTAACTGTCTATCAGTGATTTCATGCACGTGCATTCACTCTTTATAGAATATGCACTCCTATCTCTTTTATACACGTCAGGTATTTTAGATTTTTCTTCTTTTTCTCTTTCGAAATTAAAATAATGATGCAGATACATAGGTTTATAAAAATTTGCACTTTAAAACATTGGAACGTATTACATAACTTCGGACTCTCTTTATAGACCTAAAACTTGATAAGCCAAGTCACAGTTTACATTGATTATAATACAATAAACAATTTTGAATGTTAAAACTAGCTTAAAGACGGAATGCTAACAGTTGACACAATAAAAAACAACAACAACATTATAAAACACAATTTATATTTGTGTAATGTTATGAATTTATTTTATGCATTTTGTATATGCTGTAGCGAGGTTTAACACATTTTAACACGCACGCAAGCACTCACAAACATGAATATTGTTTTTATTACAGTAACTGTTAATACTGCTAATTAAATGTTTACTTTCAGACCTTCATATTTTCGTTAATCAAATCAAATAAATATACTAATTTATGGTAAAAATCAACAGCTATAATAATAAAAAAGGTTGTCATTAAATGATTCTTTAAGACATTCGTGAATTATTACCATACCAGTTCAATAACAACCACCGACAAGTGTAAAATCATGTTTCCTGTGAAATATGCTTTTTCTGTCTTATCTGCAATATATCAGTGTTATTTCACAAGACGCCAACTTGACTTTGTACGTGTTGCAAAGGAATGTTCCCGCAAATAAAATCAAATTCTATATTTGAAGAGTTCACGATAACATATTCATTACAGCACAGATTTTTTTTTTTCTCTTGGCAGCTATTGGATATATTTTCGTCAATGCACGGAAATCTAGCCTGTAACATACTTGTCAACTTTATTTGACTCTTTATTTGGTTTTAAAAGCCACTCAAATATGTTATTTGTTATATTTAGTTGTTTTATCTACTTAATGGGAATATAGAAAATTGTTTGAAAATCGTTTCATATCTTTATTCATAAGATCTAACTGTTTTACAAATCATATATTAGCTGTTAAATTACAACTGAATGTCCTGTCATGATTGCATATATTACACGCAAATTAAAGTTATAGAACTGGCATCGCTTTACAATCATATAAGGATATTCTTTTTCATATTGTAACACCAAGCAGCACAGCGTTAGTGAATAGAAGTCATATTCCTTCGAATGCATCGAGATGACACTCCAGAAGAAATGTGGGCATTTGAATAACACAAAAATAACCTGTGTCGTAGTATTAAAATTTATAACCACTTGTTTAAATAGAATGCTATTTCAATAGAAAGGACACAATCTTTGTAATTTTATTCATACCGAAAACGTACAAATATATGTTGGCTGGTTGAAGAAAGAGAGAATAAATAAACAAATAAATAAATCAGCCTCAGACACAAAAATCGTTCTTCTTTTTTGATTATATTATTTTCCAGACATATATACCATATTATATTTGACAATGTGTGTATTCCGTAGTGCTTAAACCACATTGTCTCATAATTCATTTAAAAGGTTACATAATTTGTTTAGATATGATCAACGTATATCATAAAGCAGGGAACACGTTGTTTGTGAAGTTGTTAATTCTCCCTTTTTTGCCAGATGATTTCTGGGGAAAGTTTAAATAAATTGAGAGAAATTATAACTCTGAGTGATTCAAAAATATTCCGTACATCGTACAATTTATCTTATGAACAGTCATTTGATCTAACAGAAATTCTTTTGCTAACTGTAAATTCTTTCTAAGTTCTTTTTAAGAGAAACTAGTGTTTGGAAATGATTATATTTGAAAGTGGTGTCATAGTTTTATCATTTCATTAGTCTTTTTGTCACTTGGTAACAACAGTATATTTCCCTTACGTTTGCTGAAAAAGCTTTAAAGTTTTTGAGATATTATTTGTCTTTTAGCTCCTATGGCAGCTTGAACAATAACACACAGTTTATGCCTTTAAATACTATGGAAAGGTTTTAACGCAAAAATTACATCTTGCTTTCTTACGTAACATCGTGCTTTCTAACTTGTACATCTTGCATTCTGACTTGTATATTTCCAAAAGTTTACCTTATGTCCTCCATAGTGGAAATGGAAATTTTAAAACAAAGGGACGTAATTTGGTAAACTGAATCCGAACCGCAATACGGGCTTTACCGAGAATATAACTGTAGCGCCACCTGTTAGCATAATTTGGGTGTCACATATTATTACACCAGATGTCGCGTCGTATTATGCTTGCTGCATTTGGCTTTCGGCTATGCGTCATTATACCTTATGACATTCGTCATTCAAGCTGAGTAAATAGACCCAAATACAAACAGTTGCAGGTTAAGTTATTGAATTAATATACCAGATCAACAAATGAATAATAATTGATCGTTAAATAACGATATCAACATACAATTAAGCAAGACACACGCAGCAGAAAGCATAATGTGCATGTAAGAAAGCAAGATGTACAAGTCAGAATGCAAGATTTACAAGTTAGAAAGCACGATGTAACGTATAAAAGCAAGATGTAATTTTTGCGTTAATACTCTTCCGAAAAATACACTCTCACTGCAAAAATATATCATGCGACTGATCAACAGTTTGTTTTAAAAATCGATTTAATCTCATTCGTATTTATTTCTTCTAAAAAGCACTTGATTATTCATTTGCAGCGTTGCCTGCAACTTATACATACGGCAACATCTTAATCAAACTTAAACCTTAAGTATTAATTATTGAAGGGAATATCAAATATCTACAAAATTACTATACAGGTCTATATTTGAAAGGCAGCATAAAACTATAAATCTGTTGAAACAGTAAATTTAAAAGCAATGGCGGATATTCATTCTTAAATATAAGATAATAAAAATTCATATCGTTTGTGTCAGTTCCATATGGTAAAGTATTATGTATCCAAGTTGCTGACGGGATATACGGAGATGTAAGAGCATTTAGCATTAATGACGTAAATATGACCCATTAATCAATCATTGCGACTTTGCATTTCTTTAAACTACTGTATATGATAAAAATGGGGGAAATATTCAATCACCTTAAACGAAAATAACATATTCAGTTACTTTTCCTATATATAATGAGTGTCTGTTAAGTGCTACGCATGCCTCTTCAAACACTCACCCCCAAAAAGACCAACATGATTTCACTTACAGTACATAGTCGTTCATGTTAATAATTATATTAGGAAATGTTCAAAGTGCAAATATATTTAAGGAATGGCGCCACGATTGCAAGACGATATTTTTTCTTCTTTAGAAATATTGATTTAGAATCAACGCCTGTTGCATTATTAAAAAAATTGTAAGCTAAGTCAGCGTAGCATGTGAAAATATAATTCATCGCAATGAAATCTGACAACCTTTTTTTTAGTAGAATATTAAATTCTCTAGAACAATTGCCTCCGAACAAATTACAGCTAATTTGTTTCTTAAAAGTGGATAGAATGTAACAGTAAAACAAATGTGTCAGCCTGTATCATTTCCCGTAATTCATTTATCAATTTGTCACTGTACTCTAGATATTTCAGTTTATTGAATGGTAATGAGTATGTACTAATACATATAATTTTCAGTTATTTTTCTAAAGGTCCACAGGCAACCCTGCTCGAAAATATTTTACGTTGTGCAAACGCTAATGTTCTATTAAATACATTATATGTATATAGAATTTCAGCAAACAAAATCTAACACCCTCATTATGGAAATCTTATTGTGATAGAAACATCATAAACATTTCAGTCCCTTATTTGTAATTGTCAATATTTCATACTCAATGATTTTCGTATTTTGATGGATAATGTTGTTTGCTAAGATTAAGTTCATTTTCGATAAAAGGCTGACAAAGTATTTTTGCTTGAATGATTTTCTTCATATAAACAACACTATATATTTTGCTAATCTCCGAAAAAAACATCGATTGTTCCCTGACAAGAAGCTGAATGAAATGTCATCTCGAATAGCAATCTCATCTCCTACAAATATTTTGTTTTCTTGAAGCTTAATAAGCGCCTTTCCCGACGAACAATTTTCAATATGTAGTCCAGTATTAAGAATTATTTTGTTATGATTGAGCAGCAATAATGAGATGAATTCTAGAATATCATGTTTATTTTGTAGCTTCAAACCTTTGTTCAAATAAGATGAAATTCTTTTGTTATATATATTCACAATTAACATCAATTTGCAAAATTAAACAAGTAAAAGAACAAAAATCATAAGACTTTGATACTTTAACGATGAAAATATGTCGGCTTATTAAAAGCCTTTAAAGTTAAGGAGTTTCTTGTATGTAATTGCATTCCATACATTAGTTTGTCTTTGGTCAATTCTTTTCTGTGTGAACTAGTCACAATTATTAACAACAATATAACATTCTTAATTGAAGGAGGGGAACAATATCCGGAGTATCTTTAACGATTTCTGTTATAAGCACTTTCCTTGTAGAACTTAAAGGTAATGTAAAAAATAAAGGAAAAATAAATAAAACAAACAAAATAAAAATAACAAATACATTTTTTAATGAAAAATACGAACCGACAGTATCGATGCTGTGGATATAATGTGAACATTACATTGAAAAGTGTTATGTAAATGCAGACTATCGTTAGTTTTTATGTTCTTTTTGTTAATGTTTTGCCCACGGCATTGTAATTATTTCAATGTTTTGTATTGATGTATTTCTACACATGCTTAGTTATAATGGGGTGTCGAGGAACTACATTGCTAACACATGGTATTCATTTGAAACAATCAGACAGAACACGGTGAACTCAATAATTATATAACCCTTACGTTGTACGAAATAGTTATCAATTGAAATCATCATCACCAAAGCGTTTGCAGTAGAAATAGAAAGAAAGTAATGGCCGCTCACGAAATATCTTGAGACATTCAACTGTTTTGTATTACATTGTTTAAGACTTGTTTAGGAGTCAAAGACATCTGAAGTTGTCTCAATGACCATATTTTGTGCAATGTAAATAAATCTTATTTATTAACACATGTGAATATTTACAAATGAGATAGACACATAAGTGCTATCAAAGTCTACCTTTTCAGCTAATCTCATTTTCTGTTCCGCTGATAGCTAATTATTTTAATTAATCTTGGGCTTAAATGAAAATTACCTCTTATAAAATTGCGTTCAAAGTGTTCGTCTCTTATCAGTTAGATTATTTGTTTTGTTTTCATATTTTTAACTAAATGCAAACAAATCATAATTATAGTATATTATTAATCAACTAATTTTACAAAATGGCTATGACCACACATAACAAGTTAATTATGCATCAACGCATTTTATTTCAAAATAACTCAGTTTAGCTGTTTGTTTAGGGATAACAAATGTTCATTCACAAAATTGTTTATGTAACAGAACAGAACAGAAATTTTATTTTCTAGACTTATACAAAGTACATCGTCTTGTTAACATGTATTGAATAATATATACAACATAATCACATGAATATATGTATGGCGTGTCATTATAATAAATATAAACATAACAATTACAAGCACCAAATTCATGAGAGGATAAACTACAATTGAGAGTTCAAAATTGAATTTCTTAGCTTTAAAGCTTCTTTGGTATATTTGCAAACATTTATTAATATTTTTTTTATTTTTAATACATAATAATTCAGTAAATTTTAACATAGATGGTCTGTTATAACAGTAACTTTTTATATATTTTTTACGTAAATCTACAAAACTTGAACACACACACATGAAATGATACTCATCCTCTATATCTAAAACATTACAGCACTGACAGTATCTTTGTTCACGGGGAATGCTATTAGTGGCATACCTTCCTGTTTGTATAGAGGATGAACAGATAGTCTTAATCGACAAAAATACATTCTAAATTTACGTGGTAAAATGTCAAGATAATTTTCGTAACTAAGACACGATTTAAAATGTTTGTAATTACATAAAACAGAACTTCGATCTAGGATACTGGCCCATTCTTGTTTATACGTATCAATAACTCTACTTTTAAAATTTTGAAGAAACAATTTAGGATCTACATAATTATCTCTATCAAAAATATCAGCAAAACCATAATCACATAACAACTTCTTCACATTTGAGACCCAATTTTTACACCCTCTTTTACAATCAATTACACCTTCTCTATACATTGTATTTAATAAAATGATATTATCCGTGTTTTTCAACTTGCACCAAAATTTAATTATTCTAACATAACGGGACACATATAATGGATATCTTCCTAATTCACCATAAACAGCAGCAGAACAAGTATTAGGTCTTACATTTAATAAATCGTTTGCAAAATTTTAAATGAATTCTTTCTATTTCTTTAGATTTTGTGTACCCCCATATTTCAGATCCATACCTAAGATTGAGCCTACAAATGCATCAAATAACTGGTATAATATTTTTGGTTTTAAATCAAATTTCTTACAGTTATAAATAAAAACATTTAGAGCCTTTAATGCTTTCCGCTATTAAATGTTCCTGATTAAGTGTGAAATTACCAAGTATAGTTAAAAACAGTACCCAGGTAGTTAAAAATCATTTACAATATCTAAGATTTGGCCGTCGTAGGTCCAGTGTTCTGTGGGTAGAAGTCCTCCACGCTTTCTAAAAACCATTACTTTAGTTTTAGTAGTATTTACCTTGAGACCCCAAGTATTACAATATGAATATAAAAGATCTAAATTATTTTGAAGTTCTATTGGTGACTTGCCCACGATTGCCATATCATCAGCAAATAATAATAAAATCAATATAACATCATCAAATGTCAAACCAGTTTCAATGTTGTCTTGCAAATAAAGTTCCAAATCCTCAACAAAGAGAGAAAATAAAATTGGAGAAATTACCTCCCCTTGACTTAGGCCAATGGCATAATTGAAATAATCAGAATAACTAGAACATGACTTAACACATGATTTTACATTTTGGTACATATCTCTAATTATTCTTAACATTTTACCATGGATACCTATTTTATACATTTTGAGCCATAATGCGTTTCTGTAAATACTATCAAAACATTTCATCAAATCAACAAAAACTACATATAACTCGATATATTTTAAAAAGGGGAAATACACTCGTTCCCCTTTTTAAGGCACTATTTTTACATTATTTTCAGCTAAAGTAATGGTATTGTTTTGTGAAAAGTAAAAGACAAACAGCTAAAGTAAACATCCAAATTTTATTTTTTGTTTCTTTTGCACATGTTTTCGGGGGAACCGTTCCCCCGAAAAACAAAAGCTATGTACAGAATACAACATGTCTCTATCAATAAAAAGCAATCTTTCAGTAATCAGAAATACATTATGCTTACGGGGGAACCATTCCCTCATCGAAATAAAAAGTAATTTCCAAACTTATCTTTAACAGATTTTCTAGAGTGGAACCGTTCCCCCTTAAAAATACAGATATAACAAATTGATCAAATAAAATGCAATAATTAAGAAATAAGAGCCATGTTACCGGTAAGAGGGAACCATTCCCCCATTAAAATAAAAAATAAACTTCAAATCTTATCTATAACACGTTTTTCTAGAGTGGAACCGTTCCCCTTAAAAATAAATTATAACAATTTGATAGAATAAAATGCAATAATTAAGAAATAAAGCCATGTTACCGGTAAGAGGAACCGTTCCCTCATCAAAATAAAAAATAAACTTCAAAAACTTATCGAAGACACATTTTCTAAAGTGGAACCGTTCCCCCTTAACAAAACAGATATAAAAATTTGATAGAATAAAATGCAAATTTAGAGCCATGTTGCTGGTAAGAGGGAACCGTTCCCTCATCGAAATAAAAAAATAAATTTCAAAATTTATCGAAGACACATTTTCTAGAGTGGAACCGTTCCCCTTAACAAAACAGATATAAAATTTGATAGAATAAAATGCAAATAATTTAGAAATTTAGACCCATGTTACCGGTAAGAGGGAACCCTTCCCTCATTGAAATAAAAAATAAACTTCAAAACTTATCTATAACACATTTTCTAAAAGTGGAACCGTTCCCCCTTAACAAAGATATAACAATTTGATAGAATAAAAATGCAACAAGTTTAAAATTTAGAAATTAAGAGCCATGTTACTAGTAAGAGGGAACCGTTCCCTTTAAAGAGGCCTGTTGGAAAAAATTTAAAAATATTAGTGCAATTTTAAAATTTTATTAAAAAAAATTGATTATCACTGTTACAGAGTTTAATCAAAAAAAAATGTCAAAATGACTCATTAATGAATTATAAAATTAATTTCGGAGGTTTAAATAATTTGAAAAAAAGGGGGTTTTTTTCCCAAAAGAAAATTTATCTTTAAAAAAAGTTTTCCCTTTCTCCCTTTTTAAATTTTATTGGATCCTCATTTTTTTATTATCAATTATAATTTTTTTAAAAAATTCCCATTCAGGTTTTTGTTTTTTTTGGGATAATTTTAAAAACAAATACAAATTATTAAAATTAATTTTTCACAAACTTCTTTTTTAAAAAATTTCCCAAAAAAAAATGGAAACCTTTAGAAATGCTTTTTTGAAATTTTTAAATTAACATTTTAATTTAAAAGTATCTAAAAACTATAACTTTTCTACATGGCATCAAAGCCTTAATTCAAAACAAAAAAAAGTGGGGAAAAGTTTCAATATATGAATATATTAGTTACCAGTGTCAATTTAGGTCCAAATATTGTTTCCTTTGTCATTATTTATTGAAAGAGCACTTCTATGGAAACAAGGTGAATACCTTTGATTTCCTGATTTAAACTTGCAACAAAACATAGTTATATATTAATTACACTGAAAGAAAATTAAAATGCAAATAACCTAATAAATCATGAATCACACACTTACAAATTGATTATTTTAGCTCAAAATATAATTATATATTTGAGCATGAATCTCAACAAACATATACATACATGTTTTATTCAAAGGATTTAGAACAAATCTTAATAATGTACATATCATATATACACATATACAACAATGTACAAAGTTCTCAAGTTCCTACTATAGACAAAAAATAATTGTATTTATTACAGTTTTAGACAGGCTTTTATTAAATTAATGAAAAACCTAATGCATCTACTTGAAAATAAAAATATTACTAGTTTAAGCTAATTATTTTATTCTTGTTACAATTTTCAATTCAATGTAGCAAATTATATCATTTATTGTAAGATTATCATTGTGATAACTGGAAATAATATGAATGATATTTTGTCATTATGTAAGTCACAGCAATGAGGTATCCATAAACATATTAGTATCTGGACAATAATAAAAGGAACTGAGCTTTTAAAACAAATAAGTCTTGTATATCAAATGCAAAGCACGAAACGGTCATCATATTTCTTTTCAACACAAATTGATAGAAAATTGAAAACACATGACTGTAAATAATTTTCTGTATATGTCTGCAAACATGCATTGACAAACAAGTTCCCTGTGTGAATTAATATCATATAGCACAGGAGATTATGAATTGTATATAAAAGTTCATGCAGGGAAAACATTGCCATCAAAAGATATATTATGACCATGCACAAAAGTAAAATACTAATGGTTAAGATATATATATACATGTCAATAAATATTTTTCATCCACACATGTCTTTTGTCCTCAATGTCTACTAAAATCAAAACACTTGTTACGTTTTCTGTGTGCTGAAATCTCTTTCTTCTACCTGCAAAACACAAGAGTGACCTGTGATCACACATGTTGTCTGATGATAGCAAATTAAGCAGTTGTATGGAGGGGTGCTTGGACAGTTTGTTGAAAATTTATTTTTACTATATGGATGTTGAGACAAATTCATATAAAACGCATTAGATTTAAGAAAGACTTTACTGTAAAACATCAAAACTGTCTTATTAACTAGAAATGTAAGTTGCTGATTTATCCTTCTTGATATATCTGTTTTTATTTTTTGTGATAAAAATGTAATTATTGTTTGAACTTTATTTGATCACTTGACAAATATATGTCTGTGTATATATGTAAAATGTAGGACAAAAATCTGTACAGTTTACGTCAATAAACTTTACTGTCTGTCTGTCTTCATCGAAAGGAATATTCATCTTGAAAAATTATTTCCAATACCATCATGTCAAAATGTCTAATTGGAATCCCTATCAAATAACATTCAAAATTGATGAAGATTTATTGTTTGTTTTACTGGTTTTACCCCTACTTTATCCCATTTTTTTCGTTATATCCAGGTGGGTGATCCATAAGCTTTCCTAGATAACTTATCAGTAATTACCAAGTGCTCCACAAATGCCTGCTTACTGCATATGTTATCTAAAATGATTTCTGGATTAATGGACAGAAACTTATGACCAACAAACTCAATTGTCACAAATTATGGCCTCATTTGAACCTAACCAGCTCACCCTTGATTTCTAATCCGATGCCTTCACTATTGAGCTTAGTGGGCAGACATGTTAAGTACATCATTCAAAACATAATATTTTCAACTTACTAACCTTTCTGTTTGTGGGACTCTTTATTTGTTTTGGTCTTTCTTTTCTTTTTGGGCTTTGGTTGAACAGTTTCAGGTGTTTTCTTTTTCTCTTTTACTGTCATCTGCAATAAAAATAGATTGTTATAAAAAATATTTTTATTACAATCATGTAGAATAAATTTCCTTAAATTTAATGACTTAAACTTAAACAGTAAAATGTTGGACAATCAAAAACTTGCAAGAGGCAGACTCAAAAGATAGGTCCAATAAGAATATCCTTGTCTTTATCTGTAAAGAATTTATTTTACACAAATGATTTTGATAACTTACCTACAAGTTTACTCGAAATAAAAATATCAATTTAATACACTTGTTACTATATATAGTAATAAAATTGCCTATGATTTCAACTGATTATGAGTGTCACGTGACCTATTATGAGTTTGCGGCCCGGGGCCGAGAACTAGTTATCACTAGTTATTAGAACTAGTTATTATAAACGTTTATTTTGATTTAAATATTTTTGGATTAAAGACAAAAGAATAAATATAGCATCCATTGTAGAACGCCCTTTTCGAAAACCGAATTGAGCATCAGATATAATATTATTACTTTCACAAAAAGTTTCAATTCTATTATTAAGCACAGTGGTAAATAATTTTGAAAGACAGCTAACTAATATTATGCCTCTATAATTGTTAACATCATCAGTACTACCCTTCTTATGCAAAGGTATAATAATTCCCTCAGTCCATTTCTCTGGATAAAAACCCGAATTTAAAATAGCATTAAATATATCACACAAATGCGCACCTATTATATCAAAACCTTCTGTGAAATATTCATTCATTAAATAATCACTACCTAAAGATTTACCCCTTTTCAATAATTTAAGAGCTTTTGAAATTTCCTCTAAAGTTATTGGTTTATCTAATTCTTCAAATGGAGTATTCAAGTCATTAAAAGAATGGCTTTCACAAAAAATTTCTTCATCAATATTTGTACAGTTAAGTAAATCACTACTTATGCTCTCAAAATATTCCTTAAATACATGTACAGGGATACCGTTATGTTTTAAAATATTTCCAAAATTGTTTCGGATTACTATGCTTTAAATTTTCTAATTCAGACATTTTTTTATTGTAAAATGTTTTTTTCTTTCTGCGCACAATATCTTTATATTTCTTTTTACAATTACATAATATTATTCTATTTGAATCATTAGTACATGTATTAAAAACCCGTAATGCTTCCAAGTATGTATTTCTTGCATTAATGCATTCTCTGTCAAACCATTCAGAGTTATCTAATACTGATTTATTACTAAAATTGGAACATGTGTTAAATTTACAACATTTTTCAAATAAAGGGTCCGCTACGCTACGAATAACAGAAGTGAAGTCATTTAATACACTATTTATAGAGTCTCTGTTTGAAAAATTAATATCATCAATAATTATAGTATTTAGCTCAGGCAATTTAGCTATCAGACCGCTACGAAAATTATTGGTGTGTATACTATCCCATTTAAAAATAATCTCTGAAAAACTATCAGGTTTATTTACATTATTATTACAAAATAAAGAAAAACGCAAAGGCGCATGGTCACTCCATTCATTAATAGAATCTATAGTAAAATTGTCCACCAATGAAAAGTTACGTTCATTGGTCAGCAAATAATCAATAACCGATGCGCCTCTAGGAGAAACATAGGTGTATTTACAAGTGTCGCTTAATCTACCGTTAAGAATACGTAAACATGAAGATTTACAAAGATCAAGAAGTTTAACACCGTAACTGTTATTTACATTATCAATTGAGGCCCATAATAGGCTCATATCAGGTGTATAGTCAACATCATCTGTGTATGAATTTAAAAAATCATTAACAATAAAATCATTCTTTTTACCAACCCTACTTTTAAAATCTCCAGTGACAAATACATCACCTTTTTGTTCATATATAAATATATCATTTTCTAAAAGTTCAAATAAGTCAGTATTAATAACGTTATATGCAGGAGAGTTTTTACCCATATATAAGCACCACAAATATAAATATCATTTTGAGTCTTAAAAAAATTATGATCAAGTTTAAGCCATATTATAGTATCGTAATGTTTTTTTTACTATTTCAATTTTTTAAACTATCTCTATAATATAAAGCTATACCACAACTAGATCGTTTGGCATTACGGTGTTTAAATTTTCTATAAAAATTATGTACAATATAATCATTTATTTCAATGTCACTGGTAGAACATGCCCAAGTTTCATATAAAAAACAAACATCACTATTGGAAATAATATTTACAAAAGCATCATTGTCTTTTTCGTCAGCAGATGGTCCATTTACATTCCAAGAAAGAATGTTAAGTTTACCCTCCGCGCAATCCTATTCTCTGACGGCCTTGCCATTCACATACAACGTGTCGTAAGCGATCCATGCCTTATCCCCTTTGTTCCTATGCTCTTTCATCTTAGGTACCAAGCGTCTCCTCTTCTCTATCACCTCTTTCGGAAACTGTTCAAACATGTTAAACTGTGTTCCCTGTAGCTGCTTCCATTGTCTACGAACGAATTTCCTATCTTTAAATAAAACAAATTTTGCCACAATGTTCCTAGGTTTTCCTCTACTTCACTCCCATATCCTATGTACACGTTCGAATTTCATATCTGCCACTAAATCTTGCGCTACTTTAAGTTTATCTACTAAATGGCTTCTTAACAACCTTTCTGTCTTATGCTGGTCTTCATCATCTGCCTCAGTTATATTAGTAAATATCAAATTGTTTCTCATAGATTGACTAGTCAAATAGATTACCTCATTCTTCAAACTATCCCGCTCTTTCTCAAATTGGACCACTTTGCTCTCTAACTGTGCAACGCTAAAATCTGAGCATTCAACTTTCTCCTCCACACATTAGAGTCTGGCATCAAGCTTCTTATTTCTATCCTCCATTGCATTCCATAACTTTTTTAACTCCCGATCAAATCCATCAACTTTCTTTTCTAACACAGATAAAGAGTCAAGCCTCTTCTCCACGTCACCTATTCTCCTATTAATTTTCAGAAAATGTAACTATATTTATAATTATAGCACATAAACCATATATTGAATTTCACGTTTTGCAGTTCTAGTGTGATACATTTTCTGTCAAGGATTTTTGATGACACTGTTGCATACACACCTTATATAACAAAAGGTGTTTCATAATAAATGCATTGTACCTGCTATATTCTTTTCTCATAAATAACATTATGCACAGCAGGGTGCATGTAATGTAATTTTAGTTCAACTTTTCGAAGAATTAATACATCTATTGTAAACACCTATTGCGTTGGCGTCTTTGTCGGCGTTGCCTTCACATTTTAGTATTTTTTTGCGCGCCAAATTTTATTAAAACTGCCTAAGGGAATGGTAGGAACCTTAAACATATTTATTTTCATAATTCGAGGAATAGAGTTTTCT